>NC_064875.1:53119541-53149541 GCF_943734745.1 Anopheles darlingi
ACGAAACACGCCCGCACGCAGCAGACAATACGAGTCAACTCGATACTCCAGGTCGAGCTTAATCCGCCTTCTTCCTGCTTTATGCTTTACGATACTTCTCGCCTCCCCATAAAGATGTCGGAACGATAGGTGGTGCGAGGGCAAGGATTACGGTACCCGTGACAACGGGGTGCCGAGACGTGTGCCTGTGTGCCGTGCACGCAGCATCGTACCGTGAAATCTTGAGCTGCGATCGAGGACAAAGGCAATAAGAACAGGACAAGGGAAACCACTTCCAAGCAGAAGACGGAAGATCCATTTCCGCTCGATAGCAAGCAGGCATGAAAGTATGTCCAAACTCCCTCTTTCCGACTTGTGCTTTGAAGGTTACGAAGCCTTTTGCTACCGTAAGTTACGCGAAGAAGCAACCAGAACGCAATGATTCAACCTAGCTGTCTAACCTAACGGGTGTGTGTAAACTTCCTCAACTTCACCACTATTTAGTTGATGTGGTTACCTTCAACACGAGTGGTGGTGTGGCGCAAGTAAGGCAAACCTACAGGAACTAGCTGAAAACACGTGCATACATCATGGTGCCAGCCTTTGCTTGGCCAAGGTTACCACCGCTGGAACGGGGAAGGTGTGCAGCATTATGGCGCCCTTTAACTGCGCTTCCCCTACCCCAATCCCGCCCGCAAGACAGTGGAAAATCCTTTAATCTGTTAGCGAAGGAAATGCCTTGCGTATCGCGTTGGTTGGGAAAGTTTCAGCCTTTCAAGGATTCACAAACTAGTGAACGCCATTTATTTATGGGCCACGGAAACGTGCTGCACTCGTGGACATGGATATGGCGGTCTATTTTCTTGCAAAATTGCAACCGAGCATGGCACTGGAGGTTCCTCTGTACGCTGTCCTTGACAGAGCGGAGCTCAAGCTGCGGCTACGATGCAGAGTAATTGAAGCGGCATTAGCGCGAGTAGTATGTTGGTATGAACCCATCCCCTAATGCCAATTCTTACCACTGCAGACATTCATAACCAAGGCAGCTAGTAAAAGTTTTGGATGCCTTCCGATGGTGTGAACCACAAACAATGGGTACCTTCCATGTATTGGAAAACGGGAAAATAAATTAACTTTATGAAAATTGATCCACAATTTCCATTAAAAACCGCCATTTCAATCCCGCTTTTGCACCATTCTGACAGTATTAATGAATTCCAACAAGCAAAAGCCACTGGTTTATCTCACCAACTACACTAATGGCGTACAGCGCCCGGGGTACGCCATCACGTAGGATAATCCTCAATAAAGCTGATGATTGCTTTTCCCTGTTTGCCAGCAGCGCCTACTGGTGTGCACTTTTGTCTTCTTTTTCCCACGTGAAGTGTACGGAAATTGACCTACTTTTCCACCGAAGTGGTCGTCCCCTGAGCTCGTGAGAGAGAGAGAGAAAGAGAGAGAGAGAGAGAGAGAGAGAGAGAGAGAGAGGGGGAGAGAGAGAGGGAGAGACACACACAGAAAGAGAATGACACGGACCGAGAACAAGAAGGTATGTGTGTATGTGAACGTGAACGGGAGAATCCTCTAAAACACTCTAGATGTTCGTAACCCCTTTTAAAAGGAATGCTTCGGGCGGATCAGGGAAGAGCTCAATCTGCATGTTGCACCAAAGGCGCACCATATCGAATCGAGCAAGTGCACAAATTGTTTGCATGGCATGGCATGGCTCGCGGCCAGAATCGCCTGTTGGTTCACTCTAATGGAGTTTATCCACGGCCATTCTGATGGCCATCGGCATCGAGCCTCGGTAAAACCTTATAAGGAATGGGGTTTTTCACGCACCACTTAGACCAACAATAACCTTTCACCGCAAACATTGGAAAAGGATGTCCATATAGACGAGGATTCTTTTCGTACCAACCAACAAACCAATTTTAGATGCGGAAAGTCCAGTAACCTGCTTAAGGTCGCTTATGTTTGTTTTTGTTTTGAAACCGTCCAACTTACAGCAAAGAATCGTGGATATCAAGAAGAAAACATTTCTAATTATGCACTCAAACAGAACCGATAAGCGAACAATTGAAAGGGAAAAGCGCCGTTCAAGGCTTCTGATCAATCTGGTTAGTAACTGTCGAATGGGTAAGCATAGAGAATGTGGTCTTGGCAAACCGCACGCGTATCACCGTTTGCCGCTGGTTGTTGATGATAGTACCTCCGAAATAATCAGCGAGAGCAGCCAGCTTGCACCGAACAGTAGCTTTCCGGTCCACTGGAAGAATAGTTGGACGAAAATTTTGCTGGCCCCTTTGCTGATCCGCACCAGGAAAAAGAAGTATCCGCCGTCTCCTCGTCCCGGCCGCGGTCTGCTCCTCCTACGCGACGTACCGTACCAGCGGGGCTTCCTGGACGTTTCGATGGTTTACACACCACGCACGCACGCACGCACGCACGCACGCACGAACGTACACAGCCAAGGGGAGGCGCCACCTGGCTGACGGACTGGCAGGCTCTTTAATGTATGCGAATAACGTGCACTTCCTTTCGGCTCGCTGCTAATCACTGCGCTGCTTATTCTGCCTTGCTCTACGTGCCAACACTACCAACGATAAGATGCTGCTGCTGCTGAGCCGAGGCTGAATTGGAACACTTGATTGCTGCTCGATCTCGGACCGCTCTTGTCATTGCGTTCAATGGTGCGTTCATGTACTGATTTTATGGATGATTGCCACCGAAAAACGCACGCACCAGCACGCACACACGCACGCACTACTGGGATCGGGTTCGGGCAGAACTGCTGCACGCTAGCTAGCCGATTATCACATCATTTTGTGTTGGATCCAGTTGTCAGACACTTCACGAGCAAAACTGAACGAACGAGAAAAAAAAGTACTTATTAAAATGAAATCCCCCCAATACACTCTTTTTGTAGGCATTGCCTGCTTTTCCGTTTTGAATGTTGACTTTGTTCGGAAAACTGTTTTAAAACATACGATCCATCACACATATCGCCAACGGTTTCGAGCCATTTTCCATCACAATTTTCCGCAAACTGGCACAGACACAGGCTCACCGATAGGCGCACACGGCAACGGATGCAGACACACGCACACACACGCACACACATACACGCACGCGCACAAACGGAAGAATTGAAGCGGCAGCGTGTGCCAAAGTCAACTCACTAGAAGAGAAGGCCGACCACTCACGGCGTTACGTAACTCCACTAGCCGAACGAACGAACGCAAACCCCGTCTCTTTATCGGCCGCCTCTGGTCGTGTCACCGTTCCTCTCTCCCCCACCCGCCACGCATCCCTAGGTTGCGTTTCTCTCGGTTTCTCTCGGGTAAAGCATTCGAAACGCACCGCCACACGGCACATAGCTATGCTGCCGTTTTCCACGGCTCTACGTCTCACGCGCGGGATCCGTGCACGAGCCTTGGTCGGCCTACCTCAACTTCATCAAGGCCATTTCACTCATGTAGGGATCCATCAGCAGAGATTTCCCTCTTTTCCCATTCACCCACTATACCGACGCGTCACAATAAATAAAGAAATAATTATAACCTACAACGTACGTCGTTGTTTTGTTATGCTAACAAAGCAGCACTTTGGTTTTCTCATTATTTTATTGCTGCCTGTGCAAGTCAGTAAGCACGGAACCGATTACTCGAACATCTATGCAGGCCACGGATTTACCAAGTGAAAAAAATCATAGGATCTCCATTACTGAGCAGCTGATCAGTGCTGTCCATTCAATACCCTCAACAAACAAACTGCCGGAACGTCTGCACGTTTGGAATAACGGTTTTTGCCAAATTACTGGCAAAGGAGCGTAAAATAAAAATGCTCAATGTTGAAATTCTGAACGAGAGATGTATGGTTTATAGTAAAACAGAAATGGTTAATCCTCATTATTGGTATGCTCAATATAGGGATAGATGAGTAGTTTCTGTCTATAGCATCATTTCATAAGTTCCAATCTCACGAGTCTTTGTTATGTTATATGCAAAATGTAGGGACATGTTCATACATTTCGCCTTTTTTAGACAGATAATAAGCCATGGGACAAACAGTTTCACCGTCATTTGCATCTTCGCATATCCGACCAGCGGGACCACATGAGCAAGAACAAATATTGACAGGCATCATAAAACGCCCCGAAGATTGAATTTCCCAGGCGTTGAAGGCATGGATTTTCAATTTGGAACAACAGCCCAATTTGAATATTCAAACTACTTTCACACTCAGCGATGAAGCGCAGAAGGACCAACTGAGGGACAACCGAGGCAGCGAAAGTCTGGCCGTTTGCTTCCTCAAAAAGCCAAACTTCCGCCGTTACACCGCGCAGTTTGTGACACTTTTTCCCTTTCAACAACGCTGCCAACACCGACTGGTTACGAAACAAAACCGATTCCACACGCATTCACGTACCATACACACAAATACACAATCCCTCCAACACAGCTACCTTAACGTCCCGTTTGCCGTTAAGTGCATCGTTCATTGTTTTTCCTCTTGAACTTTTTCCATCAATTATGCTCTCACACACACGGACACGGACCGGGGAAGGAGGGTGTTCAAAAATACACACATGATGACGGTGACGGTGGCGATGTCGTGTACCTGTCGCGAAAGCGGAAAGGGGCTGATGCTTGCCTTTTTGGTAATCGATTTTTCCTGTTTCCTTGTAGGACACTCTCCACCAGCAATCAAGTTTCCATGCGATGGCAGTGGCTTCATTTTGCACTTTTACAGTTCCAGCAGCCATCAGAAACACCACAGCAGTCTGACCACGGAACGGACACCCGTGCCGTGGTTGGAGGGACATCGCGCTGAAGCTAACAAAAGGCATAGTTTGCTGGGATGTCAAGATCTCATCCATGTATACCTTTCCTAGAACATCGCATCTATTGCGTAAAGGAGACAACCACAGCGCGCGAGAGAGCAACAGTAAACGAGAGCAAGAGAGAGAAAGAGAGAAAGGCAGAGAGAGAGGTGCAGAAATACGCAACAACACACATGGCCGGGGGATGGTTTGCGATCCAACAGCACACGTACGGTGGGCTTCGTAGCAGCTCTCGAGAGCTCTCGTTTGAAGTTTTCACATTTTCCGTAGATCAATTTCCACTCGCACCCCGCTCCACGGTGAAAACTATTCATTATTCAATAGTTTCCTGCACGAGAGTTTGCTACTGCCGTCATGGCGGCCTGGTTGGAATGTTGCAGCACGAGGTAGCACCAGACACCAGACACGATCAGAGAACGTTCTTCGGGTAATACGCATAAGCAAGGTTTACTAATGTTCATGCCTACGGAGTCCTTCTTTCTAGCGAAATGGTTGTGTATTTTCAACAAACGGAACATAAAACCATACGCAGTTCACAGCATTCACGGGTGTGAAGGCACACTGCTACACGGACGATGCACAGAAACAATCGACCTATGGAGTCAGGTCACTTACTACTGCGTGGTTCGGAAAATCAAAGCGAACATAGAGCACACACCATAGTCCCCCGGTCCACCTCACCGAAGCCACACACTATACTAACACAGACGAGCACGCACACACACACACCCATTCACGGTCACAGCACAAGGATTTGTTCGATTGGAGCTACCGAGCCTAACGGAGCCACGCTAATATCAAACCCCTATTCCCCCTGATCACCCACTCCAGTTCTCGGTTCACTCTACCAGAGATCAGTGTAGCAGATGCTGCTCCCCTCCCGTTTTTTCCACCTTCCACTCTTCCCCAAGCCGCGGTTCTCACACTTGTGCAACGACAGCAGCAACAACAGCAGCAGCAGTACAGCGCGGCTTGCAAAAGGGTAATATCCTCGCACTGAGACGCAGTACACGACGACGTTTGCCGATGTGCCTTCGCGAAGGCTCAAAACCGAACTGGGGAACCCGTTCTTCGATCCCGGTCATGGCCGGGTCCTGCATGCTGGGTCCCCTGTCAGAGTGCTGCTCGCTCAGTCTCAGTAGCGCGGTTCTCTCTCGTGACCGCCCGTTCCTTGGAGCATTCGGAGAACCCGAGAGCGTGCGCGATGGTCGCTGGGAGAGTAATCCGCCGTTGGTTTGGCTTGGAACTCATGGGCCATGCTCGCTCGCTCGAGCTCCCGCTGCCCGTCCAGCTGTTGTGAGCGAATCCGGCCGATAGTTGGCTGCTCTAATTCTATTTACTCTTTTAAGCGATTAAGAAGCGACGGCGATTTGGATTATTTTTCCTTTGCACGGCCTGCATCGGCTGGTCGCTTCTGTTTCCACAACCCACGGTCGTACACCAAGGGGTGACGCTGCGTGTGTGGGATATCTTGTCTGGCACCACACCATACCACGACAACCCCACCGGAGACTACCAGGTTCTTCTCGAACGCTGCTTTACGCTGGGAGGCCGGATAGAGAGAGCTATTGTGGCCCAACGACGGGCCCGTAAGAGAGCATAGTTTCCCTGGCATCTTTTGAAAGCAGCTTCCTCTTTTTCCTTTTGTTATATACTCTCGGTGGAACAGTTTGGGATAGGAATGGCAGGGGGGGAGCTGAAGAAGGTGGTGTTTCGCACTGTTTTTGTCTGGTACGAGGCGCGCGTAATCATTGCCACGGGTAGTCTATCACTCAGCATCTTGCTCGATGGCGTAGGAAATCGCATCGGTGGCACCGCGTGAACTGACAGCCCGATGTGCTTCCCGCTGATGTCGCACAGTTATGTTGCATCATGGCAGCAAACTCAAATGATGTAGATCAATGTGTAAACCATTTTTAGAAAGCCCCTCATGATAGAATTCGGAGATCTCTACAGTGATGTGTTTTAATTATTAGAAAAGATTTACACTCTTATAAAAATGTTCGTATATTATTTGAAAGTCAATTACTCTTTTAAAAATTGCTCCAACGACCATAATAGCACAATGAAATGGATGCAAATTATACAGTATTCTACCTCAAATGGTGTGCAACAGCACCACGTCACCATAGAAAACACATTAATCTCACATTAATGGAGTGATGGTCTGGGTCAGATGAAACATTACATTTTTCACGCCGTCCGTTTCACGGTTCACACAAAACATTGAAATTCATGCATCACTAATTTCCCTGGTGATGCCAGACCGAATGAAAAAATAACCAATCCACTGAGTACTGCCAGATGTGCGCTGCTGCCTACGGCGGGATCCAATACCGATGGTATAATCGTCAGCTTCCACATCACCGCGGGGCACATGATTGCTCCCGCACAGCAAAATTATTAATTAGCATCCAATTTTAATTTACATAAACCCGTATAATCAACCTGGATCGGCAGCGAACCGACTGGACTGAGAGGCAGTCATTTTGATGCTCTCGACAACCTTGGATACTAATGGCTGGGTATTAAGAGTGTGTAGTCGCTTTATGGAGAGTTAGTTCGGTTGAAACTAGTACCTCGGGAAGGCTGAAATGGAGACGCCATATGCCTCATAGTTTTTAGTAATAACCTTCCCCGTTCAAACATTATGTTAGGCGAGTGGACGTGGTAGTACGACAATCAGATTATACAATTTTTTTATTTGTATTTCAAGATCTTCAAAATCTGTTCTAATTTTAACGGATATTTGCAACACAGAAAAAATTGTCTGACTCGCAATCGCAACTGTCTGAACAATGATTGTATTTACATTTTTACAAGATAAATATTCCGAAAGACACCATACACGAAGGGGTTGCAATCCAATGCTGGGTCAGCTTTGTTGGATTCTGTTCATATTTCACCCCAAACTATGCGATGCGATACATGCACACACGCACACCCTCCAACTCCTAACCTAGAACTCTGCAGACTGCAGCAGCTCACTGTCAAAGCTGTCAGAATCGCCAATATTGTTAACCGCAGCACCATCAGCAAAACCATCAACAACAGTCTAAAGCTGCTACCTTCTCGTACGAAACGAAACACATCAGCAGCCAGTGACGGCCGATCGACCTCACACACTCCAAAGCTGCTTGTGATTAGAGGCGGCCAAGGCACTACCGCAAAACAGTGACGAAATGAAAATCGATTTTCCTTCCATTCCCCGGGTCTACACCACATCGTAGTCTAGTGTTCCTGGTTCCTGCTGCAATCACCACCACCAAACCAAAGAACCAACACTGCACAACCACCATCATGATGCGGGGCTTCGATGGACAATAGACAGTGCTTGTCCTTTCTTAGCTAGTCCTGTCGCTGTGTTGGTGCGGTAGTGCACCGATGTCGTGCCTTTGGTATACACGTGCTGCAAACCCGTCTGGCTCACCGAGGCTGGTGTGTGTGTGTATGAGGGTATGTAGTTTAGCGTGTGGATACGTCGCTGGCTGGCGGAAAATGAGCCTTAAGTAGTTGCGAAAAGTCAATACGAAATTAAGCTAAATAAATTCATTATTCATGATTGTTTGATTCAAAATGTGTACCGGTTAAGTACATACTCTAAACAATCCATTAATTATACAACGACTAGACGAAGGTGTATTACTCGGGAAGGAAAGTATAATAAAGCTTAGAAGAAAAGGTAGATGCAATGTAGACGGAAACGCATCAACAACACTACTACCAACATCGAATACAATGGCGCCAAGCCACTGACACACACACACACGCATACTCACTCATACACGCATCGTCTATCAGGGATGTCGGACGACGGGGTATATGCAGTTTTGGCACGCAACGCTACTAACAGCTTCGGGAACTACCAGTGCCATTTTAAATAGGTCACTGGTACATGCTTTTTGCCACCATCAGCGGAGACGTTTTGAGCGTTCTGTCGCTCTCGGCTAGTACCGATTGTTCCGCAAAAGGCAAACGTTTGACTCTCAGTTTGCACGATTTTCACAGGAGAAAACTCACGTTCTTCTGGGGTCTATGCTCTCTCGGCAATGCATAAACCATGATATTTCAAAAGCGTCAATTATGATCAATGGCTTGTTCGAGTGTACATTCGAAAATGAAAATTGAGGAGAAACGTGTACTCCTAGCCACATAAACACCCATAGCATTAGCTCAGGATGCCTGAAAGAAAATCTCTTGCACAGTTATTGTGCCGATATAATTTCAGTTGTTCCACTGTTGCATCTGCGATCCATACACACCGATTGGTCTCTCCGTTAGTGCTAGAGCACGCCGGAAAGGAGCAAACTGTAAACGACAAGAGGGCACCCCACCAGAAGGAGGCAATGATGAAAAGCGTTAATGGGTGACCCATCGAGTTCGTTCTACAAAATTCAATTTGTCTGACGAGGATGAAATCGTTCGACCCTGTGCGGGTCATTATGCTTGACAATAGTTTATGAAAGCAGTGTTCCTAGAACACTGGAAACCGATCGTTAGCGATTAAGTGAGCGCCACGGTTTTTCCAAAGACAAATGGGACGGCCATCTTTGGACCCAACCATGCGTCATGTCCGGATGAACTGTTTTAACTTTGAATTATGCATCTTTGAAAATTAGCAAACGTTATCATGAACCACAATTTGTTGGCTGAAACAAGTACTCCATGTAAAATTGCTTTGTTAAAATATAACACACTGCAACATTATAAACGTATCCAACAACATGAAAAACCGAATTCTAGCTTTAACGTGTTCCAGCCATTATTCTTTATGTGTGAATGAGATAAGCATAACGGTAGTTATTAACGTCGCCAGCAATTAAATTGTAATGAATTCCCTTCTTTTTACAATCTAATAAACACGAAATGAAGGCACGATAGGAACTGTTGCGAAAAGCAAGTTGATATCGGTATCAAAAGCCAATTCTGACCATATTAAAGCTAATAAAGACGCCGACGAAATTATGATCTCGAAAGCAACATGCTGCCTCGTAAATGGAGAACGTAAACCAATCCAAAGGAACAGCACATTTCACTCCTCACTGCACGGCGAAAGTTTAATTCACAATGTTTGTTCACCGATTGTTGCGTTCTGTGTGCGTTACCAGGCGCCTCCATACCCCATACTGACGAACTTTTCAAGCGCAGCACGATTCTTGGAACAGGCGTGCCCCATGAGGTACGATTTGAATGATAAATTTAATTTATCCATCGCGCGAAACCAGAGCGTATCGGTATGCCTGGAACCTGTTTTTGCAATACCATTGCGTCATGGAATGACACAGTATTCGTAGCTGATTACAACGTCCAAATACTCATCAACGATGAATTCGATTTTGTTTGTTGTTTGTAGACCAACTTGTTACATCAGATATATTACGGGAGTTTCAACAAAGTGTCCATTGTACTATTTGCCAATACAACATTTATCCTTCAACAGATATTTATCCCTTTCTGAAACCAACTACGATGTAGTTCAATCATGATCATTTTAGGCTTAAATTACAAATAATTATTTTTGATGTTTTCGTTCTATTGTTTTTTATGTATATAAGAACGGTCATACGGCTTATGTTTACCGTTCTATTTGTTGAAAGCAAAAGGAATGCTTAGTCAACCATTTTAGCGAAAAAATGAAACATGTAGTGCTTTTTCCATGTTTTTTGCCTGCCTCGCAAATCAAAACAGAGGGTTCAGCTAATCGTACTCGCGCTGGAGGCCATTTTCAGCTTGTTTCTCAAAAACGAAAGAAAAATTACGATGGGCTGCCTTGGTTTGCTCGAGTCAGAGCATCAGCTTCCCAAGCTCAGGTGAACGTACGATTATAGAGGACGCCAGAAAGAAGCAGATGGGCAATGGAAAACAACCGGCAAGAGACTACCTTTTTCTTGGAACCCCTTTAAAAGCATCGCGTACACCTTCTTAGAAAGCCTGACAAATGCCATATCCTTAGTTCCACCAGAGGTGCAAGGTTTTTTGTAGCAATTCTATTATACTCGGAGGACAGTATTTGCAAAAAACGAGGACGTTGGGACCAACTGATTAAGAAGGGAGAACCTTTGCGGGAGGAATAATACCCAGGATGATGTCACGAAAAAATTGAAAACAAAGAAATTAGGAAGTCAAACAAGGGCGCTAACAGACGGATAAACATTCTTCAATTCGCAGCACAGCAGTAAGTGCTTGTGCCGAACTAATACGATAGAAAATATGATATGATTACGAAAATTTTGATGAAAAAAAATACAGAAGCATAACTCATTTGGCTATTGCAAAGACCAAATTGTTTAACCTGGAAGCATTATGTGGTTGCAAGTGTTTCTCTGGAGCATAGTACCTCTGAAGTGTAGCCCAGAATTACGCCATGTCTTACCAAGTGCAGAGGCGTTAAAAGCAGAGTGAACGGACACATGAAGGACGGTCTTGTTCAAATTAAGGTGTCAGGCGTGTACAGATGAATCGCTTGTGGCGAGCAGCCTTCTAGCGGAAGCAGCGTAATTGCAAGTTGTCCATCAGATGGGTAGTAGTTTTTCTTTACCAGTGTCAAATCAATGTCAACTTCGAAGTGATTCTTTCGGAGCATAGTTCGGCCTTACTTCACCTTTGAATTGAAGCAAAGATTCGCATCGGTTCATTGGTTTTACAATGAGTAATTTATGGTAGTAAGTTTGACTAAGAGTTCTGCAGTAGCGTCTTTCAGAGATGCAAAAACTCTTACCACAAATTTCCACCCAAGTTCCTTACATCAAAAGATTATTTACTCGTTAAAGCAAAAAAGCAGTTTGCATCGAGATTTCACTCACATATTTTGTGTGTCTAACCACAGTGCAAATTCAACATATCATAGAAAACACGTATTGAATGTGGCTAACACTGGACAACAACAAATGGCCAGTAGCTGGAAAGTTGTCCGCAGCAGCTTTCTCGTAGCCTGTAGCAACTATAAAATCATCCTTCGGATCACTAAACTACGGGACCTGTGTTTGACGGTTCGCTTTTCGCATCAAACGGACCGTAACACATCGCATCCATCCAGCCTAGCACTCCCATACATTGGGACAAATTGATGAGACCCAATTTCTCTGCTGGCATCCTGCCACGAGCATTATCATCATCATCACCATCAGTAGCAGCAGCAACAGCAACAATATAATAATCATAATCATCATCATCGCCATCATTTCTGCATAATTTCCTTTCCCAGGCCAATGAAGGCATTCCACGAACAGCAGAGCAGTGACGGGGTTTGTTTATTTTTCACAATCGAATTAAGATCCAAACCTGTTGGAAATGATTTGAGCAAAAAGTAAAGTCGTTCACCGAGACTCGTATATTGTGGCTGCCCCAAAGCAAAACACAAACCATGGTATGAGAATAAGTTCTCTGTAATGCCTGGCTCTTTTCTGCATTAAATTCAGTTCAGACCACTTTGGGAATTGAATCTTAATTGTTTTCGTAGGAATTAGATAAATAAATTCAGGCGATTTCGATTTGAAATTCATCCTACGCATTTCGTAAAACGTGAATCTTTGTTGGTGCAATTAAGCGCGGAAACGCTATAACACATACATATGATTTCTGTTGCATAAGTTAAATCAACGAAAGCGCATTGAATCGACGTTCTGAACAGCAAGCAGTATATTTCGTTATTTTATACCTTGGCCCAAAAAAATACGAATCCTTTCATGTGATTGCGGTTGATTTCCCAAATGGACGAAACCGTTGTGGGAAACAAAAGACCGATTTAAATCTACGGTTTGCACATCGTGGTCATCGCGTATGGGATGGAACCGAAAAAAAACCTTCGAAACATTCACTGAATGTTTGTGCACAAATCGAACCGGATCGAATAGTTTATAGTTTTTTTTTTCTTTTCGGACACGCTACTCACGCCGATGTCCTGTTTCGATTATCGCATCGCAATTGTGAACACCGAAAACATAGCGGAATGACAATGCGAACCGGAAAGAAGTGCTACACGCGTATCCCAAGAAGTGTGTAGCTGCTAGTGCGACCGGGTGGTCTAGATGTATGATGACGTGCCGGTTGTCGTGCTTCAAACCATTTCTAGACGAGTCACGATTTCACCATTTGCCATGAACCTCGATCCGGCCGAACCCAGCCGACCATGACCGCCAACCAGCCCTGGGAGGTCGGCACATGGCACAGGACAACGGCAACGTCGTGTTGTGCCCGCAGGGAGCGAACGGTCGTAGCAACGATACTACCGACGGCAGCGCGATTATTGTCCGTGGGTGATGGGCGATGGCAATTTTCCACATGTTGTTAAAAGCATTTCCTCTGCAGAGCTACACTAACATAGAGCTTTGCCAAAGTTTCCGAGTGCCGAGTGTACAGTGCTGGAAGAGTGATTTGCAAAAGCAGTGAAAAAGAATTGCGAGTCTCATGGTCTCACCCAAGCGCTTGGCAAGGGCAAAATAGATACATTATTTTATCGTACAGTTCAACTAAACCGTTGCAATAAGTTATATTTGTTCAATCAAATCTCAAAACAATAGCAAAAGAGAGAAGCGAATACAGAGTTGTTCGAAACAGATATTCCGAATTTTCCGGCAGATTCGGTTACACACTGCCGCACCAGGGAGGGAGGGAGTTGTGCATCAAACAACCATTACCGCGAGTTATGGTTTCATTTCACGCGAGTTCGTTGCGGTATTTTCCTCGCAACACATCGCATCTTCATACGTACGCTTTACTTCCTACACGCTCAACCATGAGCTGATGAGTTGCTACGGTTCGACACATCGACTGGAAAGGGGTTTTCCCACAGTTTAACTACTCCTTTCGCCTCCACTAGACCCATATACCGCATACCATTTCGACGGGTGCCTCATCACAACCATACCATTAACGTCGGACAGTCTAACACACGAACGCATTGGCGGAGCAAAATCCGTGCCGGAAAATTGGTACGGGACGGTCGAGGTCCACTTCTTGGAATCCACTTTTCTCCATTCTACTAAGTGGCAAACGAGTAGGACACTGGCGACCTGGCGGCTGTAAAATGAGCCCATATACCCTACCGGGGAAAACCCTCGGGTTTCCAGTAGCATTGCCAAGGTCGCCGACGTATCATGGGCGATCGGAATGCGGCTCGGTTCTGCCAGCACAAACTGTATTGATGATATGACCAAACTATGCTACAGGCGACAATTTTCCCAGTGACATGCACTTTTTCTTTATTCAGCTTGGTAACGCTATGCATTTGTGCCATTAACATCATTCCCCATTCGGCTGGTAGTCAGAATGGGTCACAAAACTACATTAATCCGCGAAGGGATTTTCCACAGTTATAGAAAGCGTTATGGGGATTGCACTAATATCTTCTAAACTTGTGTAATTTGGATTCAACAATACGTGCATCATATATATTTTTCAGCTTTCATTTCCATTTCATCGCAACTAGCTCAAAGTGAATAGTTTGGTTTAATCTTTCCACCAACAATCTACAATCAACAATCAATAAATCGTGCAACCGTGTCCGACGATTACTCTGCTGCCCGCTAGTCGGTAGGGACGAAACTTAAATAAAATTTGTATTTAAAACATCCCAAACAACATCACTTTTCCGCGTGGTCAAAGAGCTTCGTTCTTCAAGCTTCGGTTCAAGTGCCATCCATACATTCATGGAGCATGAATTTTAAATACACAACCCAGGAATGACTCTCGGTCGGTTGGTCGTTCCTTCAACGACCGGGACTTTGGTAAGAATAATCCAAATTAAATATTCAAATCCGGTTCGACGGGGAAACGAAAAACACCATCAAAACTTCGTCCTCCGTACCGGAATGTCGCCTGGGGAGTGAAGGATTTCAACTTCTCCTGCCATGTATAGTGCCGTCGCCTTGCTCCGGGGCGTGGGCCAACACACTATTCATCATGTTTTCGTGCTAGTTGGCAAAAAAAAGGCGAAAATGTGTTCGAAGAAAGGGGTGGAAGACTGTGAAACGCGATGATCTATCCGTTCGTGAGCCGACCTCTTATGCATCTTTTCGAAAGGAGGTGAAGAAAGGGAAAGAATTTTCACAAATTTTCCGTAAATCCGGTGTTTGCTTCACGGTTCCGAAACTGATGGTTCAAAAAAGTTATGTTGCATCATTTTTCAACTACGCTACGTTGATTATCTTTAGCCCGGGTGGGCCTTGGAGGAAACCCCAGAGACCCTGATAATGAACTGACGTGCCATTCGGCCATACGGTGGGCGCTCTCAGTGGGATTGCTTTTGCATTCTTCTTCGGTTCGGCGTACTGCCCCGGCCACGGAATTACGTGATGATGATGAATCATATTTTGTCGAGTACTGAGCGTACCATGCTACACCGCGAACCAGTCGGGAACCGTGACCAGCCTTATGCGGCTCACATTATTGAACGTTCGTTGTGCTAGTAGAAACTATGGATTAACTCGAAAACTCGGAAATTAAATGCTGCTTTTCAAAACCAGCATTATGACCATGGTGTTTCTTGTGGACTAAAACTGATTAATGATTACATTTACAACTGCCGTAGAAGCACCAATTTCGTGTAGCTTCTACATTATTATACTGACAAGTAATTTATCTTGTTAAAAAAAAATAAAAGAAACTGTCTTTATCAATAAAAAAATCAATCTACTCAATCTTCGTATCCTTAGTGGTTTTATAAATGTTATTCCAAGTGGTTTGAAACTTGACCACTTCAAATGTATGACCTTCTCTAGCAAAAACACGTTACAAGAAACTTTCACTTGCCACGTGAACCGCCCATCGGTGTCGTCGCTCGTCAGAGCCAACCCAACACAAACCCATTCCCATGCCAGAGATACAGCTCCCGATATTCCCGGTCCCGTTCAAAGCAAGTGGTGCTTCCTATGCTTCTTACATTATTCATTAACCTGTTACGTTGCCCCAGAAAAGGTCACACGTCCCTTCGCTGGGCAAGGCGCTATGCCGGCCTCCGTTCCTCATTATACCGAACGACCGTGAGAATAATCACAACAGGACGGGTCAAACAACTGGTTCAGGCACTGGCATATGCTGACATGTAACTACTACCATTTACCCAGAAGAAAAGTACTGCCCGAGTTCCTCTAGTAGTGTTGACCAATATCGAACGTCGAAGCAAGAGTTCATGGAAGGACTCGACTGAGACGATGGACGAAAGAAAATCACAAAATCGACGCAACCTTGGCACTACGGGGCACGCGAGGCTGAAGTCTATAGAGAGCAAAAGAGAAAGGGAAGTGAAAATACGGGGCAGACCAGTTCAGGAAGGAGCAACGGTTTCGTACTTCCTTTTTTGTTGGTTTCGTGAGTCACGCCATTTACCAATATTCTACCGGCACCGGTCGGCTACGAACAGAAAGACAAATATTGGGGCATCTCGCAGTAATCCTGCGAACCTACCTACCACCGCTAAGCAATATCCCGTACGCCACTACCACTCAGCGCTCTTCCTGATAATGTTCCTTTCTCCCTTTTAGGTGTAGAACAATTTGAGGACCCAAACAGGCCAACCATTTCGGCGGTACCCTTTGGCCTTTTGATGGTCGGAAAGTGTATAGCGGGACAGCTAAAAGCAAGGAACATGATTCGTGCAATCGAATGTAGTGGCAGCGAGACGATTCTATCTTGAATCCGCCGGTACGGAATGGCTCTCCCTGGTCATTGCTCTGGGTCTCTTGGTGCTACGTGAGCACGGGCATATTGAGTGGCCGTGGAAGACAGTGACGTCTTACAGGTGGACAGGTACCGCGTAGCAAAACAACCTCTGGCAGTGATCGACACGTGCTCTAATAAACACTGAGAAGTCAAAATGGCGAAGATTAAGTGTTTCAATATTTAAAGAAAAGCCGAAAATGAAATCAATAGACACGGAAACAGCTGATTAACCCTTTGTTCGTACAGGGAAAAGTGTACTTTTTATAAAAGTATCAAGAAATTGCCAATGGCATGCAAATAGAACCTTAAATGAACTATTATAGAAATAATTCGTTTAAATGCAATTATTGTTTATGAAAAAGGCATTTAAATTCAACAGGTTAGCATAAAACAAGCCACAAATAAATGAAAAGTTTTGCACAACTTGCATGTGGCCCTTTTTTGTATGTTTTACAAAAGAAAACTATCAATTTTAATGTTTAATATTGAGCGAATCTAAAGGAATAGAGAACAAAGCCGATCCATGCGATATTTCTCCCAACTGTAACGACCAGCAAATTAAACACTAAGTGCAAACATGTTGTTTAAAATTGCAAAAATCGAGCAGCAAGTAAATAGCAGCCGAAGCATTATTATTTTTATTGATCCTCTGTCCGATTGAAGGCTAAATGGGGCTAGCTAACAACTCATTTGGAATGGCTTTCGAATTTTTCATGAACCACAAACCACCGCACCGGGAAGCGCAATGATTGTTTTCCTATGCCCTATTACCGCCCTGGGTCGTATTTAATATCGAAAGCCCGATTCGAACCATGCCCCTGAGCAGTGGAAGCTAATGGTTTGTGCCAATCTTATCGCCCCGCTTCCAATCCCAATAGGCGTCCCCTTGCTACCATCAATTATGAATGCCGTTCACCCCTGTTTCAATATTCATGCAAAATGACGCTTGATTTGGCCCAGTCCCGCCGGTATCCGGTGGCCCCGTAGTCCCCGAAGAATGCCGCCAAAGCGGCAAGGAAGCGACGGTATTTGTTGCTTGACAGCAGCAGCGAGGAGTAGGCCTCCACTGCTGGAGTTGCATGAGAAAAAGGAAAATAAATAGCTCAACACCCAGCATTGCCTCGGTAACGGTTAATGAGCCGAACGTACCAGGTGTTTTCCCTCAAGGAGGGAGGAGAAGGTGCAACCATCCTTCCTATTGTTACATGCATCGTGTTTTTCATCGGGATTGTTTCTGCTCGAGTGCAGCAGTGGACATTGCGATAGAGTGAAGCGTTTATTTTTAAAAATAAACGTTCAACAAGTGTTGACACACCGAAAAGTGGCTAAAGCGCGATCATAGCCGTTCCGACCCAAAAGCAAAGAGCATCTGGCCGATGCCAAGTGCCAAGATAGAGAGCCACTTAACGCCCTTTCACGAATCATCAGAATCATCCTTTCTGCTTTGCTTCTAATAACCTTTCCTCTGATTTCAGTGGCTCCGATGTCACTGGCTAGCCGTCTCGTCGAAATAGTGAAATTAAAGGAAATATTCTAACGTAAGACTTCAGAATCTCGATGCCCTACTTAGCCAAAGAATGCAACTTTTCATCTAACTTTTAATGTCGAAACCATGGGTACATAAAGTAATCCGCTGTAAACGCAACCGTTGGCGACGGCGGAAGCGTCTGCGCATTTTCAAAATCAAACGCAAGACAAGAACCGTACGGCGCTATCGCCTAGGAGTGGTTCTTGGCAGCGACTCGTCTTTTTTGCCATCGTATTACCAAACAGCAGAAACACACAAACTAAGCCCCGATCGTACTGTTTGTGTTGAAGAACTCGATTAATACTTGCTACGGTACGCTCAACAAACACGTTTCCCCGGTTCTGTGGCCACGTGTTGATTGGCAAAATGGTTTCCGTGTGCTGTAATTGGAGTGTGTGTGGATTATTTCACTTCGCTGGGTTTTGCACAATAAAGTTTAAATCATAGCGGCTCAACCGATATTTGCTCTAATTTAAAGTATATTTCAGAATCCTTCCCCATAATCACGTTGCCCAGCAACTGTAATCGATACTTTCGATGGTCAGTTGCATGTGCGATCCCTTTCCATCCTTTTGCTTTACAAATGAAATCCTGCCGAGCTCCATACCATCCAAACTGGAGTCCAGGGAGCGAGGTACAAAAAAACCAAGGCCAGCAGCAGATAACCGAACCAAGCGTCGCAGCAAATGGCAGCTCTCAAAACGGTGTGCGGCCAATTCAGGCCATCCTTTGGCTGGCAAGTACCTTTGCCTAGAACATCTAGCTCTGGCTAGCGCCGCGCAAAGCAGGAACACAAACATTTGCCGAACCATGCAGAGAAGAGAGCGGTTCCGCGGCGCAGCGAACCAACCTCATCTCTCCTTTTTTTCCTTTCTCCGAATCCTTTTGTGCCAGCTCTCCCTAGGCCAATGCGTGTTTGTCTTGTTCGCTGCTCTGCCCCCTCCCGTCCGCATTCAAATCCACGTGCCGCGGAGAACCGATGGACTCGGTCCCCGCGTTCTACCCTTTATTTCGTACACGTTGTTTAGAACACCAAGCAGGAGCGCCACACTATTGTTCCAAGGATGCGAGTGAATGTGATTTTTGGATTCGTGCAAGCAGGAATCATGGGTTTTGCTTCGAGAATTGCGTTTTCCAATGATTTTGAGCAGATACATTGGAATCTGCTCTGCAGTAGAACCACGTAAAGAGTTAGTATAAAATCCTGCTCACTCACTCACCTTCATAGAAACGAGTTCGTACGCACTACGAGAACGACCGGGCTAGATCATCGCGGGTTTTTCCGAACGAAAGACGCGGTTTGTAGCTATCAACGCGATACTGCGAACTTCCATCCTTCCCTGATAACTCGCGAATAACCACTTTAATCCTTTTGTGGGGGCCTTAAGCTACCCCTGAAGTTAGGCAAAGCGTTCCAACGAGTTTATACGGGATGGGTTCGAAAGTTCACCTCGAAGTCGAAACGATAAAAACGATAAAAACGATCAAATCGAAACATCCGCAAGATTTAAAAATTAAAAAAATACCGTTATTTATATATACCGTTGAAATCGTTACAAAAATTGGGGTCAGAACAATGAAAATAGCTAAGAGTTTTAATAGCTCGTCTTTGCGTTGAACACAGCATACATAACAAGAAGACTACTCTACAATTACCTATCTAGATCGTCACCTCAACGTGTTTCATGATTGACAATATACGTGTTTCATGATCGACATTTATTTGTTAAAAGAATCAAATTACGGATATATTGCACGAAAAAAAGACTTTAACAGAAGTCTATGGATGGATTAAAAAATAACTTATTTTAAGTATAGTCTCAAATGAAACTGAAACTGTCGCCGATTGGTTGCTAATTTTTACGCTAAATAAAGTTTAAACAAACAGACATGAATTTCAAAAGATGCAATTGCAATTATCACCGTCCCTGCTGGGTGGCACACTCGAAATAGCATTTTTCCAACGTACCAACGTGCCGTGATGAGCGAGTGAGTGCAACGCTCCAGCGAGCAACAAAATGATGTCATCTTCTTGTCGTAAAAGCAAAGATTCTGCATTCGTCACCAATCTGTCGAGGTCGCCCGGTCGGCTACATTTCTTCATTTAAAATTCACGTTCACCGTTCGCAGGCTTGAAATAGGCATGCCGGAAAGTTAAAGACATGGCGCATACAAAGGAATCATAGTGAGGCACCTAACAGGAAAAAAAACTAGCCAGTGCCAGTGCAGAATCCATTTTGCTTAAAGAAATTATTCATTCCCCAATTCTGTTTCGCTGCTTCTCAAAAGCGTCTTCTCGTTGCTCCTCCAGATGTCTGGAGGTGATCTTGCTGATACCCAAAAATAAAAATCCGTCTAGCCAGTTGGTCTGCACTACATTCTATATTCTTCCTGTGGCGATCGTTAACTGATCGTCGTCTGGGAATTTCGTCCCAGCCCAGACAGAATCTCATTAAAAGTTCTAGCTCGACCACATTAGAGCTCATTCGTCTAGTTCGTCAACCGAAGGCATGCGTGCAGCCTGACGAATGGGGCGCGGAGGGAAACCCAAATGTAGCACAGCGCAGTAACACCCACTAGCGCGACACGGTTTCGCGCATCCAGACAGACAATGAATGGTTTTTTTTGGGTGGGTCAAAAACTTTGCCAAATTTCGAGTCCAGCGCCAGAAAGAAACAGAATAACCAGCCCCTCCACCGACGAAAAGAAGGGTACTTATCGTAGGGAGTCAGATCACGGACAACAAGCCTGAAAGCGAAAAGCCCAAGTCTAGACTAAGTCCACCCTCTCTGCACCTAGCTCTGCACCGCCACACTCGATGCTCACGCGATTCTAGCCCCCCGAACGATCGGGATGACTTTGAATGACTTTTCGGGCATGATTGCAGCACAAGGCTTCAGCACCAGACGGGAAGAATAACCGACCCAGACATTTCCTTCTTCTTGCTCCACACGATCATGGTCTACGAATTTCTAAGCTGGCAGAATGGCTTCGGTGGCTTCGCGTGGTAGGAGAAATACTATAATCGTCGCTAGACATTTGATCCACTCCACTCTCGGTCTCTGCAGGAGTTCTTCGTGGGGAAAAGGTGACCTCTGAGTCTACTGATCTAAGTCTGCCGAATCTCTGTCTATATCGTGCTAGAGCCTCCATTCTCCAGGAAGTCTAGAGGACGTCCGCTGCTTCATTGTGGTCCTGTGCGGTTTCTTTCTCTTTCATGTGATAGCAAACGACGCATCGCGAGGATCGCTGGAAAGAAGGAACACTTTTTGTTGAACGATTCCTTCTTGCGCATTCATCGTTCTGTTCTGCACATTCCCACTACATCCCTCTTTCACGTCGTGGTGGAAAACCGGAAGATACCCAAATTCCTATAAAGCCGGATTCAATCTTCCGTCTGCGGTCTATCGATATGGATCGGAGTTTCGTACATTAGCTGAGATACAGTTGAGGCTATATATTCGCAACGGTCGATCGGATCCATCAATACAAACGACACTGTATCCAACGGATAGATTTTGTGCAGAACTGCTATGATGCCTGGATAGAAAACTATAATTACGCTATAGTAACATCAATGATCTATGTTAGGGCATCACCAGAAGATCGCTCGAACGTTCGATCCATCGAAAACTCCACCGAAAACCCCACAATCCATACATCTTTCCCCACAAAACAGTTTCGACAGTCCGGCCGGTTCCAGACCAAAATTCATCGGGACCTTCTTTTTCTTAGGCTGAGAAGGGGGATTGGTTCTACTGCTCAAAGCAGCACTCCTCCGTTCCGCATTCCGCTCCCAACCAGCCTGCTTTGCTTCGGTACGCTGCAGTCGCTCTTCGTTTCGCCAATTTCTGTCTGGCGACGTACAAAACCTCCCGGCTCGTCGTCTGTTCCAAAATTATTTCGTCTTGTGCGCTTGTATGCGTTGCTGCTTGGGGATTCAGATTGTCTTTTCTTTGCCGTCTTCTTCCGTATTTCGTCTTTTGTTTACTAAACTACCAACACATGGGCGCTAAACCCCACCAAACCAACCCGCGAGTTGGTTGGCATTCGTTCGCCAGTTCGTTCGCATATCATGGGGTTTCTTTCGGGTTTTTGGCTCGTCCAAACTCGACGACCAAAATCAACGAACACACGCCGCGGTGTTGCCCGGCTTCCCGCCTGTCTGCTGCACCGACCTTCACGCGCCATGCGCCGTCTTGACGTGACTCTTCGTTGCATCGACTTCGCCCACTTAAGCCCGGGGTCTGTGCGTGGCATCGCCTTCCCCTACTCCAGCAGTGCCACACACAAATAGATTTCAATTTTTTCCTTTCGCGAGTTTCGCGCTTCGACTTACCAATTCGTATTCTCTATTGCAGTTTCTTCTAAGGAAGTTTCTTTAAATTTATCAACCCTTGTCGTTGAGTAGGATTGCATCTTGGCCTTTTTAATACTAATTTGACCACGATGTGTCTAGAAAAGATCTCGATCGGTCGCTATCGTGCGAATACTAATCCCAGTCTAATCCTTTATCGTTTGCTACCGTATCGGTCTGATTTGCGTTAGCATTGTGGTAATACGGAGGTTTAGGTTCTAACCTTCTATTTCTGTCTTCTCCATTTCCATCGAACCCCTTCCACGAGATGTCCCGCACCACAGGAAGGCACCCCATTGCACCAGGCCGCTTCGCCGGGGCGAGAGCGTGTTCGTGAACGATCGCGGGATGGCTTTTTGGCCATCATTTTTTTGTTTGCTCTTGGTTTCCAAATTTCTTGCTTCTTTTTCTTCCTGGTGTCTCTTCGTGTGAAGGTGCAGTCGCAGGCCGCAGCAGCATTGTGTCTAGTTTTCTCCCCTCCACCAACACTAACCAGTACCGCATTTAAAGCCAGTTCTTTTTTTTGTGTTGCTGCTTGATCGTGCATCGGTCAAGGTTATCGGCGCAAGGCGCAACTTCGCTGCGCCCGGTTTGATGGGGTATCGTCGGACAACGGGTGCAACCGTTTCAAGGTTCTTGCTGGTGCGGCTAGAAGTGCCGGTTTCCGGCGCAGAAGAGCCGGAGCAGCTACGCTGCCGTTGCCGGTTAGGTTTAAAATTGATAGAGGAACGACCGACACCGGTGACGGTGCCCGCTGAGCGGGTTTGTGCAATAAAAGCGTTCGACCGGCAGGGAAGGGTATAGCGTGGTTCGCGTTCGAGAAGGAAGTGTCGATGATGCACTCAAGGAGGATGGTTTCATGTTGCGAGGGAAGGGGCTGGGCGAATCGAGCCGAATTTTGTGCCGAGGGAATTTGGAGATTTGCAATGTTTCGCCCCGAGCACACCGTAGATACTTTGTCGACAGCGATCTTCAACCGATCGCAGGTATCGCTGTATCGAAGGAAAGAGAAAGATGCAGATTTGGAGAATCTGTCAGATGAGCAGGGCAGATAATGTACGAACGAATATAGAAATGTAAAAGCAATGCTGGAAGAGCACAAAGAGAGTGAGATGAATACATTTATCGAACGAATCCTAAATTTAGTCCTATGCTGTGTTCTAACAAGGATGCCAATCGGCATTACTCGATTGAGAATCGATTCTTTCAACCGATATTATCTATTGCCATCGGAGAGTGCTGGAATGGAAGAGGAAAGATTACCAATATGTCCAGTAACCGTACGATAAATAAGGAGCACATTCTTCAGAAATTTAAGCTGTTAGTTGTAAAATGTTTTAGTTTAATACAAACCCCTTGTACAAATGAAACGAAGAATTGATGTTTTTCGTTTAATCAAAGTATGATATACTCAAATAGACAATCATTCAATTAAGCGACACAATCGCAATTCTTAATACCGCATCTCACACAAGAAACAGCAGAAGAGAACAGGGGCTCCTGGTAGTCAGCAGTTTTAATCACCAACTTCAACTTCAGCTTCCTGCGATTTTTCGGTAAAACCTGTTAACTACTGTGCACCCGGCACAGCAGTCGTCTTGTGTGAGCATGTTTTTCGGAGGATCGCCTGGCACATGAAATGCCACCTGGTCTCCACGGATTCGATACGGCCTTTGGATGCATTTGATTCAATATACGTTTTACAAATCTCAACAACGACGCGAGCCATTCCTTCGCTCGGACACCGCTTACCGAATGCACTTTGCATTCAAGAGTTGAACCAACGCACGTAACGAACGATCTCCAAAACGATGGAACGACAACGAGTCGAAGCTGCAACCACCACAATACCATCGCAAAAAGGTTGAAGGTTGACACACGCATTTGAGTCGCCATCGAGGTTCCGCGGTGTTGGTGGCAACATTTTATTGCACTCCCGAACACCTCCTACCACGCGGAGCCCATGCACTTTATACGGCAGGCGCCTCCCCGGTGTGGTTTTGATTTTGGCGTTGGCCTCAGCCAATTCCTTTAGATATTTTATTCAGCTTCGCATACGAACTGGGAACATAAGACATGGATGCAAGGTCTTTCAGAAGACATGCAGCTTGCAAATACCGCCAACTGCCAATGACTTCCGCTATGCGCTGCGCAGAGTCATACAATAGGGACTGTCTTACCAGAAATTTTTCGTATGCGCGATCTGATAATGGGTAAACACATACTTAGCAAAACCAAAAAGAACAAAATTCAATTTTGCTAGACTGGATGATTAAATAGCTAATCGCCGTTCAAAGGAGGCAGCTCATCTTTAACGGGAACTGAAAGGGCTCGCGGTTCTATGCTATACAAATGGTAGGAAATGTGAGCAAGGGATATCAAATATAGGCTAATGATACACCTTGATTCGCCCAAAAAAAAAACAACATCTGAAACGTTTGGTACGGATCATCAACCGATGCCAGAACAGAATGCCGATTCTGAAAAATATAACTGTTTCGATCACCTTCCACGAAGGATGTATTCGTAACGGTACATTCTATTCGTGCAGGCGGGCTTGCTCATAGTTTGGCATAGGTTTATCTTCTTCTAGCCACGTTCTAGTAAAATCTTTTAGATTCAGCACAAAAATCCTTCCATTTATGTCCGACACGAAATCCTTACATGTGAGGACATGTGATGAAGATACATCCCAATCAAAGTATTTTCGACTAAACATAATCTATTCGATCCACTAGCTATCTATCGGCTGTGGGTGCATGCATGACTTCTAAGCCATCATGCAAGGCTATCAACCAGCACGTCCTACCACCTTTCAAAATCGCCAAATGAGAATCCAGTACTATTCTATTACGACTCCGATGAGACTTTGTTGTAGGCGTTGTCAACCAATAATGATGTCAACAATTACAACCATTAAACCATCTACGAACGAGGTATCCAGCTGCATGATGCTATGTTTGATGCTTTACAACACTGTTGGTCGTGCGGGGAATAATAACAAACATCTATAAAGCCTTTTTTAATATCCGCCAATCACATCAATTTCCCTAGAATTCATAGCCCAGATCAAGGGACCCAGGATCACGGAGTAGGCTGACTGCTTTCTGCATACTCACCATCTACGTGCATCTCATCGAGTCGCATGCGTGTTCGTATAACGATGCCCGGTTTAATGATCATCGCCTGCTCGGTCTTAGATCGCGCATTTAATCGATCCTCCTGTGCGCTAGGTCATTGTCCTGCCCAGCCGCTTGGCTCATGCGGCTCATTACGAGTCCGTATTACGTAGCGAAACTGACAGAAGTTCACAAAAGGAATGAGCTTCTTAAAGACACAAAAGCCATCTTGCAGCGGTCAATGGTAGTGGTCTTTGGTTCTCTGTCACAACATGCCATCGGTGCCATCATTTGCGTGTGCGCGAGCCACTCGTGGATCGCGGACTGGCACCATTGGGCGACCCATTGGTGGGGTGATTTATTTTTATTTCTACATTTATGATCTCATGCGACAGCGGGCGCCTCATCAGCGGGCAGGCGAGCGAACGATCACAGTAACAGTACCACTGCTCCAGCTCCACACCATCAGCGTGACCTTCAGCGTGAGCGTGGACCACGGAACGGTAGGCCCACAGTGGAGAGCTGTTCGAGCAAGTGCATTTGCCATTTCTCTTTTCCCCGAGTGTGTGGCGTTGCTTTAAGTCTTCTAACATGCTATGCTGATTGATTCATTATCTTATTTTGGAAAAATATTACATGACATCATAATTGTTTTCGTGATTCCACAGTCAGTCCTTTCTGGACATATCCTTTTGCCACTTCTGCGTCAACCAACCAGCTGCGGTTGAATGCCATGAAAAAACAGATCCACACACAATCGATCGTAAATTTGTAAAGCACACCGTAGCGCTAATGGACCTTGCACCTGATGCATGTGCGCGGGCCCGGGTGTATTGGTGCATACCGCCAAATGCACCCTTGCAACTACCGGTACACCGATCTACGTACAACATCTTCATCTCGCTCGCAGGGACGTTCAACGCCTGCAGACCACCACAAAGCCGCCTCAAGAAAATGGGCGGAATGAATATATTTCATTCAGCAAACGCGCCACTCTAGTCGATCCTTAATGGTCACGACACATTTGCCTGAAGTTCATTGACACACACATCCCCCGGGGCTCCGGGTGGGTTGGGCGGTTGGTGGAACGACGCCTGCCGATCCCTCCGCTTCGCGAAATGAAACATTTCGCAATCCCAATGCAGCGCAATACCCAGCCGCTGATACCTGGTGCTCGATTCCGGTGAAGCATGCCAATGCCGAGCACCAACGCCCGGTTCGATGGAAAAGATCACCGGACCGGCGAGAACATGCTTCCATCGCCCACACGATCGACGCGCGATCAATTCGCTTCAGTCGACATTTCATAAGCATCTCGATCTCAGCCGGCGGAGTCGAACGCCATGCTGGAAACGAGTTTTATTGGAATACGTTCGCGGGACAGCGTGCCTCCAGCGCAACCGTTGACAAATGTAGTCTTCTGGAAGGTCACGTATTGCTGCTAGAGATCGCTCTCCTTCCCTTCCCAGATGGACGAAAACATGAGAATAGAATATTTGGCGTAGCATTGAAGCGTCGTTAGTTAGTAGTAGTTTAGCCCAACTTATTCTCCTGGCGCTCTTGAAGTGTGACAGTGGAATTTATGCTTTCTTCATGAACGTCGCTCCATCGCATTAGAATCCCCAGCACGCCACTGCCGCCGATACAGCGTTCGGCTGCTGACAGCTGTACAAATTAGTTGTTAATTATTCGGTTTTGGGCTCTCCGATACACCAGAACATCCTGTAAGCTGACGCGTTATTCTCACCCGCAGCCGACCGAGTGGCATTTGGCAATCAAACTGCATTTTAAAGATTTTTGCCTGCAGTAACGAAAAGAAAAAATGCAAGAACGAACACGAACGAACCACGCAAACCTGTTCGATGGACGGAAGACGAAATCTCCGCTCCACGAATCCGCGTGCGTCCATCATCTCGTCATCTCGCCTCGTACTGCATGGCCACTCGAGCGGTTGACCTCCACCGCAATGCACCGAGAAACCACCACCTGACTACCGGCAAGTTCGTATGCAAATTAATCGATGATCGCTTTTCGTGGTACGCTTGGTAGGAGCGGGGGAAGAGGGGGGGGAGGTTCCGTTGAAGGATTCGACGCTCTTGACTGGGTCTTGAGGGACTTGAGATCTCAGGCCTCGACGAGCAGCGTTTTGCTTGGTGTTTTGCCGAATATCATAATAAGCTACATGATGCTCACCTCCAATCTCGAAGCATCTCGCTAATCAACGATCGAAAAAAACCGTCTTACATTTGACACCGCCCGAAAGAGGATCTTTGAAATCGGTACCCGGTACAAGCTTGGCCGGTTAAATTTATCATCAATTCATCAACCCGTACCCACCAAAGAGCCTCCTTTCTATGCTGGGGTTTGTTTTTTTTTTTTTTTTGGCCCAAACCAATGATACCCCCTCGTTGTTCCCAGCCATCGAAACCGATGAAGCGGCTCGTTAAGCAATGTTAAATAAATTATTAAATCAGGCTTCTTATCGTTTGCGTTATGCATGCTATGCGTCGCTGTTGCCAGCTCTGCAGCGATGCTCAAGGGAATCGATCTGGTGTTGCGGTACGGCAAAGCGGAAAATGAAAATGCAAAATCAGGAGGAGAAGAGCCGTAAAATATTGCACTTAAAACCGGTATAAATACCACAAAATTAAGGCTGCCGAGATGCCGTATGCCAGTGGCCAGTGGTGCACCGAAATGATGATGATGATGCGGAAACCGCTTGGCAATCGGTTAACCGCAAAGCGATCGATGCGCTTCTTGAGCAAATGCGTGTGTAAATGAGGGACACAAAGCACTCTGCTGTTGATGTTAGCGCTGCTTGAACTTGATCGTACCTGGTGTACGAAGCAACACATCCTTTCGTGACTAGTAGTACTCCTTAAATCGTTCCTTTCTTCTTCTAAATGCATTTAAACAGGTAGCAGCTTTGCTGGAGAGCGATATTCACAGCCCATTGCGTACCAAACGAGATCAATTGGAGCGAGTGCCAATACCTCGTGCAGCAGCTGGTGTTATATTAACTCTCCAGCTCACCGTTGGTGGTATCGGCAAGTATGCGTTGCACCAATTTAGCCCAACAGCTACCACCATCCCATTGCTCAGGTGGCCTTCGCTCGCTACACTGAAGACGAACCCTGGCAGCCATCCACTGGAATGTTTTGAGCCCGACCAGACACGACGCGAAACAAAAAATCCTCGTCCTCCTCCTCCTGGAGAGATGCCCGATGCTCCCTGGTTGCAATCAGCACGGAGTCAGCTCAGCCAGTGGTCGTCTCCCGGTCAGCGGACGTTGAAAAGTTGCACTTTTTAAAAGTCGATTAATGTGGTTTTCGGGAAACCATTTTTCATGCTCCCGATGCTGCCTCTCCGGGACCGGCTCCTCCTTCTTCCTTCAGGAGCGTTTATGCGCAGGATTATGCGCAGTGCCTGCGTCCTGCGTCCGTTCACCGTTCCGGGCTCATCGATTTTACCGCCGGAGCACCACCGCTGGAGCCAAATTCGAACGTTCCAGGGAACGGTCTTCCTCCCTTCATGGTGGCTTGAATACCATGGTGGGGCTTGGGTTCCTTCGCTTTGCCCAAACCATCGCCGGGACTCGCTCCCGACATTTTCATTTATGGCATCCCCGATCACTTGGTCGCTGGGACGGTTTCGAACGAGCATATCATGGGCATTAAATTGCAATTAGTGGCAGCGGAAAGAAATTAATTCTCCACCGATCGCCGGGTGTGAAGCAGTGGCGTTGCCTCGCAGCGGATCGCAACAGCTGCAAATAGTGTCAATATGTATCGTTTTGATGCAATGATGTGCTTAGTAACTAAACTTGACAGCCTGCCGTTTGTTGTTTAACGTTAAAATCAATTTCAAATTAATTTGCAACCAAGAATCTCTTCACTAAACGAGATAGCGTTTATTTGGATTTTTTTGAAGATGAAACAAAACCTTATGCATGCTGCTGCATACAAGTACAACCGCAGACAAAGTAAAGCTCGATTGCTCGTTGGGTCCAACCCTAAACCAACCATAAAACCGGCGGAGAAAAAAAATCCCCAAAAATAGTGTGCGAGACGATCGCGAAGATCTTTCCCTCGGATGAGATCCGCTTCACTTCGTTCGCTTCGAGCCGCAAACGCAGCAAACGACTTCTTGAGGGCGCGACCGATTCGGCGGCGGGACCATATCGCGTTTTATGGCGGCCGGTCCATGTGCCGGTCCCCAAAAACCCCTCCCCGGAATCGCTCGCCGCTCCCCGCCGCTGTATCGCGTGCTCGACCGTTTTGTCTTCTCCTACCCGTGCCAGTGCCTTCATCCGTCACCATCCAAACCAATTTTCGCGCGACTCCGGCATCGAGCAGAACCAACCGAAACCGCGTATGGAACGAAATTGGAAAGGGAAGCAAAAAAAAAGCGTGGCGACCGGCAGCAACACACTCGCACGCTCGTTCGCTCGCTCGCTCGCTGTATTAGCATACATTTTTAATAACTTGCGTCTCCAAAACTTCTGCTGCGCTGC
>NC_064875.1:53154541-53212041 GCF_943734745.1 Anopheles darlingi
GACAAAAGCTCCGCAAACTCTGTACGCAAGCCACGTACACCTGTGGGAGATTGACCATCCCCTTCTGCGGATGGATGCGTTGTACAGAAATCGATATAATGTGGTAGTGTTGTCCAATTTGAACATCAAAGGAAAGGAATCTTTTTTTCTTATCTAAATTTTATCCTTTGCTTTCAACTTGTATTAATTAAATAAATACTCCTAAACACACGCTTTGGTGAAGTAAACGGAGAAATATGCAACGAACAAAACAGACATTCAATAATGGAACAGCGCACCCGAGCTTAAACATCATCCGAACTGTTAACTCTTCCCAAACGGTGTCGTATACATAATGTTCGTGAGAAATCCTCTCAAAATGATGCTAACAACAGCTTAACAAGCCTTTCTGTAGCGCGTGACCTAGTAAAATTGTGACGTTAAGCTGGATAGTCTTAATGCACCACCACCACTGACCTCATGATTTGGCGCCACACCCCATCTTCCACCCCCGTCTTATGGTCTGCAAGAGAGGAAGAGAGCTCCAATGATCTAATTGGTTAATCAGCTTCGCTGTATCGTACTTTATACATTCATTCATAGCCCCGACCGGACTCAACCTGAGCACATTTATACGCATTATGCTTCATCATCTTCTCCGCATTTTTTGGGCGAACGCTCGAAGCAACACTTAAACGTTGATTGCTACATAGAACCTTGCCTTGCACAGCACCTGCCCATGGCAAAAGTATACCAAGATTTTAGGCTACCAAATTCCAGGTCACGATTGTTCCGTGCCTAAACACTGGCCAACATTCGAACGAAAGTGAATTCTTTCGTCGTCGTTTTTACCCCTTCAATCAGCGCACTCGTCTTGAATTATAGATCTATTATCTCATCATCATCATCATCCGTAGATGGCGGAAGGAATGGAGCAGATGAAGGTGAACTAGGTCAAAGTAAAAGCCCATATGGTGCTAATAGATGCTGCACGGCATGATCGAAAGAAAGTGAAGCGGTTTGCTCCAGCCCATCTGGTGGACTTCCGGCATCCGGTGCACGATTGATGGACGGGCGATTTGTATCAATTTACGACCGCGTCCGTCAGTGCGAATAAAATCGAAAGTTAAACGAAAGGTAACAAATGGCATCCTAGCCCGCATCGCTCGATCTCTAAAACAAAATTTACGATCACGAAAAAACCATTCCCCGAACCTACAGATTGTCGTAATAGTGATTTGTCTCCCGTTACTTCATCGCAAAGATTCACCCGGCCCCACAGAAAGCCCCATAAAACGAGCATTAAAAATACATCACCGATTGCACAGGCACTCCCCTGGCAACAATGGGAGGGAAATAGAAAAGTGGGGTGCGTCCGAACGCTCGCGCTCGCGCGCGCACACGCTTCCCACTTTTGTCCACTTACCGGAGTGACGGAGCCGGGAAAACGAAGCTGGACGCTGGTAAACAAATGTGTGCTGTAATATGGACTAGGTGCGGCTGCTTGACGTAAGTGTACTCTGTAATGCGAGGGAAAGACGTTTTTCTCCGGCGTCCCTGGTCGTTGTGCGTCGTGATTGCGTTAGACGGGATCGCGAAAACAAACTTCAAACACGTTTCGGTACGCGGATAGTTCGAATGTGGGTTACCGAGGAAAAGCTGGTGGACCCACCGCGGATAGTGGATCACGGAATGAATCCGCATCCTCCCGGAGAGTGAGAGTTAGCGTCGTGTGCCTAGATCACGAGGTGCAGGGTGTTTGCTTTGGTGGAACAACGATAATTTCCAGTTTGAGGCGACCACGCGATCGTGGTGTTTATTCGATGGAAAAACTGATCAGATGATCGCCCTTAACTTCGTAAATACATTTTGTGCAATCACACTACACCATATACTTGTTAAAAAATAAAGTTTATTAGCTACAATGTCCCTTTCCTCTAGAGTTCCTTTTACTTCTCATTCCTTCAAATTATTCATCTCACTTCATCCGAAAAAATGAATCAAATCTGTTGAAGATTGGAGCAATCTTCTCACCACCAATGCAATGGTCTCACCACCGAGGATCCTGGAGAAAGTATCCACTGCTTATGCACCAAGCCACCGCCACCGCAAGACACGCAAACGCAGACCACGAGACCGGATCACGAAACCACAGCTGTTCCGATTCATCCAAAACACTATCTGGCGCTCTCCTGAGCCGAGTCGATCTGGTGTGAGCACGTGCCGGTTGGCCGGAATGCTCACGCCTCGTTTCGCGGACCCCACAGCAGCATCCACCAGCGACTCACCTGATCACTAACCGCTCTTGCCAGCAGCACACTCACCCAAAACGATTCATCCACGCCATGATCGCCAGGAAGAAAGTGAGTTGTTGAGAGCACCACTGGGGAACTCACGCGAACACCAAAACCAATAGCAAACAACGGCTCCCCGAGAGAAATGGCTTCAATAGGAAAGGCCAGTTGTTAGCGTGGACCTCAGCAGTCCGGTCGAGACGAGTCCCTAGCGTCAAAGTTACTCCGTCACCTTTCAGTAGCAGCTCGGAAGCCCTCCGGTTTGGTTCCATTGTTCACGAGACAACGCGTCCAATCAAAGGTTCAGTGCTGCAATCGAAAAGACGACCAACAGGTGTTGAAGAACGAAGCATCGCCAGCAGGAGTGTTTGCGGTGGATGTTTGTGATAAATATACGCCCACACAACACCATCGGACGCCTCCGCGAGCATCGTCCGCTAAACCACTGAAGCGTACCCGGTGAAAGAAAGTTTAAAAGCGGGAACGGAACACGTGAAGTTATTATAAAAAAATTATCATTTCAACGCGCTGGAACGTTTCGTTTTGGAATCCGGAACGGTAAGCATTCGGCGAGATTTCGAATAAACAGTTAAGGGAATTATAATCATGCTGGTGTGTGACGTGCAAAAGATCAAGTTTAAGCGTGTGGTGACCGACATACGGACCGGAAGGAACGCCAAACATGTGACACTTTCTAGCAGATGTTTGTACCGAACAGTGCCGCTGGGTTTATGTTGCAGTAAACAAAATGCTCTTTGCTTTGTTTGAAAACCTCACGATTCCCCCGGCTTGAAGACTTTGAAGTCTGTATACTGAATAAATGAGCCTTCGCGATGTTTGACCCAATTCCCAGGGAATCTTGCTAATGAGTACTAAAGTGTAGCGTATCTGTTACTGCACCGGGCCACGGAGTGATCGCCGAGCTCGATCCGCTTCGATACGTACGAACTTAGCTACGGAATTGTGAAGTGAGCTTTATTAGATCGATCGATGATCTAACGGAACCATCGTGTTGCATAACACCCCAGCTTGAGCTCGGAACCAATCAGACCATAAACCGAAGGGTATCATTTAGTCTCGTTTGTTACTCTTTGAGCTTGCCTTTCGGAACGAAAATTTGCCGCCAGAATCCGTTAAGAATCCACACTGATCTCATCGGTCAATTTTGTGATTTCTACAGGCAAGATATAAACCGAAACCGTTACTGACCGCGATGATAAGGGCCCCGGGGGTCGATATTTTGGAATGACACTGGTCATCGCGTGTGTGTGTGTGTGTTGGTAGAACAGGTTTATGAAGAACGGTTGATACATATTTTTGATCACATCTTGCTAGTTACAATCAGACTTTGGGGAGTTAAAATAGTTCAAATCAAATTTCCTCTTGTACCTTCGGTAATCAAACAAACGAAGGTTCTCAATCATCACCACACCATCGTACACATGACACAATGCTCGCTAACAGCGCATTCCAGACGTAGTAACTTCCGTTGAACGTTGTCTTTAGTATTCATTTGGCAGGCAATCACCATCGAAGCTCAGACAGACAATCGTCACCGTCGCCGGTAATCATGAGGTTGATGGCTTTCGTTTCGACTCGATTTCATGACGTCTTACAATCCCACATCTTTGTTGTTACCTTTGCGCCAGAGACTGTTTAGATGTATCATGCACGTATCCAGCGGTTTCATTCGGCCTTTTGTCGCGTGTGTCCGGGTCCAGGCCGCATGATGAACGATTTCTTTTCACTTTCATCACTGCTTGCACAGTTTGGAATAAGCCTAGGTGTAAATGTTGATTATTGCTTTCCGGGATAGCCGCTGGCGAGTGCATAAGTGTTTCCTCTGGAAGAAAAAAAAAGAACTGGAATACCTACAGGAACCCGCACTATAATGGACGAGAGTTTGTGAAAGGTCTGCTACCTTTTTGGGTCAACATATGTTCACCGAGTGTTAGTCGCAAAGCTTCGGTTGAATCAGAAGACAGACATTTCTAGTTTGGAAATGATCATTACCACGATCGCCATGACTCGCTTCCTATCAATTACTTGTAATTATGTAATTGTTCCTTTCTTCTTTAACTACACCGATGTTCCAAGTTGTTGCTACTATTTTCAACGTGTCCGGCAGGAACATTACAAATACAAAATGGTATCTGAGAGGTGAATAGAAATTTGCTTTGTCGTTTCATTAATTCATAAATGCATTAAATGCATAACAGTGCAAATTGCTCTCTTTTGCTCAAAACACATGATCATCTTATGTCTCGAGCATCGTATGATTTCACGCATTCCGGCACGCACTACCAGCATCCAAAGCCGTTGGAAGCACGAAGGTGGTGCGTTACGGGCAGGATTTACATTTGTTGTTTTACATGCAACACACGATCACACCATCCACTGCATGACAAGGGAACCAACGATGAACCACAAGCCAGCCAGCGAGTGCAGCGGATGCAGAACTTTCACTCTACCTTGTGATCCGTGTACTGTAATCAAAAGCGTCCGCAGACACCAGAAGTAGTACGCGGGTGGGGTGTGTTTTGAAGAAATCGAACAACGAAACCACATTGGCCGAACATCGGAGGCGAGACAGCATCGACAGCACACGGCGAATCCGCGAACGTTGAGTGATTCTAGAGCTGTCCAACTTTCATCCCACCGAAGACTGCGGTTTTATGCGTTCCTTTCTCGTGTGATTGAGTGCTTTCATTTTGGAACATATTTTCAGATCGGTGGCTGCTACGATCCGGCTGATCGCGACCACCCTACACAGTCAGTCTGCGTTCGTCAGTCGTACCGATAGGATCGATTGTTTGAGAAATGTCGGCTTGGAACAGAATTCAGCGGATAGCGGCTCAACCATGGCTGCACCCTTCCACGGTTTTGCTGATCTTCACCATCACGCTGACGGTCACAGTGGATGCTGCCAGTCTTACGACAGAGGAACGCTCCTCCGGAACAGGTGTCGCTGGTCGGTAGTAGTTCCACCATCAGCCCGGTTGGTAAAGTGTAGATCGATCTAAAACGCCTTTGTTTTCCGTTCACATTTTTCCTCACAGAGTCTCGAACCTTTGGGCGGATCAGACGACTTCAGGGATTGATCATTCCGGTGATGTTCTTTCTCGGTGTCATGAAGACACTGCTCGCGTTTCTGGTCGCGGTCAGCTTGAAGACGCTCTTCGTCGGTGTATCGATCCTGATGATCAACGTGGGTCTGGCGTTGGCGAAGGTGATCGCGTTCTTCAAGACCAAGCACGAACATTACGGTGGCGGATGGTCCGGTGGTGAGAAGAACATCCACGTGCACATCCACAACGACGGTTACTCGCACCACGGCGGTTCGGTGTCACCGCCAATTGAATTCGATCACTCACCACCGGCCGCGTTGCTGCACAACTCAGGCCCGAATGTTTTCCCCAGCTACGGTCCACCGTCGGTAATAACATCGTACGGCAGCCATAACCATCGATCGCGTATTGACGATGAGACGATCGAGCCACTCTACGTGCCCACTTCCGCGCAAACTATCGTGGATCGCTATCCGAAAATACTGATCTCCGACCGGGACCGACTTAACCAGATCTACACCCAGTGGCGTCAGTTGCACAAAAATGGCCGATAGGATACGGGCGGCAGAGGGCGATCGAGTGGATCTAGTGAAGCCAAATATGAAACGCAGAATACGATACGAAAAGACGGAGCCCTACTTCTGCGAGTGTCTCCACCATCAAGCTGTACTATATTATTTAATTATTCTTATTTATTGAAACGGGTAGCCACTGTAGCCCACACCGAGCGAAACGTTTGGATTAGCATTAGTGTTTAAGATAGATTTCAAGGCCAATGGCTAGCGATTCCTTTCCATCTCTTTCCCGATACCCTCCGCGATGTCAGCGATGCGTATAATAATCGCGTACCAAAGGAACGCGAACGATGCGGTTTGCTCCCTCCGGTAACATGTACTGCGTGGTAATAAAAAGCAATCTCTACATGCCCGCAAGCCTTGTACTCATCTTCATTCAACTGGTGCCTAATGGGGAATTTACAGAAATTGCCGCGCCGTTTCACTCTCGATGGTAAAAAATCGCTGGCTTTTGGTGAGCGATTAGCTCCCATCTCGCAGCACGATAGCCAGCGGCTACAACCACCGGGGGAGATAAGGTAGACACACCCAGCGCACCAGCAGCCTCAGCATGTGACTAGCCAAATGCCGTTAAACGTAGCTCACGTAGCGCGTATTGTAATAACCCATCACTCCGGCCGGCACGTGCCAGATATGCTGCCCTCGGCCAAGTCTCGGACCTCTGCTTTATTGGGTCCTGTGAAGATTCGCTAATTAATGCGGACCACTTCGTTCGGAGGCGAGTCCAGATTTCTCCGGTTAAATAGGTTGCTGGTAACACCGAAGAAAGGGGGCCGAGTGCCACCGATTACTCCATTTCTGTAGGGTTAAGACCCTTGGCTATTTAGTGGGATGAAGATTACAGCTAGCAGGTAGATTTACATGCATTTCCCTTTTAGTGGGAGGCTTTAGAGGTGGCTGATTGCTCGTTCCAGTTTCGGGATGACCGGGCCAGAGTTCACGATCGTCTTGGAGATCTGTGTGCCAGATCTTTTGGATATTAGATAACCGACCTTTCTTTTCTTGGCGTTTTTTGATCGTATGGTACAGTGTAGCAACCACTATTTCACTTAGTATCTCGGGATTTAGTAACTCGCAGCCGCAGTTTTTGCCATTTCTGTTTTGCATAACTTCAGGCGCAAAGAATACTTTTTGACTCCTGAAAGCGGACGTGTAAACGCAAGCGTGATGCTCAATTTGAATTGGCCGTTTTTTACCGTAAAACATACAAAAACGCAAAAAATCAGAAACTGCTGGCTTCTCGTGCCGGGATAAGCAATAGAAGTGTCGGGCGCCTTTTGGTTCCTGGCGGTACAATACATGGGCCTCTTCCAGTACACGACGGAGGTCTAAAACGCAATCAAAGCCGAATCCTAGCGTATCTGCCTCTGCGGATTCTTGGATTTATTACATTTTATTTGAAGAGCGCACACGTACAGGCTCAAATGAAAGTTGCGGTTAGGGGATCGAATTGATCGCTGAAGGTTTGTGTCTAAGTGTTTTCTTAACAATACAATTGTTTGAGATTTGCGAACAATCATACTCATTATGTGGTCTTGATAAAATCTCTGAATGCACAGCGCCATTATTATTAATCAATTTGAAGCATATGAATTTAAGTTATTAAATTTCCAAGCTTCTGTCTTCTTCAATCAACATATCATCTTTTCATCAGCATAACACTAAAGCTTTTTATCGTCAAAACTAATGTTACATGCTTTTGAAAACTCGTATTAGTAGATAAAATTCACTGCTATAAACTTTCAATTGGTATTGCAAATTAGACATCTTTAAAAATCGTGACACTATCGGTATCTTAAGGAGCCAAATATACAACTAGCAGCTCAATAATTTAAAAAGAATTTCCCATGCTTTTGAAAATACCTCAACATACTAGAAAGATAACTGATTCTCAAATCAAGTTCACTCTACGAAAAAGAAACCGCTACGCATTGGAACAAATCATGCCTGTAAGATGCTTTCTCTAACCAACGTGTGACGCAATGTAACGAGCAGAATTATAAATATAATATAAAATAGAATAACGAGCAACGACACATTGTAACGAGCTAATCAGTCTCTTAGTCGTAGCTCAAATGACTCCCTGTGATCAATAAATCACAACCAATTGGCTGACGGTGTCCGCCTGCGCCTCATTCCAACGGCGAGCACATTGTAAAGCTCCCTTTTGTTTCGTCAGATCAATACATCCTGTCCATCAAAACCGGGGACGCCACTTTTCCACTTTTCATTAACCTTCCATTGAAATCCACTTGACCGAACCGCGGTCCCGGTTCGGAAGGAAAAAGTGACACCCTCCTTACCGACACCACAATCATCACGTCGTGGCAGCGATAGGCAGCGCCAGCGTTCACGCCATAAAGGATCTGCCATCGAGGACGCATCCTCGATCGTGTCTTCCGATGAGTTATGTCAGTAGAGGAGAACTCGAGGGGGGAAAGAAAATTCCAACTCCTACCACTCCCCGATGGCACACTTGTGCACGCGAAATCTATCGACCAAATTCCTATTCCTCTAATCACTAGTCGTCACCACCACCACCACCACCACCCCCCAGGCACCCACTTCCTGCCTTGGGAGAAATGTTCAGTGTCACTCCGTACAATCGGACAAAAGAAGAAGAAATAAATAACGAAATGCAAAACCAAGGGCCCAAGCGTCATGCGTCGAAAGATTGCGGCAAAGGAAATGACAATCTGCAACGTGCAGCCGGCGACTGGGCGACCATTGAATATTAATGAACCCCGCGGTGCGAGCGCGAACGAAGACGCAAACCTCCCAAAGCTGGCACTGTGTTTTCGCTTTCCTTCGCCGTGCCAGAGGGTGGTTGGTGCAAGCGCGGCTTAATCGCGGACACTCCGGTCCTCCCCAGGGTGGCTACAGCTATTGTACCCGATCGCCGATGTACCTTATCCTATCGTGGGCAGGAAAGGGCCTATAGAAAAAGGCCCTCGGTATGGACACGACTTTGACTCCCATCGCTCCCATCGAGACTTCTGTGAGAAGCGTTACGATGCTTCGATGTTGAGCCGTTAAAGCGGCAGCATCGTACCCCACCACCCCATGTCCATGTTTACCCGAAGGATGATGTTCCCGTCCCTGACCTTTCTAGCCTGACGATCACCGACGATGCGACGACACAGGATGGAACAGAGAAGAGTGTCTTCCTTTCCCGGGAAAATCGTGGCTCGTTCTTCGCGCAACTTTCGAGCAGCATACCTGCTACCACCGAAACCGGCTCGGCCAACCATGAAATGGACACTTTCGCGAACGATTTGGTTTCCTACCCTCCGCCCCCTAGCACCGCCCCGCCTTCAAACGGAGGGATTTCCGTTGCTATCGCTGGACAAGATTTACAGTTGGACGGAAAATAGGTAAACTGTCCTTTCGGCTGCCATGGCGTCGCGTTCCGCCGCATCGGCGTTGTATGTTTTCCTAAATCGCCGTGACGCGCCATCACCGGTTACTGGTTGGAGTGAATAACCAGTCGGTGCTTGACCAATCGAATTCCACAACTCATCGACCCGAGTTACTCTGGTGGCCCAAAGAGGTTGCTGCATAAATCATAGTATTGATAAAGATACATTCGGAGACATTAATAATGATGAATTATGAGCGGCAGTTGAGAAGAGAATCATGGAATGAGAATTTCAGGAGTAACGAGCGTTTGCTGCATCTTCTCAAAGGAATGAAGGAATAGTTTGCATTTCTTTTACATTCAATCATGAACTTCAAATACATCGAATACTTTGCTAGATGCGCACATAGCTTACCGCCTCCCAACCGTTATCGGAGCGAACCCTTTCTCCTTTCCACACATCATTAAAAGTGTATTCACTACAATGAACGGTGAAAAATCCGCCAACAATTCGCGCCGAACATTGCATTGCCCTGTGAACGGGGGGAAGAGGGTGCCGTATTGTAAAATGATGGTCCATCGACTTCAATCCAACGATTCAGTCGACGATTTCCCGCTCGATTAGCCCAACTATGCGCAACGTTATACAAAGACATCGACCATCGGCCGCCACTATCGCCCACGAGTGGTCACCGACAGCACTTTCGCAGCAGAAGACCACACCGACCGATGGTGCCGATAACGTGCCGGTACGTGATGCCTCTAATTCGCTAATGCCCCCCACAGCACTTTCCTTGCCTCGTTGCCTTTTTCGATCGTTAGCGTACGGAGCTTTCCTTCGGGTGGCCCTTCGACCTCGAACAAGCGGGACACGGGAACCGAAGATGTACCCTGTAGGAAGGTGTGCCCTGTGCACCACCGGGCAAGAGCATCAGGGTACCATTTGCAGCTTCCTGTTGCAGGAAACCATCATCGCAGATGCTGCATCGCAGGAGACGAGTCCGTTCAATGACTTTCGTTCCGCAGCGTAGTAGCCTGCTATTGACGATTGGCGCATTGCAGGATGGGCTAACGATGATTGTCATTGTGAGGGGCATAAGTTGGTTCGGGAAAGGGAAATGAGATTCGATTTTTTTTTTTGTGAAGGAAGATGTTCCATCTGACCGAGCGACTAATTAACTATTTGCTTAGCTCGACGATCACGCTTCTATTATGGTCTCACATTGTTGCTTGTCCTAAGCGACTAAGCGCAATTGATCATATCGTATTGATCCCTTCTATTGCTGCACTCTGATGTCTTCTAGGTTCCGCCAGCATTCCGCACACCTCGTGAACTTTCACTTTCAAGTATACTTGAATCATCTTGGTGTCTTCATCGCACTAACCTTTCGGGCGTGTTGCTATTGGATCGATCGCCTCCAGCGATGTCGTAGCTTTCGAGCCGAAAAATTTCCCGAGGAATGCCTACCCCCCCGAAAAAGTAACATGACGAATAGCTTGCAAATGCATAGACTTTCGCACCAGAAAGTCAATTCGATTCACTCTTCGTCGTCTTGCATTCAAATGGAAAAACGAACGCCGTCAATGCATTGGATTTACTTATCACGATTCGCGGTAACCACGAACCACATTCCACTAGTGCATCGCATGTCGCCATTTTGCACTTCTCCGCCTCGTAGCTTAGAGAGAGAGAGAAAAGACGAGCTGACGATTAGCATCATTATCTAAGGTGGATCGTATGTCGCGGAAACCGGGACCCAAAAGGGGAGCTAGATGTTTGTCCTGCTTCCGGATCTACTGTGACCGCAAAAGGAAGCAACTGCAGCAGGACCCCAACACCCGGCTGACCCATAAATCAGTTCGATCGCTGTTCTCGATCCTCGATCCGGTTTTGATTTTTCATTCGGTAATAGCTCCAGGTAGCAGCATGGATTGCCGTCCGCCATCATCGTCTCGCCCGTTACATCGGTCGCTTCCCGCGCTGTCGGAAGTCGAATGCTTCAGCAAACAATCGGACATGACTGGAGCGCTCACCGATCCACGACTAAGCATCGATGGACAATTTGATCGATCGGTCCGACGCACGGTAACATCATTATCAGCACCATAAACTAGGCCCACCGCCAGAAGCCAGCTACACAGAAGCCAGTCACGCACCTGCCCCTGAACGCGAGCTGATCACCGTCGGCTGCAGCAGGAACAGCAGCGCTGGACCACCTTTGCTGGAGGATCTTGGCATTCCATCAGAGATGAGCCCCTATACTCCTCCATCACCGCCGCCACCTTCCGCAACAACACACACGAACACGCGTGGTTCCGTTAGGATGTGTGTGGCCCCACCGGCAGTGAGAGAGAGCAAGAGCGAACCGAGGACACTGGCTAAAGACTCGGAAACCGAAGCCGGTTTAAGCTGCTTTCACATCGAGCGCGTTTTTAAAAACGCCAAAGTTGGCGTTTTTTGACGCAAAAGCTTAATTTATTGTTCACACCTAGGTTGCGCGAAGGTCGATTAAAAAACACGAAAAATAGCACCATATCACTACCGCCACCTTATCAAATCATGATAAATAGTTTAATCTTCACGCAAAACAGTTATTACCCGGATTTCAACACATTCCTGCCAAAACAAATTGCAAAACCAAAGGGCAACGCTGGCTTGCTTGCGTAGCCTGCTACAGTCGGCTCAGAACCTGCCACAATCTGTAGATTTTTACAGATCCGAAAAAAAAACGCCAACTTTTAAGCTCTTCAAAAGCTCCAAAAAATAGCTTTCGGTGCGTTACGTGAACAGTTCCATATATTTTGATGTGATACAACCGTGTTTTCTGCGTCAAAAAACCTGCTGCGTCTATTAGTGGCGTTTAAACGCGCTCGATGTGAAAGCAGCTTTACGGTGCAAGCTTCTCTCGGATCAGTTCCTCGCTCGCGCTCACTGCAAACGTCGCTTTCTTCGACTCAGCAAGCTCCCCCCCCCCCCCCAAAAACCGGCCAGGAGGGGTTCGTCTCTTACGCACCCACCACCAGCAATACCGAGACCGAGGTGAGTATGGCTGGCATACTCTCGACTTCCGAAAACGGAAATCTTCGACCGAGGCGACGAGCAAGAGGAAGGTACTATTGGCCGCCAACTCCGCCGCTACGCTGCCTCTGTTACCTCACTCACTCTCTCACACACACACACAGACACCGGGGCCCCGGTGGACCGGTGGCGCTCTTTCACTGCTTTCTCGCGGGCGCGCGCGCGTCCGATCCGTCGGCGTCGTCGTAGTATAAAATCGATCGTCCGGAAGCATCGCACGCTTAATGTTACCTTGATCTCGAACCGGTACGTATCCCATCTGATGATGTTTTGTCCGGAACGGCTCTTTCGGTGTGCCATTATCGTGAATGTGTAGGGTGATTTCATTTGGTGATTTTGGTGTTGCGTGTGACTCGCTGCAAAGCAAAAATGAAAGAACATTTTTATGTGGCCAGTGCTCAGCATTCGCAAATCGTTATCCTGACGCGTGTGCCGCCTCTCCGTGACGTCAAAACAGCAGAAGCAGAGGCCCGGCGTGAAAGTGGTTGTTGCGCAAAGTCCATCCCTCGAAAACCCTATCGCGCAGTCCGCGTCTCAACGCTTCTACGGGAAGGAAGAAAGTTTATGAATTTTAAATTCGGTTCCAGTTGCAGCGCGCTACAACCTACAACGGACATACAATTACGATTCATTGGCCTTGACTTTCAACCCTTTGGTTTTCTTTAAAAAATAAAAACAATTTCCATCCTCCAACGGTACGCACCGTGGATTTGGACGAAAGTTTACGCGCTGATTAACTCGGTCAAATGGACGGCGATAGTAGGCAGCATAAAATGAATATGAATCTTTCGGCCAATCGGTTCCGGACGGACGAGAGGCCACGTGCTGGCGGTGTTGCTAGATATTGGTGTGATGGGCCTCAGGAATTACTGACCTCGATTCCCCTTCCATTCCCTTGTTGGAATGTTTCAGTGATTTCGGCGCCAATGACACCTCCGTCGGATGGCCACGCACCTGCAACACATACACACACACACACACTACAACATGCTGCGCCAACTTACGTTGCTTTTCTTTCTCTTATCACCTTTTTTTAACTGGCTCGCCCGCCCATCTCACCACGGAACGAATCGAAACAGGGGAAACCGAGGCACGAACGCACGCACACACCAACCGCCTTGGAAAGGACGAGGCGTGACATCGAAACATGATTAGCATAGGCAGGCGGATCCATGGGCCACCGGCCACCGGCACCGCCGGGCTGTTCCTCATCGTCAGCCTCACGGTCGCCACCGTAGCCGCCCTTCCGGCTCCAGCCCAGGAGAGTGTGAAAGTGGAAAATGCTGGTAAGTGCACGGAGTCCATTACGAAGCGATTTGCGTGATTGAATGTTGCCCGTTCGAGACCGTTTGCCACTTGTGGTTGAAGCGATTGAAGTTCAGCAACACTAACGAGGGTTTCCAACCAAGTGCTTGTGCTTTGATTTATGGGCAGTCGATGGGCTGATAAGCTTGATATGACTATGAGCACGATTTAAGGCAACAGTGAGATGCAGCAAGAATCTTGCTTTCGCCATTTATTGGTGCTAGACTCCAGGATATCATTTATATCTTGTCTAAACTCGATCGACGTGTTGTCCAAACAAGCATGCCCTGCTCAAGTCAATCACCATTACTAACAGCCGGTCTAAACAATGCACTGCCATCATAACCGTCATCAATCCACCCCCCCCCTCCCTTCTACTCCTTCAATCCATCCAGATATACCTCATCGACGTGGTCATCAGTGCCGCGTAAAGCCATAACGCTAACACCAACCATTAGCTTCCGTGCGGCAGCGCAAACTAAACAATCTTAACCGCAGCGCGCGAAGAGCGACAGTACCTCCGTGGAAAGGGCCTCTAATGGCCACCACGGGGCATCACCGGGACTCATCTCAGTCACTTCTCCCAAATTACATTCCCATCTCGGGGATCTTCCACTCCTCGGGTGAACGCTAAGTAAACATTCGAGCAGTGCGCTCAGGCAAAGATCGTGCATCTTTCGCAGCATCTACCCCAGCGGTTGGTTTTACTTTCTCATCTCCCGCTCAATTTGACCACATCTTTGTCAGGGAGGGGGAGGGGGGACTCGTGACGCTGGCCATCGCTTCAGGTGATCATCGTTGTCGGAGAAAGTGTTACAAATCGCCGTGCATTCGTCTGGCGAGGTTGTTTTGTTTTTGATGATCTTTAGTACGATGACCACCAGAAAGATGAGCGTTGGGAGGTTTGGTCGCTCAAGGTCATCCGTTTCGTTCCAGCCAGTTCATCATTAACTCGCCGCCGATTGGAAGCAGGCACCTGTCAGCACCTGATCAGCATGACAGACGACCGTTGCTGTTCAAACAAATCATTTTTTTTTTTGCTATCGGATGTTGCTTTCGGCGCATAAATTAAGTCTTCTTGAGGCTCTGGTCATCCTGTTGCGTGCCTTTTTTTTTCTCCAGCCAGCCACCCAGTGCCCTACTATTCGATGGGTCAGTAACCTCGAAATGCCTGGCAGACACCCGCAGACACTGGTACTGCTTGTTACACCCGAGCAAGCAACTCGATGTTGCTCCACGTTGCGGCCGTCAGTGGTAGCTTTCGTCGCCGCCACCGTACATCCGAAACGAACCGTGAATCGTAAATCAATAGAAATTCAATGTTTTCCACACGCCATCGCTCATTATGCGCGCGCCGTTGCTCCGTTCGATCCCGGTGGATGGTGTGTAGGGGAATTACGTGAAAAGTGTTACCCTACTTTTCTACCCCACGGAATCGCACGCCCTCCACTCCCCCTTTCCGATGTTAATTCCGGTCAGTGAGCGAGAAGTTTGGTTCGCTTGCTTCTCGAATCTGCCAGTTCCGCCGGAGCCGGCGCCGGTCGGGAGTAGAAATCTATGGTCCGAACGGAAGATCCGTTTTCATCCGGCCGAAAAGCTACAAACGATACGATGCGAACCTAGCCCGTCGTAACAAATAGGACTAGAAAGTGAGCAGAACAATCGGTAAGGCCGAGGGCATCCCCAAAAACAGTGTCGTCCAACCTTGTTTGGAAATCCACGATTTGCTTGAGTTTGAGAAAACCCAAATTAAAACATCAATTTCGAATCACTTCGAAGCCGACTAGTACCGAGTGTTTGGCGTGGTTGAACCAGCAAATGGCTGGCACCGAAAACGAAAAATGGCGCCAAACAAAACGGCTTTCACTTTCCATCCGCGGACGGAGCGGAAGCTTTAGCTCATCGGTGGCGCGGCAGCGCGGCGGCGACGCTGATTCATTCAATCGATCTTTGCTCATTTGCATAGGCGGAAGTTGGGTCCAGCCTCCTCCGCAACGATCTTGTCGCGAATTGTAACCTAAACCGTTGACCTACATCACCCTATACTGACCGTGTGTGTGTGTGTGTGTGTGTGTGTTTGTGCATGTCCGTGTCGCATCGGTGAATCCGGTTTGCGCGCGGCACCGCGGCAGAAACTGACCGTCCCACTTGCGGGGACCGCGTTCTTCTCGTTAAATTCCGCGCACTGATAAGACGCGCAGACGGCGAAACCATCCACACCAAGGATGGCACAGGCCGTGCATCTGTGACTTCACACCGGGAGCCAAAGTAATACCGGTTCTCTGTGCGCCGCCCTTCCAAGCGGGTGTCTTTCGCGGTTGGCGGTACGGAAAGAGCGGGATTACATGCGTTTATTGGATGCGTTCCTGATGCCCATATCCGTCATCGCTGGGATGGTTCTCTTTATGGTTTCGAGCGCAAGGAGCATCATCAGCACGGGAATTGGTTAATTGGTGTAAAGGCACAAACGCTACACCACCGGTTTGCCGGAACCACCGAACACGGTGCTGCATCTGCAACATGCAGCTGAATCCAGAGCAGAGCAGGCCCCAAATGTAGGCTACTTGCTCTGTGAGTTGTGTGTGTGTGTGGAAGTGCAGAGCAGGGCACTCGGCAAAAACAAAACTGTCGTCCAATGCCATCTAATTATGTTGCCTGCTTTTTACGACGAACGCTCCGCAGAAGCTCTTAATTGATCGTTTTCGGTTTCACGGTGCTTGGTGAGCAATCAGCGTGGGTTTACGGCTTTCCTGCAATTTGGCATTCTTCTCTGCTGCTCCATCCTCACCTCAAGTGTACTTATGGTTATTCGTTCTGTTCTGTTTTGCTTTCAGTTCCGGTTGACTCTTCGGCGATGCTCGAGGCGGCTCTCTGTCTGATGAAGAGCAATCCGGGCCAATGTGTACGGCAGCAGGCAGCCCGTGTGCTCGGCAACTGGGAAGACATCCTCAACACCAAGAAGCTGGAAATATTGGGTAAGTAATCGGTCATCGGCTCCGTGCGAATGCGTGCGAGCAGTTCTGAGTGCTCCAACCAGACAAGCAGATACCGTATTGGGCTTGGCCCCTTTGGCGTCGTACGGTACAATAGCCGAGAGCACTCTAGAAGGAGCTAATCTTACGGTCATTGATCTATGCACCATCACATTCGATTTTATGATGTGATAAACCCGTATGCCACGGGGTTACGAACTACAATCGAACGATCGCTGGCAGCACAAAATTCCAAGTTCATTGACGTGTGATGCACGAGAAAGTCTCGTACGGAAGCATAAACGACGATACCCATTCAACAATATCTTTAAGGTGAAGCGTGATAACCACTTCATTAGACGGATCGAAGCTGCTTTCAATAGCAGGCCACGTTCCAGCCCATTGCCCCCGTGGCTCTACTGGCAGCTGACCTACTAAACTGCATGTCGTGTGGAGTAGCCGGTAGATGGCAATGTTTCACCTTGGCGTAACGCCAGAGAAACGCACGAGCTGTTGTTCCTTTACAATGTGATCCACAGCTCGAAACACGCCAACCACTGGCCACCCATTGACAAACGGAAGAAGCCACTTTTCCCTCCCCGGTGCGTCACTTTAAGCACCATAAAGTAACAAATCCTTTTTCCACCTTTTCGAGACAGACAGCCCGTTGACCGAGCTTTCTACCGAGCACATTTGAGAGTTAATTGTCCATCATAATTATCAGCACAAATTACGGCACTTGCAATTGGGTGAAATGAATCACCTTGATTTAATTGCTCCCGAAACGAAGTGCGGTCCAGCGTGCACGCAGAAGATGCACGCTGATGATGGATTCATCGTTTTTTGTTTTAAACTTCAAACTTTCTTTTCAATTTGCTTTCGTTGGTTTAATTCGTTTCTATAATTCGATCTAATATGTCATTTGCAAAATTACTCTACATTAGAAGCGGATGCTCAAGCTTTTTAAGATACCTAAAAAGTGAAACCAACAAGCAGCGGAAAAAGGCAATACATGGTTGCGGGGAGTCGTTATTCTACTTTTCGCATGGCATGCAGCTAAATCATGGTGCAAGAAGCACGAAGTACCACATGATCAAAGATATCTAAAAAGCAACCCAACCTGTATCATCTGCTTATGGCGACCATCCTTTCATTACACCAAACCAGGAGGCATAGCGCCTGTCAACCACATTTCAACTCGAACAAGTTGTCTGCCTCAGGAAAGCCATTTCCCAGCGGAGGCATCACTGCCATCGCCAGCAAGGGCATAAATCTTCGGTCAACAATCGAACCATAACCTACCAGAATGATGCTGCCGCTATAGGGGGGGTGGAGGGTGGCTAGAGAGAGTGGGAAAACACTTACGCCCGATGCCAATTACGCTGTTCAACTTTCGCTGTTTGCCAGCATGTTTATCGCCAAACAAGCTGGCAAGAATCCAACCGTCCAACACCATTACGATCGTACTGCACAGCCTGAAAGACATTTTCCTTCGGTCGACCACCAACACGGGATAGACAACTCGGCATGGGACTACTGCAGAGAGTCCCGTCCCGTTGATCCCTGCATTCGGAAGCAATCTACCAACCGAACCTTGCACTTTCCGAGTAGCAACGATTGATCGCAAATGGATGGGGAACGATTTAAATAATCGTGTCGTGCCGTGGCGCGAGTCGGCAGTTCCCAAAGCGCTGGTTGGTGTGATTGCGCGGGACGATAAGGCAGCCCACGGGTTTTGCCACTGAGAAGTACCGATTGAAAAAAGGCCCTCACGAGAGACACGGTACACGGTAGCGGTAGCAGGCATTTCGGTAAAGTTCAACGATGCATCTCTCCTGTCTTGCGCTTTGAAAGTGTGGAACGTCTTCCTGTCTCTAATCCCACTCGGTTTCCCAGCGGTAATCGTGGCATGCATCGTGATGCATGCAGGAAAACGGAAAGCTTTCCCTGTTTGCGCTCTATCCCGCTTCTCGAGAACGGTGCAGGGACGCGACATTTCTCGAGGAAAGCGATGGCTACCGATGGCTGGTTGTGGGTCCTTTTGGGAAGATGTGTCCAATTATGTACCCTAACGCTTGCCAAGACAGCGATCCGCAGCGCGCCGTGCACGGGGAAACACTTGGTGGGCTCTCCTAGAAAGCAGCACTATGATTCCCTTTTACCTTTTTCGTGCTTTTCGCTTTCGATTTCCGTTTTTATCGTGACCGCAAAGCCAATACTTTGGGTGGTCGTATCTTCGTCTATAAACGGGAAACTTTTGTTTTCATGGCTAATTGTTACCGTACGGTGTTAATAGAAATCACGAGAAGCTGTTCATTCGAACGACATTCAAAAGACTTCTATGCTCGCTCAAGCTACAAACCTTATTTATTGCCTTTGCTTCGCATATACGCTATTCGCCTGTTTGCAAAAAGTAATAATAGTATTATACTACAATTTATCGAATTAGATCAACCATCGCGTGCTAGTGACAGAAACGGATCGTCCATGGCGTCGATCGCGTGATTGACACTGAGCCATGGAATCAGCCGGCCGGTTCATCGGCGTAAAAACCGGTCCCCGTTGCGGTACTGGGGCCTTTGCTCGCAGTACACTCCCAGTCACTTATCGCCACTCCTTCGATGGTAATCGGGGAAGACGTACAAGCTGCACCAGATTCCCATGTACTGTTCCTGTCGCGCGGAGAGTCAGAAATTAGATCAAACTGTAAATTCTACTCCTGCCACTAGCTCAGTGGGTCATCGGCGAATATATGCGGTACCGTCCGGCAGTCCGGTACGGAAGCCCGCCAGGGATTTCCTCTTTTTCCCCGAACCCGTAATGATTAGCCGCGGAATGGTGGCTGGAAACGAGTTTGCCTTGCCCATTACAGTGACCTGATATGATGACCTCGTTCATATCGCAACGCACGCCAGCATTATCGTGGTCGTTTGGAAAACCGTTTGAGTACTTTCGCTTACTGATAATATGCAAAATGATTCGATTAATCAACATTACCATGCAAGAGAAAATGGAAAGTACGTGGCTATGCTATGCAGCGTATAAATTGCTGCATGTTCTGTGCCTATTCTGATTGTTAGATTATAAAAACAAGATTCAAATTAAAAAATTGAAAGGTAACTCTTACAATCAATGTCTATTTTAATTTAAAACATTCTTCTAACATCTTTGAAATGTTCTTTTAAATTTTTAATATTTCATATTTCCATTACCCTCCGTTACACAGCTGAAGCCGACAAAGAGGTTACCAGCAGGCAGCAAAGCCGTGGTCTCAGCGACGCCGAGATAGCGCGCGGTAAACCCTCGACGCTGATGCAACAGATCGAAACCGGTCTCGGTGTGCTATCGGATTTCGTATCGGAGGGCGTCGATGAGTGAGTAGACCGAACCGAAGGGACGCGCCCACCCGGATATCGAACCACCGTTCATAAACCTTCTTTTCTCCGTTCTCCCATACGCAGATACGTATCCGACGAGGAGAAGGTCAAAGCCGGCGATGAGGCGACCTCGAAAACGCACATCCACCACCTGCTGCACAAACTAGGTAACGGCGGTCAGGCCAACGCTGCCCTCGCTCGCACCGAGACCGAGGATTCCGGCGATCCGTTCGCCGCTGTGGAGGATGGTTTGGTGGAATATGCTGGATTGGCGGCTGCTAGCCCGGACAAAGCACTTGGTAGAGGCAAGCAAGAGGGTGACCAAGTGGATTTTGGGATTGGTAGTGGCGAACATGGTCCTGGTACTGGAGGTGGGTCTCGTAGTGGCGCGATTGGTGGTACCGTGGCCCGCAGTCTGGCGGATCCAGCGACGCCGTCCCGGTCACCGGTCACGTCATTGAAGCAGGAGGAGAAGAAGGAGGAGAATGAGGAGGAGGAGGAAGAGGAGAAGACGCTCGTGGATGCGGGCGCTAGTGAGGACGAGGGCAGGCGCGCTAGTGCGGCCATACGGTTCGAGGACGACGATGTCGGGGAGCTGCGGAGACGACGTACGAACACTAGCATCACCACTACCACTAGCACTTCCGCCAACGGGCGAGACATTTTCTTGCCCTTCTTTGCCTTGAGTACATTGGGTTTTGATTATTGCCCCTAGAAATATGCGCCACCCCCTATGCCCGATCATACCGTTGCCAATCTGTTTATTTTTCCAATAATTCCCCTTTTCTCTCGCTCTCTCTCTTTCCTTATCTGTCCCTCGATGGCACCCTTTTTCGGTAATTTCCATCAATGGTAGTCCCTACGCTCGATTCAGGACTTTGCATACTTCCAAGTCCGCGAGCTCGACCTCTAAATCGATCGGTAGTGGGTATGATCCATATCCTTCCCTTAAAGATCCTTAGCGTTCTAATGCAAACAAGAAAAGCGGGAAAGTGAACTTGGACGGCTCGCTTAGTAAGCCAAAAATGCACGAACGACGGTGGGCCGCTTAATTTTTCCACTTTGATGATGATTTGGAACACCACAAACTACACACACAAACACACACACACACCGGATCAGATCAGGTGCAACATACCAGACAACCTTATAGAAGACAGGACGATGGCCGAATCGCCATCACATGAGTGAACCAGGCAAATCCTGCCAGGCAAATCGAAAAAAACACTATCGAAACGAAATCCTTTGGTCACCTTCTGGCGTGGATTGCATGTGGCCTGTAGTTGTACTAGAGAAAGCATTATTTTTTTTTGGCATGACATTTTGGCTTTGCACGCGTTTGCACATTGCGATTAATACCGAACGACAAAACACTGAAAAAACAAATATCTGACACAGACGTCTGCGCTAGCCTAACGAAACATCTCACTCATCCACTCCATTCGACCGTCTACCACCAGCCATACATCAGCAACATTTCATCAACACATACACACACAAATTACACCAATCATCATCATCATCATCATCATTATTATCACCGCCAACAAGCATGTCATCATCATTAGCAGTTTACTCATAATTATCACCAATCATGTGCGAATGTGCGCTTGCTCGTATTTAGATCAATCTTCTCATTAGTCGCGACACTCTTTTTCATTTCTATATTTGACTATCTATGCATTTTTGTGGTTCTCATTCTCATTGCAAATCTATGCTGCATCGTTTTTTTTGTTTTTTTTTCCTCTTTTAACTATCCGCGTCTGTGTTTATCGCATTCAATCACTAGCTTCGCTTTCTGCTGCTCGCACACGATCTGCTGCTAGTTTTCTCTATTCTGCACACCAAGCTCCTATGTTGGTATCTCATTTTCGGCATAAGGAACGTGCGCGGAGGGTCGTTGAGCCAGCGACACAACGACAATACTGCAACGGCGCTCGTTAAAGTAGTGTTGTTCCTCGCTTTTACTCTCATCCATCGCCATTAGCTTATCTTGCCGCGGTGCCGTGCCGTGCCGCTGTCCATTCGGCTGGCTAATGAGCCGTTAAAGGCGCGTGTCTTGTCGGTTGCCAAGTGGCAACATGTGAAAGATTCGTTACTTTTCTCGTGCCTGCGGGTTTGCTTCGCCTTTCTTTTTCTGACCATGCGAATTTTGCATGATTGAATGTGAATCGTATGAGAGCGCAGAATGTGAACCAACGTTTAATATGCTTCTTGTTTCCATGTTTTCTAGCGTTTGTCGTATTTCGATCCTAATCCCATTAACATAGAAGTAGTGCCTGCGTTGCCTAATCGCCCCGCCAAACGGCTGCGCCTAGCACAGCGCGTTTGGCGGTGTTTGCTGGAGTGTTTGGTTTGTAGAATGTGCTGCTTTAGTTTGCTAACACGTACCCGTAGACACTGTAGACATCCGTAGTCCTGAACTAACTCCCTAACGTTCATCGGGTTTCAATTGCTTGGATTTTATTAACGTTTCCTTACTTTTCCGTTGCTCTCGACCACTGGTGCCGTGCCCCCGGAATGGCCACACTTCACGCCAAACAGGAAAGCATAAGCATAAGAAGAAGAAGACCTTCATGAAGCTGTTCATCATCGGTGCGGCACTGAAGGCAAAGATTGAGCTGCTGCTCAAAATTTTGTCCTTCAAGCTGCAGCTGAAGTTCTTTGCCGTCGCCCTGATCGGTCTGATCATCAACATTGCCCGGTTCTGGCTGGACTTCAAGAAGCAACCGTCACCACAGAAGGTTCGTTGCTACCCGCCGTACGCTGCCCTTTCGCTCTAATCGCATTTGTAACGACATTTTAGGTGATCTACTACGAGCATGCCCAGCATCAGCATCATTACGATGATCATGGCGACGATTTCGGTGGCTACTGGCAGCGTTCACTGCACGGTGCGCACGACGAAGAGCCCTATCAGCGGCAGGACGATCTGATCGCGTACCGGAACCCAAAGCATACCCAAACGGCACCTCATCATGCTGCAGCGAGCCGGCTTGCCGATCCACACGTACTAGCGTATCAGCAGCAGCGGCCATATTGAGAGCTTCCTTCTTGCGTGGCAAAACGGAACTGAATCTATCGTGTCGTTCGTGGTTTCGTCACGTGCCCTGCATCCTACAACCCCACTTTCTTACTTCCAAGCCCAGGGTTTGAGGCTTGTGTGCATGTGTACGTCTGCTTCGGTCACTCCGTTGCGCTGCAGCTAACGAAAAAGTAGCATTTAGTTTCCAGTTTTACAGAATTTAGATCGCTGTATTTCACCCAGTTCCGGAGTAATCAGTGTCTTCGACGTAACATCTTTTTAACTCAGAGTTTTGTAAAAATTGTAGAAACAAACATTTGGCATCCATTGTTCGTTGGCCGTTGTACGGCTGCTGCTGGTTGCAGCTCGAGTTCACTTTGAGCAAAATCGCGACGTTCGCTCAAACGACATCAAGGAAGTGAGACGAACTAGACACGAAGCTGCATGCACTCACCTGCTGGGAACACGTTATTTATTAAAACAAATGTTAACTTATTGCCTTATTTATTGCCCCATCCCCACGAAGCTAAAACGAACCATCCCATGGAACACGGTAAACGTGCGGTAGTCAAACCTACCTTCTCGTGCAACGTTTCCTATAGTTTTTTAAGAGTTTTGTTAATTTGATGATCGCGAAATTGTGTGGTAAAGATGACAGAATGTGGATTTTGTTATAGCATAAGACTTACTGATTGTTTGAACTGGTAGAAGTGAATAAAACACACTACTGGAGGACGAGAAGTTACTGAAACGTTTTGAATATCGAACAGCTCAAATGCGACTCAACCGGAACTGTCTGAAAGAAGGATGTGAATCTATTTGTTTTTGTCATTGACAAGCAAAATTGGCGAAGAACGACTTACTTGAAATATCTCAAACACGATCACGAACCACCACCAATCGGCTGCAACATTCAAACCCAACATATTTCTACTCAAATGACCCAATCTCACGGTACAATTACATACATTTGTCTTTCATTCATTACTACTGCTGTTGCTGTGGTGCTGGAGAGCAACATACCCAAATAACCCAGAAACAGTGCCGTGAACTCTTTACCGGCACCATTTATTCCAATCACAACCAGGTGTACATTGGCAGACGCAAAAAACGCAAAAAAGCTCAAACTTGAGCACAGGGACGGTGGTGTAAGGAAACAGATAGAATCAACAAGCGGCAGGAGACGCGGAGCCGTTTCTATCTACGTGAAAGATCTTGCACGATCGGTGGCTACGGCCAATGGTGCATTTTTAAACATCGGACATGCTTCGGACGAAGTGGCGAAACATTGGAATGGCAGAGGTCTCGGTCATGCCGTCATGATTCTCCCGGGCACTCTCCATGCATGACAGGTGCGCCAGCTAGAGAATATTGAAGTACAGTGGGACAGGATCGCTTTGATTTGTTGCAATTTTTTAATAATAAATTGATTCACTCAATCCAAGATGAAATATTAATCTTATTTCTATTTACGATTAGAATCATACAAATATGAGGAAATCATTAAAAGCACTTCAACACTGATCTGGTACGTTAAATTGACCTTTTAGCATTTAATATTACTATTGTTCATGGCTACATTGTTGCACAGTCGCATCGAGCCTGCCGTTACACATACGGTGAGCCTGCACCGTGAGCAATGAAGACATTCAAGAGTCGCGCAATCCACCCCAAACAATCAACCATTCCGTACGTGCCATCAGTCGAACGCCCGAAGGGGTCCCTCCCCCGCACCAGTCAACTGGTGCGATGACCCGATGTCTGACTAAAAATCCGAGGCCGATGTCTGACTAAAAATAAAACACCTAGCAACCGATAGGAGCAAGCGTGATTTGATGCGCTTTTAATTGAAGTGAATTCGTTAACGGGGCGTGAATGTAGCCATTGGTGCGTGCGTTCGTGCGTGCACCTCGGGCTGCACCTGGGAGCCTATCACGAAAGTTTTTGATAGGATCGCAGACCTGACCGAGCCTGGTCGCTCGGTAGAGGATTTTTTGTCGTTTGCGTTGGGCAACATGAATAATTCACACGCTTCGCTGGCTCCGGTGGGTCACTAGGAACGTGGACACTACCGAGGCACGGCGAGGCTTCGCTGGCTCTCCGCCACAATCGGTCAAGTGCACTCGGTTAAATTGGAAACCGGAGTAACTAGAGCTGGCACGCGTAGTTTTTTTTTTGTCTTCTCGTGGCTTCCGCAGACCCTATTCGAGCTCTAGGACTTTTGTACAAAGCAACAGGATCGTGAAATTTAACAACTCTTTATAGAAGTCTTTAATCGTGCTCTAGTAACCCTCTTTGATTTCATCAAACAACACTTTAACGTTCAATTGCTTGTGCTGCGAGTATTCGGATTTTTGTAAAATAATAAATGGTTTATGATATTCAATGTTTAATATTGCTCGCTAGACAAGTTCGTACATTTTAATAACATGCACAATTCTATCACACAATTAATTTATTAATCAAACTACGTACTTCACCCATTTTACTGGAAGTTATTAGCGTAGTTCGTCCGTTCTCGTGGATTAAAAATAAATTATAAAAGATGTCTTTAATTTTAATAATTTGTTTTTGATACTCTAATCTTTCTTAAAATGTTCCTCATCAACAGTTGTTTAATGACGAAAGCGCGGTGCATCCAGCGCGTGCACCGCGATGATGTTTGAATGCACCGAATTAATTGATCCGTTTCACTCCAAACCAAACGTGCCCGCGATGACCTGGTAAGGCTATCGAGTACGCGTGAGCCTGGCCACCTTCGCGCACGTGATCAACTTTCCATAAGGATGCTCCTTCCAAAGCGAACGAAACGATGGTTGCAACGGTTCGGTATCGCTTACTGCTTCCTTCCTGTCATCACCTGGCAGCAGGAGCAGGAAGTATATACTAGACTACTAAAGCATCTCGCTTTCCATCGATCGTCACACTGTCCCCGGGGGCACCACCCTCGTGCTTGAACCATAACGTGACGGCAATGACTGATCGTCATCCTGTCCGGTGGCAATTAATTCGGCCCTTCCCTTTTATTTTTTCGTTTTCGTTGATTTTTCTCCCGATTTTATGAACGAAATCGACACTTCTCGGTCACGGAAGCGTTAATTTTCACACGTCCCAAACACGCGCGCGTGTAGGTCAGGAAATAAATCACCGTAGAATATTAATTTTTGGAAAGACTTTCATTGCCCGAACCGGCCGATCGTTCACTCCCGCACATCGAGCTGCTCAATATTCGGGCCACCGTTTCGTCTATTTGAACCGACGGGCGGGGAATATGGTGCACCAGGGTACGTTCAGTGAAAACCCTTTCGGGAGCAATATGTTAACATGAGGAGGGCGTGAGAAACTCTCCCTCCGGGAAGAGAGGTCCACCGTTGCTGCAGAACATTTGAATTGTGGGCGGCGTTTCTAGTACGCGCTTAATGGGTTGAAATGGGAATCAGATAGCCACGAATTGATCGGTAATTACCCGCGAAAGGCTGGATCCGGATTGGATTAATTATTCTATCTACCACCGGCCAAGGCCTAGGCCATTTCACTTTCCATCGACCGGTCGAAAGTGTCCCCATAGCGTCGTAAAGCCCAATTTGGGATGGACGAGTGGATGATGGTGCCGGGCACGACATGTTTTCCATAAACCATACACCATCAGTTCTGGCCTTTTTCGTACGAGTGTCGTACGAAGTACCCAAAATGTGAGTGTAGCGAATACATTAAATATTTCACTAGACATGATCCCCTGATCAAATACCATAGGTAAAACAGCATGTGCATTAGTAAGAAAATCCGTTTTTACACTAATTCCAATCATAACTGATGATGTGCTGTAAAAAAATGCCAAAGAAGTTCTACAATACAATCATATGTATTTCATCAAATAGCTTACGACCGTATGAACTGCTGCTACAGTATTGACAAGAAATTTCACAAATCGCATGACATTTTTTTTCCTCTGCGCTAAAGCACTAGTTGAGCAAAGCTCTGAAACGAATTCTACACCAACAACCACGGCACTAACACTGTTCTACTACATATCGTAAATGATCCGTGAAATGAACCGTCAACACCTGGCAACAGCTATAGCTGCATCGTCTAAAAATAGCGGCCTACTGGCGACCAGGCCTCGTCCTGGATGAAAACCTCGTCCAAGTGATAGAGCCCAAAATATAAGCTCCCGTACTGCTCCACATTCCCTGGCGTACATTCGCGGCTGACCTATATAATAATGACGTACCATAAAGTATTCTGGACCTGTCCCCGGGGGCCTACGGGAAGCCCACCTGCCTGCCATCCTGCCTTCTTTGCAATGCAAAACGCCATCCAGCGCCCTTCTGTCCAGCGGTCAGCGCTCAGCTCAGCGTTTGGTTCGCTTGTCGCGTGCAAACCAACGATGACGACGGAGACGGTGAATGGTCACTGGGTAGGCGCTAAGAACAGCGCCTACCAATGACTCCTTCTCGGTCATCCCGCGTACCCGTGACTGCCCGTGAGTGCAAATGTTCCGTTAATGAAATTATTGCCATCGAAATGCGACACCAAGGCCCAAGACCAGACCGGAGCGTCCGTGCCAAACCAAAAGAGTGCGCGCGCGCGCGCCCGCGGATTCATCGAGGTCCTCCCGGGCGGGGGAGGCCACGGCGCAGCCAAACACTGCCGTGCCATTTCCGAGCCACAACCATCGCGAGGTGAATAATTTATAAGTAAGCTCCTCTAAGGTGGGCGAAAGGAGTGGGGACCACATTCTTCATTCTATGGCGCCCGTCCACCATTTCTCTGCTGGGCCTGGCCCGATCGTAGGTACAAAGTCCTTCCTCACCAGGTCGCCCTACAACCTACAAGGGAAGCTTCCGATCCGAGACCAGGAAACGAAGGTTTCGGGGTGCTGTGGGCGAAAAGTGCAACGGTGCATGCCAATATGTACCATCCGGCTTGGGTGGTGGGCATAAGAATCTCTCCCCAATCGATCGATCGCTCCATCCGTCGATCATCGACCACCATCTCGAGGCGCCCAACGGACAGTTCTAGATTTGATTGCCCGGCCGACGTGCTTACCGAGTTTGATGGCCCGTTTTGGTACGGGATGACCATCGCCATTTGCAAATCTCGAGTTGTTGCGAAATGCACGGCAGGTGCGCCAGCAACCAGCCAGACGTAGACAGACTGGCCTTTCCTAGCTTTCTAGGACCTAGAATTGGCTTTTTTTTTCATTTGCATTCAACGGCCATAACGGTGATGGCAGGTCTGATTCACCAGTTGCATTGCCTTGTTTTTCTGTTTCGTTTTTTTTTTCACTCGTATTCTTCATTATGAGGTGAGTTCTTTAAGAATGTGCTGACCAAAGGTCATAACTTGCAACGGTTGTAACTTGTAAATAATGTCTTAAAAAATGTTCCAATTTAAAGTTAAATCAATTTAACAAGTTCGTTTCCGAATAATTTCTCACAATCCTCTTCAGTTTATAAACTACAGTGTATCTAACTTTATTACTCTTTTCTAAACGTTTTTAATTGTAATTTTTACTTCCTCGTTTTCATGAAATGAACCAGCTATCATAACGGCATCCATAGAACATCCCAAAGAATTTACCGAGCAAACAGAATTTGTTGAGAGTATTGCTTCCGGTCGAACTGTCGACACCAACGACTTCTCAGCACCAACCACGATGTTGGCTAGAGCAAGGTCACCGAAAACATGGATTGCCCTCGGTTCGAAGTTCTAAAAACCACCAATCGACAACGAGAACGAGAACGATCCCAACGGTCGGAACCAGCTCCGGAAGCAACCTGCATAGCGGGGCAAAAGGTCGCGGCACCACCGCTCGGTTCGGACCCAACATTCTGACAGCCAGGGGGCTTGAAGAGATGCCAAACGGTGCGAATGTGCGGCGTGTAGTGCTCTCCGTGTCGCCCAGGGTGTAAGCTTGGCTTAGCATTGCCGATGCTACCTGCATGCATAAAATGTCGAAGTGACTTCCGTTGGATGGCCGGTCCGCGCCAGTTGTCCCGTCGAATGCCTCCCGCGCAGCACGGTTAGATCAAGGCGGAGGCGGAGGTGCGGAAGGTGAAAACATGCGATGGCGATGACCAGCATACCGACGACGACGATCCGCACCCTCCTCGATGTTTTCTTCTCGCTCTCTCGCTCTCTCTATCTCTCGCTCGTTCGTGTTCGTTGGGACACATTTGTCCACTGGCAGTCAGTGTCCCCGTGTGGGTGTGTCCCTGTATTTGTATAGAGGGTTTAAATTTGATAGTCCAGGCGACAGACGACGTGTGCCTTGCGGGTATCGTCGTCGTTGTCGTCGTCGTCACGAGTCGTGGTCGTGGTCGTGGTCACTGTCGTCGTCGTCGTTGTCGTCGCGATTAGTAAGAGCTTTTCACTATAAATTGGTGGTGTTTGACAAATTTTCCGCACATACCCACAGCCGAGTGAGCGCGCGCCGGATCTGCTCCGATCAAGTTAATCCGTCAATCTGTCTTCGTCTTCCGCGTCATCGCTGCTTGCCGCATTCAGTGCATCCTGTGAGACTATTACGAGTCAACGGATAATAGTAGAAGTGGATCGATACCGTACAAAACAGCAGTACAGAACACCCGTGCCGGTCGTACGGTTGTCCGTTACTTTTAGCACAGCTGAAGTACGTTCGGTTTAAAAGGATCACCACCTGTGCGTTCTCGTGGTAGTGGTGTTCGTGCGAAAGAACCTTTCCTTGACTGCAGTGATAACTAGCGGTGGCCAACCATGTCGCGGTCTAGCGTGACACGAAATGCGGCGCTTCTCGCGCTTCTATGCTTAACGGTGGTGCTAACGGTGGACGCCAGAATACTGCCAGCTCGAGTAAGTGACTCACCAGCTTCCGTTTTGTGCAGCGCTTTACCCTCTTCCGTTTGGTTCGGTTACTAGTTCCGTTGATTTCCTATTGGTGATCCATTAGTCACTGTGCCGAATCGATTGCAATTCTCCAACTCAAATATCTGAGTGTTCTAATAGATTCACGGACATCAGAATGTTTGCAGACTCACAGAGATCAAATCGCTCTTGAGATTCCCTCAGAAGGATCTTCGAAAGTGAGCGATCAATTTAGTTTTAAACATTCGTTAATATTTCTCAAAATTAATCGATTTCGAAACGAATTCGTATCCTGCTTGAAGAGAAAACATACTCTCTTATCGCTCTCGATTTACTTCACCAATAAAGCACGATCGATCGATTGGACAACGAACAACAACGAGCGGAAGGATCGATCGAAGATCGCCCAAAACGATAATGGGGTGTTCGAAGTTGCCGAACTTTCCATTCAATTGCCAGTCCATTGAACCAATCAAGCACGCGTAGGGTCCAAATATGGCATCACTAGTGGCGCCCATCCGTGTCCGTAATGCGCGGACGAGCAGGGCGTTATGATCTCTCACGCCCGCCCTCATCATACGCCGAAAACAGGCGGCCATGCTAGACGTTTTATGCATTTGTAAAAGTGTCATTAATTTATTTGTTGGTTTTCTGTGTGTGCCCTTTTTCGATTCCCCTTTCCAGAGCAAACAAGTGAAAGTGTACAGCTACGTGCTGCCTGCCGGTGCCGAGGAGATACGTGACGACATTAGTCACTCGTTTGCGTGCGGCAACCGTAGCGACGGGTTCTACGTCGACATCGACAACGACTGCCAGGTAAGGGATTCACACGGTTCGAATGTGCTGTATGACGAGGGCATCGGCTTTGGAGAAAAGCCATTGCTCCATATTGAGCAGGACACCCCTTGGCTAGTGTAGGTGCACACCATCATCGCCATCATGAGGATCCTGATGACTGTCGTGTAGAGGTCACTTAGCTTTCCAGCAATGTCATTCTTCAGCGTTAATGATCGATTGTTTGCGACTGTCCTCTACGTAGTTTTGCGACTGCCGCAAGTAAAGTTAAAAGGATTTGATTCACTCTAGTTCAGACATTCCGTACAACTTATGATAAGATCCTCGGAAGGTGAAGCTAATCGTTTACTACCTTTTTTCTCTGTTGACGCGATCGGTTGCACTGCTTCGTTGAAATAGATCTTCCACCGATGCCAAGATAAGGCACGGTTCAGCTTTATCTGTGCCGAGCGCACGGTCTTCAGCCAGATGTACCAAACGTGCGTTCATGATGGTCAGCTGGGCTATCCATGTGAAGACTCCGTCCAGTACTATCCAGATGGTGAAGGATACGAACCGTCCGCGATGGAAGCCGGTCCAGAGTCATCCGCTGCCGAGGAATCACCTCAACCAGCAGAACAACCTTCTGCTCCTGCCGAGGAACTGGAAGCACCACAAGCAGCACCATCGAAGGCAGCAGAAATCGCCGTTCCCAAAGATGAAGACAATCAGAATGCCGCCAATGAGATGCCCCAGGATAATGAATCGCAGGCAGTTGCTAGTGATGTGATGGTAAAAGATGAGCCAGAGCAGCACCAGCAGCGGGAACAGGAGCAGTTCACTCATCACCAAGTGAATGCGGATCTGTTCGATTCGATCGAGGAGGAAACCGATGATCTGCCATCGGAAAACACTGCCCAGGAGGAGCTGGATGAAACAGATCCACCAGCCGCTGCCAGTGTGCCAGCAGCCACACCGACTGAAGAAGCTACGGCCGAGGCCACCAGCCAGGAGGACACACGGGAGGTTGAAGTGCAGGAAGATGATGCTGGAGCTACACAACCGATCGTTATCGTTTCCGAATCATTCCCAGCAACCGCTGCGACAGAGGCCGATGATGCTGAAAGCTCCCCATCGGAAGACGCTATCGCCACAGAAGCCATCGCCAGCCCGGTACATGAGGCAACCGATACTAGCGAACCCGAACCGGACGCCAGTGCGGCCTCGCTCTTAAACGCGGTGCAAATGGTCGAAGAACTGGAACCGATCGTGCACGACATTCCGGTTGAGAATGCGGAAAATGATAAACCGCAAGCTTCTGGTAATCTGGTAGAGGACCCTACGCTTACCAATGTTGATGCCACGTCTAGCATTGAAGACAACGAGGTGCTGCCCGAAATGGACGCTCCTAGTGAAGCCAATTTGGATATGGCACCATTGACGGACACCACCGTAACCGATGCGGTCGTGTCGGCCACTCCTGAGGAAGGGCAGGAGATGGAAAGTAACGCAGTAAACGACGCCAAGGTGAACGAACTAGTACCGGTGGGCGATGAATCATCCGAATCGGAAGTGATCGTCAGTGGCGATGTCAGCGCGGTGACCGATTCGGATGAAGCGGAAGTGGCTGACGTCAAACCGACGGATGAGGTAGAACACAGTGTAGTGCTGTTGGCTGACGCACCTGTACAACCGGAACGACCACTCGAGAGTCCTGCCATCGTGGAGGAGATGGCCCCACCGCGACCGCACGATAGCGTAGAACTGCCGGAGTTGATCGTGTCGACCGAGTTTCACCTGGAGGCCGCTGCCGCTACCCAGCGACCACCGATCCGACGAAGGAAGACCTTCCTCTTCCGAGCGGACGCGATTCGATCGAAGCATCACTAACGCCGCAAGAAAGGTAGAGAACAGGTGCAGATCGTAAACCCGGCTGGCAAGGGTAGCGCCACTGCATACTGTGTATACCTGTGTAGCTTCCTGGCTCACCGTCCCTAGGTTAAGTTAATTTATTTCCATCTCCCAACACCAACCGGCTCCGTCATACGGCGAGGTTGCGTTTTGCAACCTCTCCGCGTTCCACCCGATTTCCCGGGTATCAGTTGATGACAAACGAACTTCTGTCGAAGTAAACTTTTCAAAAATTAAAACCAACCGAGTGTCTTTTGCTACGGGAACTAAATGTTGAAAGAAGTCTTGATGTGTGGAAACCTCATGCTACTGCTTTATAAAATTGTAAGTATGCAAACTTTGATGAGTTGCTTAAAGAGATACTAAAAATGGAGTTCATGTACGATACACGGCAATAACCGTGAAGATGGTCCAGTGAAGCTCTCAAAGGCCTTTTCCAAACTTATCTTTTTGTTCATGCGATTTTTATGCTTTGCCCATTCGAAACACGTGCATAAAGCATAATCGTTTCAATTGAATCTAGTTGATTGTTGATTGATAGTTGATTGATCATTTTTATGATTCTTGTTTGAATGCTATATTTGCAAACGATTAAACTTTTTTGTGGCATTGGCATTAAGAATTTTTTAACGACACTAACCAATCCCAACTAGACAAATATTTGTTCTTAGGCGTACCGCATGGTGCCTGCCGGAAGATGTTACAACGATTCCACTCGTAAATGTTTATTGGATTAAAAATACTATACAATATAGCTCGATCTCGCACTCGATCGTTGCTACGCAGACACATTCTCACAACGAAATAGACTTACTTATAAGAAAAAGAAAAAAAACAATTGTAACTGTTTTGCCTCATCGTGCTTCCCGTTTTGTACAGCGTTTCGTTCTAACGAATCTTCTTTCTTCATTTTGTAAAAGAAAAGCGAAAAAGCAGGCAGACAGTGCTTGCTCCACCTTTCCTTCTTCTACGGTCCCTGGTGTAAAACGCTTCACTAAAACAACATAAACTTCAATGATAAACAAAACAAAAAGCCAATAGCAGTAGTAGGAATGCACGGATGCACATTTGGTAGACCTCATGCGTAGGTAAGTAACCAGTTCGCCATCCAGCGGCTCGACACCGTTTACGAAACAGAACGACCGTGGAGCATACATTTTACGACTAGGATTTGCACTCAGGTTGATCCCGTGTGTGTGTGTGTGTGTTTTGGGGAAGGTGCATGTGTAGGGGTGTACAATGGTGTGTTTCACGCTTCCGTTTCCTGCTCGGTAATATCGAGCTGCATCTCCTCCGGTGTCCGCAGGTCGATGGCAAACTTCTTCCGTGTCATCTTCTCGGAATCGCCACCCGCTCCACCATTATGCTCCTCGGCTTCCTTCACGCGTTTCGAGTAATCCTGGAAGGAAGCGGCCAATGCGAACGTCAACTTTCGGGCCATCGCTCTGTTGATAAGAAAAAAAAACGATTATCAATTCATCACTATCGAAAACTGGAGCTCCATCGATCTCACGGCTTACCGGCTGTCACACACGAACGCGTGCACATCGAAGGGGTTTTTCTCTTTGAGGTTGTAGTTTTCCTTCACCACTATCATCGCAAAGACGCGCGTGTAGACGAGATCCTGTACACCGTACGAGATCGTGTCGATGGTGAAGTTCGACATCGATGAAAGCTTCGACGTGATGGACTCGATTTTTACCCCATCCAGCGAGACGGTTAGATTGCAGAACGGAAGAATCCTGTTCGGGGGTAGGTTCTTGGCGACACTGACCTGAAACGTGCCGGACAAAGCATTAGAAACGCATTCCATCCGTTGGGAGAACTTGGACACTTACTAGATGATCCACCGGTAGCCTCGTATGTTTGATTCCCCAAAGGCCCGTGGCCGGTTGACTGCCAAGGTATTTAACCTAACAAAGAGAATAGAGGTGAGATAGGTTATACCACGTTGGATTAGTACACTGGAATAGCTGTTTATGTTCGATACACCCAATAACAATGCGTTTATCGTGACCGGTTCCTGTTAGCTCGCTGGCCACAATAATGAAAAACGGTTTCAGCCAGGCAGCTTCTATCTCGAAGGCACCGAAAAATGAGAAACATTGGAAAAGGTACTTGAAACCGGTTCATTGCCATGAAGAAGCACCGAAAACAACCTTCATGGCTCCATGGCTGAATGGTTTCATGTTGGAAGCGATGTTATATCCAAATGAAACATTAACAATACTGCCAGGAGAGGCTTTGTCCCCGTTCATAACCGGCATGAGAGTAGGCAATTGAACATGATCATGATGACTATCTTATAGTTCGGATTGTGTAACGGTTTGTTCCGAAGGAAATAGGTTCTTCCATCGAATGTGTTGATGGCCGGTAGTCTATTTTAACCGACAGCCACAGAACATACTAATTGGACTAGAATGTGACGTTGCAAAACGGCGTCCAAATTCCATAAACCTTCACCGCCATCCCACAGTCACTACCAAACCCTCCCGACCAGACAATCGTCGTCGAGCGGAAACTGTGATGGTTGATGGACGCCCAACAATGCACCCCAGAACGGACGGACTGGACAGTCGGAAACAACGCAGCGGAAACAACATCCAAAAGCTTTCCACATTACTACCTTCTCGGACCTCGGTCCAATCCGAGATCGTACACCACGTGCACGTGTGTTTCTCCTGTGACGCCGCGTAGTACAGATGCATGCATGCGGAACATGCCGAGCGGGCAGAAGGGGAAACGCAAAGTCGAAAACGAAAATATAACAAAACCGGGAGCCTCACACAAACTGATCTCGCACCCCGTAGGCCATCCCCCATCATCATTATGCACGGTCCAGTGGATAGCCAGCATGCGTGTAACAGTCCGGGGCCACCGGGAGTGGCGCACCTGTGAACTCACCTTAAACGAGATCGGAAGATCCTTAACGGTCACTTGTACATCCGGTGAATCGTTGTTGTTGTTGTTGTTACTGTTGGTTGTGGTGGTAGTGTTGGAGGCCGGATTGGCCGCCGCATTACTGCTTATCTTAGTAGACATGTTGACTGTAGTTTTTTGCCGTTTTCGTAGTCAGTAGCAGAACAATACCTTTGAACCTGTTAGCTTCGCAGTACACTAGGTACTGTGTTGGTTCACTTTCGACGTCACGGGACCTTCTACCGGAACGATACCGATAAAAAAAACAGTTCGCGTACTACCACGTGATGACTTATGTCTCTGTAAAAAGCAGTAAAAGTAAAACCATCACTTCAGATTAATTTAGCAAACATACGATTACAATGCGTCACTTTGGAAACCCATACTAATAGTTATGCGAAATTAAAACGAATGATTAATCAACACCACAACCGTAATCGAAATGGAACCGCAGTAGTTATGAAATGTGTGACACAATCGTGCGCTGTCATTCCGATGCCATTGGCAAAGCACTGGCATCGGTGGCGAAAAGTCACTGACTCTATGCGCGGAAAATTGCGTGATAAACTCTCGCCCAAGGGTACGGCGCCACGGAACACACCTGGTAGCATAACGGAAAAGATTGCTTGCCTCTTGCAACGTGATCGATGCGCCCCCGGTTCATCCGAAGAAAAGTGGACAGAGTTCGTCCACAAAACTCAAGGGGAATAGTGGCTGTGAGGCTGTGAAACCTTCCGCCCTCCGACGATGCGTGACCATCCATCAACCTTTGGTCAAACGAGCGGAGCTCGCTGCCGAATAGCTGCCACACTGGCCGCCACGGAGATTGTTGTCGCTGGGCGCGGCCATTTTCATCGAAAGCATCTCTAGCCGCGTTTGTCCAGTTTTCCACGTACGTCCGTACGTTTTCATCCATTTTTCGGACACAGCGGAAGCGTATTGTAACACCGGCGGGCGCTCGCGTAATACACAGGTTTCGGAGCCTTCATTGCTTCCGACATCCATTCCGGCCGGTGTAAACGTGCATTAAAATGAGTTTTATATCGAGGGCCCTCTCATTACCTTTCGCTTCGGTGAGTCGATGGTAGTGGATGGATATGGTCATAAAACCGGGCTAGAAAGTCGAGAGTCAGGCACAGGCACAGGAGGGGCCTGTTGGAAGCATCCCCAAAAAAGATGACCTCCCTGGAGGGTCAAGGAAAGTTTTAAAAATACGGTGGCATATTTTCTATATGTTTTCAAATTATATAAAGCATTACACAAGTGGAAGATATAAATAATATCGATTTTTATTCAACTGTAATGCTAATTTGTTTCCAATTGTTCAATTGTAAAAAACAGCACTGACACCACCTCCAGCCAGGGCCAGCATGGCACCGAGCAACATAAATTATGTGTCCCTGATAATAATAAAACAGCATAAGCTGCTGCAAGTACGTTTCGTCCCCTGAAAATGCAAACAAAAAACCCGCAGCCCAACCGTGCCAAAAACGCACCGACAAACCGACAGCGCGGACAAACGCGGTGCAAAATTCAAACATTTCACGGCAAAACCGGCTCGCCTCACGAGAGATATTGTTTCGAACCGTGGCGGCCCATGACGGCGTAGAACCATGGGCTTGCTGGGAGTTGGAATTGAATGACGGAACGGGTCGTGTGGTGCGGTGTGTGATTTGTAGTGTGTCCGTTGCTATTGTTCTTTTGTCGCGCCTACTGACACCGGGTACAGACGGACGGCCAGACCGCGGACGGTCAGTTCCGGTTCTACTACTGTTTGACGCACAGGAGCTGCAGCTATTGCGTGTCTCAGTCACCTCAGTCTACGCGACACACTAATGGACCAGACGACTGCAAATGCATGCGGCTTGTGGTTATTCCGACAAGTTATAGATGCAACCACCGCAACGGACCATCCCGTTCTTCGTTTGCCACAATTTGATCATATCAAATAATGAGCGATAATTTTAGAATAATTCTTTTGGGAGAACATTTTAAAAACATTATCGAGAACGCTACACTAACACTGCAGCGGCACACTTGCTCAACTATTTATACAACCAGGCAGCGCATGCCGTGAGCTCTAGAGCCTTGGCATCGGTCCAACTCATGGCATGCTCGGTAGTACATCGATCTGCTTGTAACGCGTCCCTCCAAGATCTGAGCAACCCGGCTGCCAAATCTATCCCGTTCAGTGACACCGATGAGTCATTCCGACATTTGCCTAACGATGCGCTGGGATGCACGGACGCCAAAAACGGCATTACCAATTCCTTGCCCGAGACAACGGGTGTGAGGAGTGTGTCAAGATTAATCTCTCGATTTAAATAACCCCGCTTCCATCACTACCCCTCTATGCTCTTCGTTCGACGGCTAAAGGGCGTCTTGTTAGGCGCGACACGTTAAGTCGGCGTTCAGCCGTGACGACGCCATGGCACCTGCTGTGCCAACTTGCAAAGTACTTATACGAAACGGCACCCCGTGGATGGGGAGAGGATTTAATTGTAATTTAATCGCAACGTCTCGCGTTTGATGCAAGCTCAAGCTGTGAGCATGCCTTTGCCGAACGGTCGGAAGTCTGGTTCGGTGATTGATTTCCCCTTCGCTCATTATGCCCTCCATTTTGGACGCAGCGATGGAAGTCTTGCAGCGCATTAGATCACGTGTTTGCGAAATTCGTAACAGGGTGTTGGGTATTAGGAGAAGATTCCATAAAATATCGGCTCACAAGTCTGACCACATCGAACGATGGATCGCGGACGCGTTGATGAAACGTGTTCTCTATTTCGCGTATCAATAATATGCCACCATGTCACTATCACGCAAGACGACTGTCGCGATTGCGTTGTCGTATCGTCCCCGAGTGTTGTCTGGTAGTCTATCTTATCGCTCACTTGTCTCTTCGATTCATAAAACGCTTTATTATTTGCCGCAGTGGGCAATACGGACGGTGAAGGCGGTTGGTTGGAAAACACTATCTTTTCAGGGCACTCAATAGCGATGATTGCCTCGAACATTGCTCGCCAACGGTGGTGACCACACGTCGTAATGACAACGTACTCTTTGAAAACTTTTACAACATAATTCGTACTGATATACATTAATTGTTTTTATAACACCTTAAATGGCGCATGAAGATGTTTTTCGCTTTAATAGAAATGTTGCAAACTCGGAAATATCTCGAATGCTTTAGCGCTCCACTGCCTACAATGAATTCTCTATTTCGTGGCGTTTCACAAGCAGACTCAGATGCTTTCTGTTAGCAAGGCATCAACATACGTTCAGCATCGCTAGACAATCCTTTGGTTAACAACTTTGCTTGCATCTTTAAGGCGCTTCGTTTACTAAGTTGTTGCACGATAATAAAAGGACTACCAAAATGATCTCTAGCGAGGGACGCAATTGTCGAAATTAAAAATTTCTCTTCGAACATTTTGCACGTCGCTTGCTCATTTTCATCAATCAGCAGACGCCCGAGACGGGTGGGCCGTCCTAAATTCATCATTTCGATGCCATCAAGTGCCCTGTCTGGGTACAGCACATCAATGCGCCAACGCTTGATGAGGAGAACCATGATGAAGAAGCCACCACTCGGACACCGCAAAGTACAAAACGGCCCACCACCGAATTACCCTGGGCACGTGCAATGCAATGATTGCCGTCGCCATTGCTGACCACTTTTTCGAGCAAAACTGCGAGAGATGGACCAGTTCAGCTATTTTTGGCCGATTAGAAAAGAGTTGGGTAGGTGGAAGGCGGTGCAATAAACACGAAAAAAGTAGAGATGAAGATAACAAGAAAAAATAAACACCACCGATGCAATACAAAACTGAAATAAAAATCATTAGCATTATTATAGCATGGTGCCACCCATTTGGGTGGAAAGTGGTGCGCGGTGAAACATCCGCGTCGATGAACAAAAAAAACGGAAACGAAACGGAAGCAAATTACGGCGGATGTGACCGAGCAGCGGGGGTGGAAACATGTTTAATGCACCGAATTTTCACTGGATTCCCCCTTCCCATGTAGCGATCACCAACGATCGTAAAATCACTGTCCACGCTTGACCGGCGCTGGGAATCACAGAGATGCACTAAATCTCTTCGTGGAAATGAAAATGCATGTCACAATCGATCGCCTTCCTAAAAAAATCCTTAGCTAAAAAAAGTCTTGTTTTCATTCCTCAACACAACCTGTATTGCAATGCGGAAAACAACACTTCAAAACACCTCGCCCACAGTTACTCCAGGACTATCTGATCAGTGATCTCGCGTATCCAGTGACGCGCACTGACATAAATCATGTACGTGGCGATAAGAATAACGGTAACTTTCGCCATCGGCATCGCCGTGACCATGACACTTCATTTTTAGCTGTTGTCCACCATTAGTGCTGATTACCTGATCGATGTGGTCCCGACGACGAGCTCAAAACAAGACAAAAAACCACCTCCACGAACATTCGATCGATTCGCAGCACAGCGTACTCCGATCTCTAGCGCGAACGGATCTCGTGCGAACGCCACCGAAAGACCAAAACAAAAGCCCCCGCCGAAATTGGTCCCAACTCTCGCACGGATAGTTCACCTAGTTTTTGCACTCGATCAGCATCCCGTTTCCCGCTGTCCGCTGTCCGCGGGTGCTTTAACGCGACAGCCATGCTTTCGGGGCTGCCCGGCGAACCGTGAAGCCACCAGACCGACCAGACATTTCACTTTCCGCTTTCCTGTGCGTTCCAAAGACGCTCCAACATAGATCGAAAAAGACGATCCGTGGTTCTCTCTTTCTTTTTTGGGCATTTTCTTCGCCGGCTATTTCACGAGATTTCGTTTCTGTCAGAAAGCAACGCGACCAACCATAACGACAGCGAGGCTTGTCCGGATGACCTAGTGCCTCTGGATCGTTCTCTGATGAAGCGAAGCTCAAGGGCCGAGGAAGAAAAACAAAGCCCCAAAAACATTCACAAAACATATTGCGATGGTTTAGTAGAAAGTGAAACAAGCCGGCTGGCCGGTGAGTCAACCTTAGGCACTGTGAAGTCACCGCATAACCGCCACTCCGGTAACGGCAGTAGACAACCGGCGCAGACCACCACCCCCCTTTAACCTTCTCCGGCGCGACGTAAAATGCGTATAATGAACCGTGGCAAGCAACACAAACACCACCTACTTCACGCGAACTTTCTCACTCACTTGGCACAAAGGTTCAACCGCTGGCGAGAGGCACTGGGAGTGATCACGCAGAGGATGGATGTGAATCATTCGGAGCGCGATTCTAAACTGACCACGAATGCTGTGGTGGCTGCTGGCTGCGAACTCGCACGCAGCTCCATTAACAAAGGTTGTTGGTGGGCGTGCTGGTCGCTAGACGGATCTGGCACTAATATACCTTAAATCGAATGACCTCGGTGGCGGTGGCGATGCGTTCTCTGCGATTGTTCTTAATTGTTCAGCGACATCCACAACGATGAAACAGGAAATCCTTGAAGAGTTGTCCCGTTTCACGTTCTAATTACATTTGACAAAACGTCGCCAAAAACTTGCAACGTGTTTAACACACAACACAACCCGTGGCCAGGCCAAGCCAAGAAACGAAACGGAACTGAGGCGAGCGTGCGACTAAACCCAGGAACCTTATCTTATCTTATCGCACCGTTGGTGAATGATGGCAGAACGACTGTGGTGTGTGCTGGACCTGATAACGAATCACTTGCCAGCTGGTGCCGAACAATGAGCTCCGGGCCAGTGGGCGAAGGGGGCCAGCGTGACTAACGCTAACGCACATTCGCCAACCTGGCAGTACCGTTGTGCAAACAGTGTGGCCATGACGTGGCCAGACCGCGGCTAGAATGTGTACCTCCCACGAAATTGTTTCCTTTCTTATGCGCACACGTTCTCACTCCCGGTTCCCGGGTTTTACCAAAACAAATAGCTATGCACAATGAACGGGAATGTGGTCGGTGCGGTGCGGTGGTTATGATCATGCTGTTTGGCCCGTTCAATTGGCCACCAAACGGCACCCACGTCATCGAACACCCGCAAAGGCCGTAGCCGAATACAAAGAGGAACCCGTAGGTCCGTTCATTATCGGCAGCGGATCAAGTGAGCGGATCCGTTATGACGGCCCGATCGAATAGGAATCAATCAACGAAAAAGGCCACGCGTGTGGTGCGTTTTGAGAACTCGGTATACGGCTTTGGGCCGACCAGAATCCGGATGTGGGTCATACCGATGTGAGGAGTCCCGTTTCGTTGTTTTATCGGGAAAATGGAACGTAATTTGAGCACGGCACCGGTGCATACCGTCGGATTGGTGTTTCTCGTCCAGTGTACCGTGCCTATGTGCCAGTATCAAGCATAATTGAGAGATCATAAAATTGGTAGATCATAATTAGAGAAGCAAAGATCCTTTCATCGTTAAGTAAGAAAATCGTGAATTTATGGTAAAAGATGCCAATAACTAATCCACACTCTGGGATTACCTTCAAAAACAAATCAAAATCCTGCGGCAAATGAGAAAACGGGCAACGATCACTGTTGAACAAGATCTGTCTTCCTGCCCCTCCGGAGGCGCCATCTTTCTCTTCGCCGAAAAGATGAACTTTCATATTGGACAACCCGATCGTACGGTCGGGACGGTTTATTCTCCTGCTTCTCTTCAACCATTAATTAGAAAACATACTTTTCGTCTATGTAAAACGAAAGTAACATTTATGACTGGCGTGGGAAATGGTCCATTTCGGCACGTACCTCCGGCCGGCCATTAGTCTAAACACACGCACACCGATCGGTACGAAGCGATCGCATAAACACTGGCTCTTCATTTTCCGAACAACAAACATGTGGCGTAACACAAATAACTCCCCAAAAAACGCTCCAACAGTTTGGCACAATGAGCAATGCCCGGATCGGTAAGAGTAAATAGTGTAAGTAGAGAAGCAGAGGGAAGAGTACTCGCGACAGAAGGTGAGGGATACGCAAGGGCATAAATAACATGCGGCACGGGTTGTTGGCAGCGAAGAAAGGTCGGCAAGGATCGTTGGGCCGGGAGCCGGGATGTAAACAAACTCCCGCCTCACGGTACGGCCACTACCATATACTGTCACTCAATTGCTGCTTCAATTGGCTAAATAGAAGGCAATTGGGGTACGTGCCAGCGTAGGCCATGCTCACAAACTAGGGGGGAATTTGCAAATTTTGAAGACGCCAACATGGCAACCGGTTAGTGGCGTGCATCACGTTTTCCTCACTCAGTGAAGCAGCAAGCATCGTGAGGGATGCTTTACAGAGAACCAATTGCACGGGAAGTGAGGGGATGAGTTTCCAAATCTGCGATACACCGCCATAGCGGCCAAGATTGCACACTTTCGCGCGCGGAAATCAATAGGAACCCCGCTGAAGGCACCGTTTGTCCGAGCGTTGAACTGAAAATCGGGATGAAGAAATGGAATAGAGGGACAGGCACACACACAGACACACACGTACACTGTGGAGCCCAACACATGGCGCACTTCCGGACAACGATGGTGGCTGATGGGACCGGTGAAGGGAAACATAAATTGCCAAGAAGTGGCATCGACGGTGGCAGCAGCAGCAATTTGCCTATCAATTGCCATCTGCTGCTCGGACTGCCGCAGATGGATCGTTCCGTTTCATCCGCCATCCACCACTTCATCCGGGGAAGCACTTTCCATCAACCGAACGACAACAATCCATCCCACAAAGACACTTAGTTCGCAAAAAATGGTCTGCGCGAAATTCAAGCTATAGTTCGCAGCACTTCGTGGCCTCCAAAAAAAGTGGCCCCAAGGTTTTTCAAACATGCGTTGTTCGCGAGATTCCACCGCTTTTTCGCTGACACACCTGGGGAGCACTGGCACGGGCGGCTGGTTGCGCGGGGTTGGGGTCGACACCAGTGTTGCTCACTAAACAAAAATGCAAAACAAACGTTTTACATTATCCCAGCCCTGCAGGCGTTCGTCACAAAACGTACAAACTGTACTGGTGTAAAGCACACACACATACACCGATACCAGCAACACCGAGAGAATCCTTATCAATGCACGCAACTTTGGGGTTGGGGCTGGGGGTTTCACCGACTGTCACCATAACCTCACATTCGGTAGCTATAGTCACTCACCGGTTCACTATCATCCACCTGGCATGGATCAGACCCAGCCACCCAGCCCCGCAGTGTGGTTAGTTTCGATTCCGTTTGCTGCTGCCGTCTCGTGGTTTATGGTTTAATTCACGAAAGTTGCACCACAACAACAGCAAGCCCAGAGTCCGCTGGTCTCTGTCCGCGGGTTAACCTAATTTATCATTTTCGTATACGCACCTTTACACCACATTTCCGCACCGCACTACCGGCGGTTGGGCGCCCATGGAACACGTTTCGTTTGCGCACCGCTGCGAAGCAACCCGATTGCGGCCGAGGACTGACGCGGTCTTTCTAACGTTCGCTCACTTCGCTGCCGGGCGGTTCGCGGATAACTGATCCACGCGCGAGACCACCACGCGTGCTCACCTGCACCGCGTACCACGATTCCGCCGGTCTGGTGAGCGGGGCTAGTGACGACGGACAGTGATGGAGCGAACCGTTTCCACCTCGTGATGCACGCACCCCACATCCGAAGGGTAGTCCGATCGTAGCGCAGTCTGGCCCGGTCTGTGTACTGTGTGTGTTTCTATCAGTTCCGTTGCGAATGGGGAAGAACATCATCACGTGGCGCGATGGAGGTGCGTACGAATTCAGATGCCCCCGGCTTTGGGCGAGAACCCTTCACTTGCCCCTTTTTTTTTTTTGCTTTGTTTCACTGCCGCCCGTTCCGTTTCGCTAGCCACAGACGAAAATGGGGGGAAATGGATGGGCTTTATGTTAGGGGCGGACGCCAGTCGACCGTTGGTGATGCATCCGTTTGGATTTTGTCTTTATGTTTGCCGCTCGTCAGGTGCAGTGTGATCGTTGGACCGACTCTTTTCGAACTTGTAATATCGTTTTATTGGTGATTTAAAGGTTAAATTTCGAGCGAACAGAACATCTAGCATTTGCTCTTATCCCTGCACGTGATTTAATATAGCAATTTCAAAACAACTTATTTACCTCACACGATCAGCCACTATCAGAACGATGCAACTGATCTTAATATAGATTATTTTTAATGCTTTTGAGGAAAATTTATCAAAAATACCAAGGGAAAGGGAACGTTTCCAGTGTGGCCAGCGAGTCGAAACAAGCGACTTTTTCGATGCATCATTCATTGGTGATCTTCACTAGGTGGTGACACATGCCTGCGACGAATTTCGACTCGGTTTTTGAGCAACCGTAACGCGCATCGAGAGTGTTGTGTAGCGGTGGCGGAAGGAAAAACATGAAATTTAAGCTCACTACCAGCGTATGTATTATTAATGACGATCGGTACTGTCACAATACTTTTGCTTCACGGATGATGCGGGTCATTTATCAGCGTGCCGTGTCTTTGTAGCGCGTCGGTTGAACGAGATATCGTAAAAGATTAGCAATCGTACAAATCAATCGGTCCGCACGAAACACTTACTTTCATGCAGGCAGCTCAGAAGTGAAATAGAGGTTTAGACTACTTTATTGGCAACCGGTATACAGATCTAAATCTTTACTCCATCAACGGTAGTCCTCCACGTCCTCCACGAAACGTCCCCAAGGTTCCTGCCGGGTTTCGGCAACACGTGGTGCATTTTGCGCCCGAAGCTTCTGGGCCACAAGTTTGCTGGACTCGGGCTCCCCCACGACACGGTAGAAGTACGCGTCCTTTTGTGACAGAGTCATCAGCAGCAAAGCCTTCTTCACTGATGAGGAAGGACACCTGCAAACAGAACTCTCTCCTACCATGATGGAGACGCAATCATGAGCCTAGTTTGGACCTCCAAGGACTCATTAACCACGATGTATGGAGGTTTTAAAAAAATCTGTATCTTTATCATTTCCGATTCGATTGATAAAAAAATTTCAAGGAATACTGTTGAAAAGTTAAAACTTTGGATTCTCCGAGGTTTATGTTTTTGACCAAAACCTACACCTTTTCTCGTTGTGCAAGAGAAATCGATGAAACACCATTTTGCATAACTTTGGGAGAATTCATTCTCTCGTTTTTCCTCTCATCCACCCTCGCTACTTTGCGCAATCTAAATCCGTTTAAAATAAGACTATAATTTTCAATTTTTACAAACTAAGTAGGTTAAAAAAATGTTTAAAAAACAAAACATAATGCGTTTAAAGCGCATGATTTATTAAAATCGTTGTCAGCTATAAACTATAGTTATGTCGGCGCCACGTAAACCATAAAATGGAAAAGATTAAAACGATGTACAACAACCCATAGATTGTATTGTGAATTATTACTTTACAAAAACGATGACTGTGGAAATTGATGCTGAGCAATGACGCCCTCGTTGCAAATCCATGCCGATCCATTCTCGCCCTCAGTGATCGCTCGAATCACGCATTTGCCAACAACGTCCGGGCTGTAATGAAACCGTTACAAACAGAAAAAATTAACCTTTCCTTTACCGAAATAAAGATATTTTTTTTTTTCAACCTTTGAGCTTGAAAGCGTTTCACGTAATCGTCGAACAAATCCTGCAGCCCATCGACGTCGATTGGAATCTGCATGCAATGATTGAACATTTTCGTCTTTGTAGCACCGGGGCAGATGACAACGAACTTCACACCAGTGCTATCGAAGATTGGGGGCACCTGGATCAAACGTAATAATTAGCCCATGATCACTTATCGGCGTTTGTTGAAACATACTCCAAGAGATCTCGTAAAGCTAACGACACCGTGCTTTGAGGCGCAGTAGATCGGAAGGAATGGTATTGGTTCCAGTCCGGCAACGGAAGCCACGTTCACTATCACGCCTCCTTTCCCTCCCTTACTACGTGACATCAGATCGAAACAGAAGAGGCTCGAGTTAATGACGGCTGTCTGCAAATATGAATGCATGAATATCGCATTACTACTCGTTTCTGTGGGCGTACGACTGCACGCACCAAATTCACGTTGATCAGTTGATCGGGAACCTCACTGGATGCAATTCCGGCCGAGTTAACCAAAATATCGATCGAACCGAAAGCCTTCGCAACGTCGCCTCCCAAAATCTCCAGCAACGCCGCTCGGTTTGCAATATCGCAGTGTTTGAACAAGATTGTTGCCTCTCGATTGCTTTCTTGTAGCTGCTGGCGGCTCGCTTCCGTTAGGTCCACAACATCTAGAACACACAAAGTCTGGAAAGCGGAAGTAAATGCTTATAGCTAGCTACACGTTTATTGAATCACATCTATTTCAATAAGTAGACCTGACCTCTACCCCTTCTTGGAGCAGATTTTGGCAAATAGCCCCTCCGATATCACCGGCACCACCAACGACTACAGCTTTCTGATGCTTCAGCGACATTTTTACCTCAGAAGAGCAAGCGATCCCTTTATCTTATGACACACTCTGCTTGATTGAGAGCCTGGGAGTACCTTAGACTATCAAGTAGCAAGTTCTAATGGAGACTGAGCTCGACACAAAAACCACATCTCGTCTGAACTCACAAAGACTGAATATTTCATTGGCGCACGTCTAACGGCTATTACCGTGGTTCTCAACGCGATCTGGCGCCGTTAAACAGTAAAAGCGTCACATACCAGTAGCACACCATGCCAATTATAAAATGCCCGAGCTGTATAAAACGTAAATGTTCGCCTAAGCGCTCAAATGCCGCTTCTGCGTTCAACGTGCTTTGCACTTCAAATAACTGTCGTTAAGAAGGCAAGGTCATATTTCAGGGTCAGCTACGAATTCTCTGGCGACGAAATTCCCAATTTTGGACCGACCCTGCGAAACACAGAGAATAAGGTAAACAACTACGATAAGGATTATCACTGCCTCTACGGTGCAGTTTGGGAAGTTGCTTTCAGACAAACTTTCCATCGCGAATGAACCGAGTAAACGACAATCCAATGCCGCGGCTTGTTGTATGCTGGTGCTCACAGTACCAACCATTAACCTGTTATCCTTTAGGCAAACTACTTTCTGTAAGAATTCAAGTAGACGAGTCAGTATTGCGTTACAGATGCCACGCTGCCAAGATTCACTTCAAACGACAACAATCGATCGGAATCGTTTATCATTTGCGTGCGATGCTACTACGGTTGTCAGAGCTTAATGACTACGTGAACTTGGAGCTATCTAGGCGTGTATAGCAAAGTTGATACATGAAAATGAATCATTTCCATCATGCCGATCCGCAGCCCATCGATTAACCGGTTCCGAGCAGTTCAAGGTCATATCGGTTCGCTAAAATTGAAGCGATTGTTCACGTTTCTTATTTAAAAAAGAAACCTCTTCAAAACAATCTCTATCATAACCTCTTTAGCACCGTGAATCTTTTTTAATTTCCAAAGATACCTTGATGTTAACATTTGCTACTGGTAGGCGGACATGGATTATTCCATTAAACGATAATAGTCAAGTGCAATGGCTAGATACACTCCATATGGGGATGAACAACCCAAACGGTGCGTAGCAGTAATTTAGTTGTTATTTTATTGTAAGCCACGCAAGAAGTGCGCTAAATATCAACCACCTCTTGGCTTACCATGGCTCCATTTCCGATAACCACTACGAAGAGGAGATGTGGGCAACGGGTGGCCCTGTTGCCTTGGTTGGCGAACTCAGTCGTAAAACCACCGGTGACATTTGGTGGCATTCTTGGCGGGCTTAACCGCACTGGATCCATTTGCGTGGAACGATCCGATCCGACTACGTACAAATTTAATGTTGCTCTGTTTTTTTTTTTTGTTTGACTTGATTCTGAGTTGGTTGAACTCAGCAGGTTGATCGTGGGCACTGGGCACTTGAATGGCATGATTGTTAGGTAGCCGCACGTTTCTTTATTCATTCTTTTCGTAGCACAAAAATGATTATATATTTTGATTCTTCAAAACTAGAAATGACACAATTCGTTCAGATACTATCTTCACATTTCGTCGATCGTACACGCCCAGACCAGCAAACAGCAAAAACCTGTTCACGCGTCAATCAAGAGAATGCTGCGCTCGATTCTACAGCACCAAACCGCCAGACAGCATACGAGCTTGGTGGTTAATCATTAGATTTCTACTTGGAAGAACACAGACTCACAGGCAAATGGCAATTAACCAGCAGCATGTTCTGGAAGATCGACGAAACTGAAACCACCCTGTTCTGAAATGTTAAACCATGGATGCGTGAAACATTATACTTTCACTGCCTTTAGAAGAAGGTGCGAATCCACTTTTTAGACTCATCACCAGACATAAAAAAACCACAAGCACGCATTATTTGAACCGCACTCCGACTTGAATTATTCACCATTTACGATAACTTTAAACAGTACATCCAATTAACATTCATGAGCGACGATTTAATAAACGTTAGCCCATTTACTATGATCAAACTTCCGTATCTGGTAAATTCATGCCGTCGAATTGTCGCAATAAATCATCTTCTTCAGCCCCGCCGTAGCAGTGTCACAGAGAGAAGAGATGATCATTATTAACCAAAGCAAGTGACGGCACCAATATCAATGGACTTGAACGTAGCCGGGTAGCCAATGAATGAGTTCTACGTGCACTCTTAACATGAGGTCAAATACGATTAACAGATATTATTGTTGGATAAGTTATTAAACCACACAGGCGGTCTTTCACTTCCCACTTTCGCATGATACGCCCCGGACTCACCTTCGACATTATTTGTTGCCATGACAGCATAAAATCCTGGAATACATATTACCCGTTTGCACGCACCATTTTCATCACATTAGCAGTGAAAGAGTTATGCCGTCGGTTTGAGTCGACTCCCAGGCGGGGAACTGCTCCTCCTGTAGAACCTGCTGCACTGCCTACTGTACAACGAGGCGTCATTACATTCTTTGTCAGCACAAAGCGAGATCTTGTGCGAGACTTTTTTCTCTTTGCTTGGGCGTTGCCTGTACTTGCCGATCGCGGATCTAATTAATTGCCACGCCGTTCCTTTTGGTTGGATCCTTCGTGCCACCGATGTACCGACCCTTTAAAACCCTTAACATCTCCATGATTTGTGAGAAGACTTCATGATGGTTTTTTTTACTTCGTACCCAATGAGCATATAAAGGATCAGTAAGGATATTCACAATGCATCGAAAAGAAATTTGAGCAAAATTAATAATAAAGAATATTAAGGTTCTCCCGATTTGTCCATTCCATTAAGGGTTCACGCAAGGGTGTAGTTACTAGTTGTACAATCGCAGGACATTATCATAATCGTTATCTCCATCTTTGTCGGAATGCGTGCCTGTTGGACTCCTTGCTACGTGACACTTCCGCAATACAGCAATGCTCGTCGCACGCACCCGGCAAAGATGAGAGAGGATTCACTTTCAACAACGTGCGAGGGCTCCAAACCGGACTGAAGTCCCTTTGGCTGGCAGGCTATGCGATGCTCCATCGATCTTGACCTTTTCCAGGGACGCACCTTGTGTTTTATGCTGCGGCGTACGTTACATATCCCTTTTGCGGCATATGCTATCGCGAAGTAAATAATCCTTCGTAAGGCGATTAAGAGCATTGGCAGCTTGTAACGAACAAAGCACTTACAAAGCCCGTTAAAGGGATTGTTGGAGCATGGAAATAACGCTTTATGCGGATAGAAATACACCACCGATCGATCGAGATATAGAAATTGGGTTCGGTTTAGAAGTACTTAGTTGATAGTACAACATGTTTGTTACTACACAAAGAGGCTACTGAAGATAATTTGGCTGGGGTTTCATTCTTTCAACTTTATACCTTAATAAACTAATATTTTACATTTTGTCAGCTTCTCCCTATATTCTTAAGTAACATTCATACATTCAGCAGAAAGAAATCAGCAGAAAGAGATGCATTTGCCAAACAGTTTATAAAAAAAATGTCACTTTCGTGTAACATATTAACATAACATAAATATAAGAGTGTCGCAAATACACACAAATAGGTTTGAAAATATGTTTCCTTTAGCTCTTCGCCTGCACTCTGCAACTGCATTGAAGGTGATGGTCATGGCTGCCGCATTCACTTCCATTGCCTGTACCAACCCACCGGTTCCCCAGAAAGTAAAGTCCGGTTGCACGTCAGGGTTGATGTCGCCCGCTCGGTGAACTGATAATGAAAGTGAATGTGTGGTCCTTGTCATGCACGCTCCGTGTACGCTCGCATCTCCAAAACCGGCCAAAACAATAGCAATACGAAAGACGAAAAGGAGAGCGCATCGAGAGCAGACCCGCCCCAGGGGAGGGTCTGCAGGCGCAAGATCTGTCGCAAGGTCAACCGCACGCGCACTGTCGTCAAGCAAGTGCGCCACCTCCCTTTGATGCTTTCAGGCACTGCAACCGGCACACGTGCTTCTTGTTTTTCCCTGAAAGGGGTAGAATCGGGAAACGCAACCGAAGACGGTCGTTCGCTCGATCGGTGGCGATCGGTCGAGTGAAGAACCGGTTCCCGGTCGAAGGGGGCCCTGGAAACTATCTCGGCATCCCGCAGGATCACGAGGATCACAATGCCGACCGGGGGCCAGTTTGGGCCGCACGCGCGATTTCTGTATAAATACGCCGCCCAATTAAGTCGAACAGTATCAATCGTGTTCCGTCCTCCGATCTAGAGCGAGTACTGAGTGGTTAAGCAACCTCCAGCAGCGCTTCAGAGTTTTTTTTTGCAAACATCCCAGTTTTCGCAAACCCATCAACCCGTATCAAATATGAAGCTGTTCGTCGTCATTTCGTCCCTGCTGGCCGTGGCCACTGCTGCTCCATCGGCGGTCCTATACGCGGCCGGTGGTCAGCCGGCACTGTACGCCGCGGCTCCGGCCACTGCCTACCTGCTTCCGGCGGCGGAGGTGTCGAGCCAGTATCACGCCCAGGACGAACTCGGCCAATACTCATATGGATACAACGGAGGACTGTCGGCCAAGGCGGAGTCGAAATCGTTTGATGGCGTCACCCGCGGATCGTACAGCTACCTGGATGCGGAGAACAAGCTGCAGACCGTGGCCTACACTGCCGACGCGCTCAATGGATTCCGTGTGGCCGCCTCGAACCTGCCAGTGGCCCCAGTTGAGACGCGCACCGCTCCCGAACCAGTGAAGGATACTCCCGAGGTCGCCGCTGCCAAGGCCGAACATATGGCCGCCATCGAGGAGGCGAAACTGCGCAACGCTGCCGCCGAGAAGGACGATGCTGAGGTGATTGCTGCTCCGGCTGCAATTGCTTCCATCGCTCCGGCTCCGGCTCCTGCCACTTTCGCCTACTCCACGCAGCCGATCGCTTACACCACGTACGCTGCCGCTCCCGCTGCTGCCGCCATCGAACTGAAGGCTCCCTCCTCCTTCTCGTACTCGACCTACACCCATACGGCACCTCAGCTGGCCTACACGCAGTATGCTGCTGCCGCACCGCTTGCCTACACCGCTTCGTCGTACGCTCTGCCCGCTGCTCCGATCGCCAGCCTTCCGCTTGCCCAGTACTCGTACGCTCATGCTCCAGCCACGATCGCTCTGGCTGCCCGTTCGCAGCCGGTAGAAATTGCGGCCCTGCCCGAGCCCGTCCAGGATACGCCCGAGGTTGCCAAGGCTAAGGCGGAGCATTTCCAGGCCGTCGCTGAAGCCAAGGCTCGCAGCCTACAGTAATACAGCGTGGGCCAAGTTGAGGCCAACCATTCAAATACCCATGTAGGTACATCCCTACGCATCCGATCACCTACACCCGACAATAGCACCCCCACCTTACCCTCCCCCCGTTATATTGGACTTCGAGATGTGTGAATGTCGAAAGATCCTTTGTACAGTGAGCAACGTTTAGTCAGAAGAAAGAAGCAACAAAAAGAAGAAGCTGAAGCAAACCACCAACCAGGGATATGTGAATAAAGCAAACCCCTGTCTTGTCGAGACAGAAGGAGGTGAAAACCTTGCAAATTTAAAAATGGCCCTAGTGCCCCTAGTGTTTCTTCAAGTAAGTGCCGCATCCGAATGTTTCTCCCGTCGTAAATGCAGCCGGATCGTAGACACTTTTTCCCATGATCGTGAACTGCATTGCGTATTGACCTGTGCTTTCCATTAGCTGGTTGTTGCCCATGGTTGAAAGATATTTTTAATCAGTTTGAACTAAATATATTTTTAACAATTTTGCACCAATCATTCAATTAGTTTACACTGATTCAGATAGCTGCAAATCGTTGTACTGTAATAGGTAAGATTCGTAGATGGTGCATAACAAGGGCGGACTTCGCTCGGATATTACTAACAAAACACATAAACTACATTTAATCTGATGATTTTAGTATTTGATTTCCAATGTGGGAAAAGAATTATCATAATTTAGCAAACCGTAGAATTATGGTTGCATGTTCTCCACTATCCAGTTCATGTAGCTAGATACTCGAGTGTAAATTCCCGGGAGGCTTAGCTTTCCGCATGAATTCACTCCAGCTGATACGATTCCGTATTGGACGAACCGGCCACCCACGTTGGAACCCAACGGTCCTCCTGAGTCCCCCTTGCAGGAGTCAACCACCTCTTCGCCTCCAGCGCACATTTGGAACTCCTCCGAAAGGTCTATTCTGAGTCCATTGTCAAGCAATTTTTGTTGGCATTCTGCTACTGGTACATACTTTTGTAGTGCCTGTAGTAACACGTCGGACGTTTTTTCCTGCTCAGTCGTACCCCAACCAGTTACCGTGCAATACTTTAAAATTTTATTCCGAACATCCTCTCTGATCGGTAAGCAAATGGGTTTGATGGAATCTGCGATCAATATAAAGTCGTGGTAGCTTATTAGTGAAATTAGTTTGAGTTTTTACTTACCGCTATATGCGACTTCTTGTGCCATTCGAATCAAAGCTATATCATGCCGGAACCGAATCGGTCTGTTGTACTCGTTATGTACTACCGTCGACTCTATGTCAACCTCTATCGGCGGAGGTGCACAATACGGTTCATCGTCGATAACATCAATGCAATCAACTAATTTAGTTTTATCGTGCTCGCCGAGAAGGACTTTCGACCTGTTGTAGAAGAAATCAAATGGTAGTTAGAATCGCATTGTATTTGGTTTTTTAATCGAGTATGTTTGGTGATCTAATTGTATTACGAGTTATCTTACAAAATTCAATGTAAATTGAAGTGCAATAAGCTAGATTACAAACTTACAACTTAAAATTCCTCGTTGTTCGCACGCAATGTGCTGCAGTCAATACGTAGCGATTGTTGATTAGCGAACCACCACAACCATCTACTAGCACACCGTTCCACATGTATCGAAGCAACACTATCCACGGGTATTCGAAGGGGGCCGTATTATTGCCATACCCAATCCTGAAGGTCTCTATAACGCCACAAGATTTCGTCGGTAATTGCTTCCAAAAATCGTTGCTGACGCTGACGGGGGTTGTAGACGATGTTGTCGTGCTTACAGGGGTTGTGGTAGAGGTTGTCGTGTGTGCGGGGGTTATTACAGAAGGGGTAGTCCTGATTGGGGGGGTTGTTAAAGGCATTGTTGGATCGATTTCCTGTGGCACACAACATACACTTCGCAGTACATCGGGTAGTATACATGCTAAGCGATTGATGTAGGTCTGGATCCCCTTAGAAGGAGGTTTAGGTGACTTGACGATGTTATATATGTTCCGACAGCGTTCGATTGGCACACAGAATCCTTCCTGACGAGTATATGTGGTGCACGCTGGATCACTTTCTGTTACAATTCATTGATGATAAAAAAACGGATTACTAGCAACATCCCTGGCAATGGAAATTTCAAACTACGGACACTCACGGGATAAAACGCCAAACACATGGGCCACTATTATCAGCACAATCGATAGATTTACCAGCGCCATTTTTCCGACACATTCACTGTTACTTAGGACAAACACACTTATAAAAATCTACTAATAATCAATCAACCTTCCTCAGCTATCCTACGATTTTTTCAAGCAACGCACCACTCTTGCTCCAAGTACATACACCATGTGATCAGATCAGTCGCTACAGAGTAACTAAAATACGTGCAATACACGAATTGATACAAAAACTCCGATTCAATCAAGAAAACAATGAAAAAACGAGATAATTATTAAACGAGCAAATTACACCATAATACGCACACAGACTTGCTCGGCGCGCTCTGGTATTTTAAAATGTGTTAAGCCTCGATGATCGCTGTTCGTTTATGTTAACATCAGAACTCCTCTTAGATTCTCTTTTATGTTCGAATTATCATTGGATTTCATTTGCACATGAACATAACTTAAGGAAGACTGTACAAACACTGATGTACGAGCTTACATGCGGGAATCCCGAGCGGTTATCAAAACTTCTAGAGATGACGAGTGAGGGGTTGGTTAGCTTGTATAGACTTGTTAGGTACTGCAAAATATCATCAAAACATAATTAATTGAAGGCTTGCCCATTTCATCATTTTTGAAAAATTCTGCAATCGCCTCTGAATCCGAATCCCATTCCAGACAAAATCAAGCTCACAAAACTGTAGGTAAATGATGCTCATAATTTTAAATAAAAACAGTAGTACTAATAAAAATTACATTAAGACTTTCATTAGCGAAATTAGCTTGTGCACTTTGTTGGTCTTGGGGTTTGATCAGGAATACCGAACAGTAACAAAGTTATTACAATGACCATACCTGAAATCATGCTATTACAAATGATCATAAATTTCTCTATTAAATTTAGCATATCAAGCACATTTCAAACACCTAGCTATTGCCTTCAAAGTTAAGCTGAGTTATTTAATTTATGCGGTTGGTTTCATTCCTTCATAATACAAAAAACAGCAGAGGAAAAATGCTGGATAGTACAGTTAAATTTGAAGTGCAGAGTTGAATAACTTGAGCTGCATGCCACATTAGCATTACTATTATTATTCTTCAATAGCATTTTGGTACGACGCGAAGATGGTAGACCTAGCTTGAGGTGTTAATCAAATGTTGCGCATTGCACATTTCTCTTTTCTCATATTCTCATTTTCCTTGTCGACCCTGTTGCAATTATGTGAAATGTAATTGGAAATGACAGTGGAAATAGTTTCATGAACCAATCCATTGATTATGGACAACAAGTAATCTACAGTTAGAAAAAGGAGTCGTTGAAATCTAGACATGCATAGAAATCCTGGAATATATTTATTTTGAATAATTAACAATATTGTAATAGTTTAAATTATTTTATTTTATAACAGTTCGTTGAAGATCTTCAGATTCATGTTGTTTCGTGCGTTAAGCGTTTGTTCATGGTTGCATATTCTCCACTATCCAGTTCATGTAGCTAGATACTCGAGTGTAAATTCCCGGGACGCTTAGATTCCCGCAAGAAACTCCCGCGGTCGATACGATACCGTATTGAACGAATCTGAGACCTTCGAGATTCATGGCACTAGCCAACGGTCCACCTGATTCACCCTTGCAGGAGTCAACCAGCTCTCTACCTTCAGCACAAAATTGATACTCCTCCGAAAGATCTATACTGAGCCCATTTTCCTTCATTTTTTGTTGGCATTCTGTTACGGGTACGTGGTTTAAGGATACCTGCATTAAAATATCGGACAACGTTTGCTGTTCAGTCGTGCCCCAGCCGGTCAGGATGTATCTTGATACAATTTTATTCCGAACATCCTCTCTGATCGGTAAGCAAATGGGTATGATGGAATCTGTGGTGAAAATAAAGCTGTCTGTAAAATCAATGATGGTTTTTGAGTTGTTGCGATGTTCACTTACGACTATATTGGACATCTTGTGCCAACCGAATCAAAGCTATATCATGCCGGAACTGAATCGGGCTGTTGTACTCGCTGTGTACGATCGTCGACTCTATGTCAACATCGATTGGAGGATCGGCACATTCCCGATCGTCGTTGAAATACACATTACAGTCAAGGGTTTTCGATTTATCGTGCTCCCCAAGGCGGACTTTGGATCTGGTGTAAACGAATGAAAACATAAAATGTTTATTTCGACAGCATCGTATTTGATGTTTAAATCGAACGAATCGAATTTCAAAAATGATCTTATTTTTGTAGATTACCGATTAATAGCAAATAAGCTATGCTACTTACAGCTTCAAATCGCTCGGTGTACGAACGCAATGTGCTGCCGTTAATACGTAGCGATTGTTGATCAGCGAACCACCGCAACCATCCACCAGCTCATCGTTCCGCATGTATCGCAGCAGAGCCATCCACCGATGCTCGAACAAATGAGACAAATTAGTTCCATCTAAACGGTTGTATCCACTTATGCCACAAACTGTCGTCGGTAGTGAGGTCGGTTCAATTTTAGGGGCTGGTGGATCGATTTCCGATGGCACGCAGCAAACGGTTCGCATAACATCAGGGCGTGTACAAGCAATACCATTCAAATAATTTTTGAGCCCCGTAGTCAGGGGTCTGCGCGACTTTACAGCGCTGTAGACGTTCCAACAACGTTCGATCGGCACACAGAATCCTTCCTGGCCAGTAGTAGTGATGCATGCTGGGTCGTTTTCTGTTACGAATCACCAAAATTGTTATAGAATTGAGATTAACTTAGCCATGGGTTTAACCAGCAACTCTGAATCTCTGAAGGAATTTCCCAGCTACGGACACTCACGGGAAAAAACGCTGCATGCATGAACAACTATCAACAGCACAATCGAGAGTCTTCCCAGTGCCATCTTCCTGACACACTCCCTGTTACTTGGGACAAACCCGCTCAAGGGAATCTGCTAATAATCAATCGGCCTGGATCCACAACCCCCGGTTGCGGCAAGCACTGGCTATCTCTGATCCGATCGATGGTTATAAAATCACTGCTGTGCCCACAATCAGTCGCATTCTTTTTATACTGCAGCGAATCCTAATCAATACCTAATCAATACCTCAGTATCAGTATACCAATATTAATCAGTATCTGTACATAAATATAAGAAATGATTGTCATCAAGTGTGGCTTTAGGGCT
>NC_064875.1:53217041-53222041 GCF_943734745.1 Anopheles darlingi
ACAGTTTTTATTACGAGCTTACGCTTTAGGATTAAGGTTTAGCGTAAAACGAGATCTAGTAAATATGCTGGTTGATACTAAACTTTTTCAAAAAGGTTACTAAAAAAATTTAAATTTCAACTTGTTGGCATAAACAGGTTTGGCTATGATACAGTGGTGCCTAGAAATATTTGAGAAGTTTCAAGAAAATAAAATGAAATTCTGTTAAAACTTACTAAAAGTCTACTCCAAAAGCCTTGTACCACAAAAACTCGCTCAGAAAAATGGTTTTTGGCAATTTTATACGATTTTCAAGGAGCTTTCCCAGTGCGTTTTCACTTTGTCTAAACAGGCCTATAGCGTACGGCGCCATTACTGAAGGGTGCACCATTTGAACTCCTTAAGAATTTTCGCAAATAATGTATTTTTATGTTTTACTATCTCTGCACCAATCGAACTCGTAGGTAAAACGGCTTGAAAAATACCGAATACAAAAACTCGATTAAACTTATCAGAGAAATGCCGAAGAACAGACCACCGATACCTCCCAACGAAACTGTAAAACACAAAGGCCAACATAAAAACTCTTGTATGAGCATACATTTTGATCTCCGTGTTACCTACGAAATCCAGTTGATTTCTTATAACTCGCCGTTGGTACCGTAAGATGGGAAAGTTTATTACCTCCAGTACTACTTTTCCGGGACTTCGGCTGTTTTCTGCTGCACGATAAAATTCGCTGGAAACACACCAACAGTTCCATGAGCATGAGGTACAGATATTGAACCTGTTTCCTGTATTACCCTATTACGTTGGTTTCCAAAGACTCGCACGCTTGCATACAGGATTGATCCTTGAACGTGTGCAATTGCTTAGTAAGCTGCCTGGCATTGGCTGTAGAAAATCGAGAAACAGTCGGTCATCGTATCATCTTCATTCCTAGTATCACCATCGGCTAACACTTGCCCTTATTTATACACAGGAGTCCTTGAAAATCACAATAAAATGGCTCATCTGGAATGAAAAAGCCGGGGATTGCAACATTTCCACTGGCAAAGCATGGGATCAGGTGGACATTCACTCACACTCTTTAGGTGAGGTCGGGATTGTGCAATTACACGACTCGATCTCGAATTGAATCCTGTTGTAGAGAAAGCACTGCGAGAAACTGTACGGCATCGTCGGCGACATTCGTTCTTCGGGAAATCTACACTTTCGCTTTTCCACAGGCTCGTCCCTGACCTCTGGATGATTGTATGTTTCGACGGTCTTAGAACGTAATCAAACAGAAACAACACATCATGCACACCATTCACACTCGCTTGTTTTCACTTACTCGATCATCAATATTGCAATATGGAAGCCGAAGAATGCTCTTTACATTTACTTACATGCAACATAAAATAAGAAATAACCCCAGCTTTGCGTAGCGCGTAGAATGAACCCACAAAACTCGGATAGTCTTCAGGACTGTGAATGTACATCTGAAACGACAAAAACAGCGGCATTCGTTGAATGATTGCTCCAGCCATGGAAGTTGAAAGACGAAACGATGCGGTTACGATATAATTAATAGTGTCGTAGTTTTTGTAGCTAAATTCCAAGCTTCTCTTCCGGGCCCAAAAGTTGTATTTTAGCGGAAGCATGTCGAATTGAAGATCACTGCAGAAGGGAACACCTTACATTTAGCCAATGGAAATCGCTCAGCTCACCCCAATACCCACTGGTCGTATATGCTGTTTGCAGTGAAGCAGCTCCCCATCTCGGTGATCGAGTAATGGAAGATTTGGCTGCAGTTGTACGTGACTCCCCGGTAGCTCACATCGAACAGCACGTCCTGGCAGTCTGTTGGGAAAAACTGTTTGACCAATCGAGCTATGTGGTTAGTTCGAGCTATGTTCATACAATAACTACCACCGGGAACAAAAGACGGTTCATACCATACTCCTCATCACTTCCAAATTGAGATTGCAGGTACTGTTCAATCCGGTGCAGACGATCGCATTGTCTTCGTCCATGTTGACGTTAGGGCTAACGAATAGGTACGTTTGCGCCACTTTTGGCCACAAATAAGACGTACTAGAAAATACAGATAAACGAATTTATTTCCAACATTTTCTAAAGTCCCTTTCGGTTCTCACCTTTTGGAGGGCGTAACATTGCTGTCCGCCCAATGTTGCTTAAGAAAGCTGGATATATGCTTCGGACTGCCTTTCCCATAGCAGATCGAGACCGCCGGAAAAGTACTATTCCAGTGCAGATAAGCGGTGTCCGGGTTGACACTAACCGTCTCATCGTAGGTGTCGATTGTGAAGAGCAGAATGAAAACCATCGACGCGAATGAGCCACACAACACCGTCACCCAGAACCATCTGTGAATTGCAAACCGCAGCGCATAAAAGGACCCCGCATTAACTTCCAAATTTCCATGATCCGTGCACGGTACAGGCTACCTTGCGTAAATATTGCATCTAGTGCCGAGATACTTGAATCCATTGATCGTACTATTATCGATCGCATTACGCAAACGATACATGACGAGAATCCTGTACTTCGCCCATCCCTGTAGCTTACGGGATCGCATTATTCTAACCTCAAGGCTTCGCCTTAACGTCGCAACTGTTTCGCTGCGCCCTTAGACCGAAATATCTACCGTTTGTTAAAGAGGAAACCTGAGCTTTTCGTGATCAGCCAGCGTGTTCCGATAATCACGGAACATTGATTTTGCTTTATTTTTAAACACCGTTTGACCGATTGCATGTGTGCCAGGGTCGCGTGCCTGCAGCGAATCATGTGACTAAATTCGGTCGCCCGCTATAATATCGAAGAGAAGCGGAATCCGAGCCCATCCGCACCATCACCGTCGTCACCAGGTTAACCAAACATTCAGCAACAATTTGTGTCTCGTGGCAGGACTTCCGTGAGGCTTTCTATTTGTGTGCCAGAAGAGAACAGACGGACTGGAGAACGATGCTACATTCGTTATTATGGTAAGTTTAAAAATAGTAGAAAAGTATTACAGATCCGAATTTCATACAACCGGATTTCCGACAGCGTGTTCATTCTTAAATGAACAAAACATCCCGTCGATTTCCAACAACGAGCTATCCTATTCAGACGGTAGGCGATGTCACTCGGAAGATGATACCAAACACAACATATGCTCTTCACAAACCAACGGCTTAACCGGTGGCTTAGCAAAGACAAGCAACATTTATCTTCTTTATTGATGGATAAAAAAATAATTATAAATAAACAACATCTTCTCATTCCGCATCCCAAATCCATCTTCCATCGCCCTATCCAACCACCCCATCATCATTCGGTATACGGATGCTTGCTCTAAACGATCTACTAGCCAATAGGAGGACAAGCCACTTTATAAGGATCCCTTCGCACTCGGTCGACACCAACTGTAAATCTATTAATGCGGAGGGTCGACCACAGCACGCAAAGCGACATCCTTTCTCAGCCCCTGTGGGCGTTTGTTCCATCGCTCCGAAACCATGTAAAATGCGAATGGCATTTTACACTAGCCAGTCAGATGCAGTATTTGCTTAATCAGAGGATTAAGGACGGGATTTCGGAACAAAAAAAAACAACTAGTTCGGTGAATCTCACTCCTCCCTAGCCCAAGAAGGGGATTTCTTTAAATATTGGCCTAGCAAACAAACAAACAACTACACAGAGAGTTCTGTGGAATTAGCCAAGAATTAGTTAACGCATTATTATGGGTCTGCAGCGCTCCGATTTCCGGCATCACCTACACGAAATACCGATACCTTCTATCACGCTCTAATGAGACCCCCGGAAATGCCAACATACACTGCCCGAAATCAATGCTCGTGACCACAGCCGATCGCCCGTTCGTGCGATACGAGTTGAGTAAAATGTAACAAACAAACAAAAATCTGGAAAAATTCTAATAAATACAACGCGACAGCGACCAGACCGCGAGCTGATAACCCACGGCAACGGCGCATTGTTTATCGTTCCACAACATGGACTATCTGGTCGTCCCTCGGCTCGGGGAAAATCAATTTCTTTTCGTACCGAATAACACAACAACCTACGGCTGGTACGCCTACGAGCCTTGCCGCATTCTTGGTGCGCGGATCGCTGTTCAAAGGCTGCCCAGCAAGTCAATCGTCCAGGCGATTCTAGTTTCCTTTTTGTTCATTTCCTGCTTTTCCCGGGGCTGGACACGTTTAATGTGCCACCTCGGCTATCATTTGTTTAATTCTATTTTCGATTCCTTCGCCTCGGAGCAGCATCAGTGACGCCAGCAGCTGGTCAGCCAGATTAAGGGTAAGTGTCCAGTCTCGTCTCGAAACCGTGAACAACACAAAGTGTCCTTACGTGAACGGTGGTGGTCCATCGAAGAAAAGTGATTTTACCTCGCGCTCGTGCTCGACTGTGGATCAATTGCACTTGCAACACCCTCAGCAGGGACCCTGAAGGTGCTGGCCCTAATGTAATGATGCTAATTTTCCGCCAAATAATTTCCGCAAAACCCTACGGATCACTCCTTCGACGACCAGGGGAGGGTGCATAAGGGAATTCGCTTCGCTCCTTCGCGCACCAATTGTTTCCTATTTAACAAACTTAAACAGGGGTGCAATGAAGGGCGAACGAAAAGGGGTGGAACTCGAACGCGTACACAACAATCCGGCAGTGATAAATTGCTCCCTAGACAGATTGTTGTAGAAAATCCCATTCTCTGCCGCTTGTACGGCCGCACATGTGCCCACCGTGCGACAAAGAAGACGGCTCGCTGGTCGCTGTGGACAACCAGACTGGTAGCAGGTCCAACAACGCGAGATAGAGTGTTAGTTAAACGGCAGGATGATAAGCGATGGAGATAGTAGAAGGCACACACATACCTTTGCACACGCACATCCGCAGAGTGTCCGCGGATTCTTAAGGACACGTTCTAGCTTCTAGGGTCCAAGTGGTAGGCGTGCGTGTTCGCAAAGTTCGCGTGTTGCTTGACGAGTGTCGAAGTGGACTGTGGACTTCCA
>NC_064875.1:53227041-53232041 GCF_943734745.1 Anopheles darlingi
AAATCTAAATTTCCTGAATCATCTATCAAAATGCAATTTTAGAATCATCATGAATTTCATTTATCATACCATTTCACATCCTACTCTTAAGTAAAGCAGTAAGCAAATACTTCCTGCAGTAGAAAATCTTAGAGGAAAAGAACAATAGAGACATTTTACTCTAATTAAATCATTCAATATGAATTAACTATAAAAAGTTGAATGAAACGGTTAGTAACCCGCTTTGTCTGTTCAATCATGCTGTGACCTGAGCAGTCGCTTTTCTAATGAAATATTATTATTCAACTTGAAAGGATTGCAACAGAAACGATAGGATATATATTCTAGGCGAATCGATGAAAAACGACAACATTACAAATATTTATTATTCCGTACATACATTCTCTTTCTGCTAGCTTTATACTTTCTATGATTGTTTCCGCAGAATAGGTTAAATAAAAATGGTTCTATTACTTTCTAATAAATTTTTACCCCATCAATATTTTATTTTTTGAAATCAAGTTCAACTGTAGGTTTAACAGTTTATTCCATTTATATTCTCTTCCAAATATATTTTCTAATAAAAACATACGACTCGTCCGTCCTTTTATATGTAAAAAATTCTGCTCATCAGAATCAAGTAAAGGATATGTTCTGAACCAAATTAAGACAGGGCTGTGGTATAACGATAACGTGGACCGAGATAAAAAAAATGTTTCCACTAATAATTAACGGTAAGATCCACTTTCGAGCTGCCTAAACCTTTTAAATATTAATATTTTACCTATTAAATGGACAAGCTGTAACAGCTCCCTTTCGGCACTGAGTTAGAGTCGTTTATTAATGTCTTTTTATTGGTTAGTAAAGCACTGACTGCACACTTTATCACAAAACTACGGTAATATCCTTGAGACACTGGGTAAGTACAGTTAAAAGTCCAGGTTTTCGGTAAAAATTATTTCACATCTCACGATCCCCCGAGGCCACGAGAATTTTCAGATCTTCACTGATTGAACTTCAAATCTGTACTGAGAGCAGGGCGTGACTCCGGCCTTGTAATACGATTTCCCAACTATCAGTTTCCCAACCCCAGGGAAAATTTCCGGTTACGTGATTGGCTCTCCATCGCTACGGAAGCCATCTTGGAAAATCCAGCATCACCGCCGCGCTGATTGGGAAGGAGCAACTTCCCGTATGGTGATAGCCAGAATGCGCAAGCTTCGTGTAGAGAATAAAAGAGAAGAATTTGCTTATTTAAAAGTACTTTAAACAACCTTCAAAACCAAACAACACATGTTTGGGATGGTTATTAAAGAAGAGGGCCTATTCGATGCCATATGGAACAATAATTCCACACATAAACCAGCAATTCCGTGTTTGTTTTAATGCATTATAGAAATCATTTTTAAGTAGGAATGAGGAAAGGGTGAGAATAACTCTACAAATTTGCGAAATATTTAAGTAAAAGTTTAAGTTAAATAAAACTAAATGAATGTACCACAATAAAAGCAAAAAAAAAACAATTTAAGAAATGATAAATGACAAAAATTGATTATTTCACACACGACTAGCACTTAACTTGTACCAAACAATGGTTTTTGTCGCATTAAATCGCAAGTAGTTGAGAAGGTCGTAGAAATGTACTACGAATCGCCCGCCCTCTCACCCTCCGACTCTTTTTTTTTGATAAAATCTCTGCTAAGGATAAAAATTACATTAACAACAGCTATCAACCAGCGAGGGGTTGGATGTTGTATGTTGATATTTCCTCCTCTTAAGTATATAAATAAGTAATGCGATATCGACCGGAAATAACATCTAAAAGTCCAAAATATCTCCAACTGTACGGCGCACCTATTCGACTTCAGCATCGCTGAATACAATAGTACTTATTTGTTTTTTGATTAACGCTGCTAGATAACACAGCATTTCAAGCCGTGATACGCTTTTCGCTCGGAATAAAGTGGGAAAGGCAGCGATTTTTAACAATGTCCAAACATTCCGACTGTTGGTGCGTTTATTTATCCTGTACAAGGAATTGTCAAATCATAAGAATAAATTTGCAATATGTACAGCTGCGGGGAGTAGTGTTTCGGGCGCCTTAGCGTTTCATAAACGCTACGCTTTCACAACCGCCCATCCATCCATCCTTCCATCCATCGGTACGGTGCTTCTACTGGGTTGTCGAGGCAGCGGCGGCCTTCTTCGCCTTCTGTGATGCATCATAGGCACGGTACAGCTGCACTATCTGCGTTCCGGCAACGAACACATTCACCGAAAAGAGTCCCCAGTTTTTAGGGATGATCACGAGAGAGTAACGTGACCAGATGATTCCGGTTGCGGCCAACGATGCCGACTGGGAGATCGATAGCTGATCTGCAGGACGACGAAGGTCACTCAACCCAGCGATGACCAAGCCCTAGAAAAGACAAAACATGACGGGGAGTGTTATTTTCCAACCGCAACGATGTCCCGGGACACACCCATTCCTTTCTTACCCATTTAAACACCGGAGCCCAGAAGAACACGGTTTTAGGACCTGGGAACAGTTTGTCATTGATTAGTATCTCATCGCATTCAGGACGCGTTACATAAACTGGTACAAACAATCCGTCCCAGAGGCAACATAAATCCGCGAACGATTCTTACCAGCAGCGTGATTCCATAGCGGTCGCAGTGCGTTGGGAACAAATTTATCGGCGGTATTGACGACTCCGTGGTACAGCTTGGACATGGTGCAGGATATTCGAGGATTTTCACAAACTTTTATCACGCCGCGCAGCTGTAATTTCCAAAACAAAACGGCTGCTGTCAAACAACAGTGTACGGCAAAAGTCTAGCGACGCATCCAAAATTTGAAAAAGACGATTTCCTGGTCATTTTTGAAGCTGCAGTGAAAGACAAATTTGCAAATTTTACTCAAAGACGCAGTTTGTGAAGCGCGGCATAAATTGGCATGCATCAGAACATCGAGGATGAATCAAAATTCATAGTAAGAAATAGCTTTAAAAACTAATTCTCATAAGAAATACTCTCAATCCACTCCGTCCTTTTCAGAGACGAGGTACCAAGCATGTACCGGAGTCTGCTCGCGCAGTGGACGGATTTGCAAGAATCCCTCTAAGCTGATGGACTTCCAGCTTTCGGATGTTATCGAAAAAGGCAGGATCACGGCGTCGGCATAGCCGCGTTTTCGAACCCCTTCGCAAAATGTCCTGCTCCACGGGTGTTGTGCAGCGCGTTGTAAAATTTCGTTTCCTGTTTGACGAAAATCTGCTTGCCCGTCTGCTTTTTTAACAAATTCTGGATCTGGTTCAGGTCCTGACTCAGCTTCTCGAAGGGACATGTGTCTGGCCTCGTTTAAACCTGATCAACCTAGCGCCAGAACTTAAAATATTCGTTGACGTTTCAAACCAGGATGGTTAAGATCAAAAGTACCACGTGCAGTATAGATCATTGTATTTTAAATCTTAGTTCTTTTAAATTAATTTTCCCTCCATCTTTACATTGGTTAAGAGCCTTCGATGCGATTCCTGTATTTAGCTAATGTAATAGAGTGAGTGTGGTTGTTGCTAGATTTTTACGTTCGACATTATTCACATTTAGTATGACTGTGTGATCTCAAATCATGCTTTTATTCGATCCTTATCCACTGATCTGTTGTATAAAATTTAAATTTTCCGATTGCGGTCTACGTACGCCTGAATGAATGTTCCAATCGCCACAAGCTATTAACATGAAGGATAGAATTTCAAACAGAAATCGATCGATCTTGACTCGCCCCATACGACCAGCAGGCAGCCAGCGATAATCCCTTCTGATCACGAATCTCTAAACCAAATACGGTGTACAACGGCTAAAATTCACTACAGCTTCCTTAATCCTATCTTATTATTGGTTCCTTTTTGTTGATACGCGCAATAATCGACCGCACTTCTTCATATTTCCACATGCTCACTGCGAGTTACTGCAGTTTGAATTATCTATCATACAGTTATGGGTATGGGGAGCGTCGATTGACCGTGACACATTGAACTAACCATTATTAATAAAAATGTGCCAGAATTAAGAACTGATTTTACCATACGATACACCTCGAACACACAACTACAAATTTTGGATGTGATTTACAACTTGAATGTTAGTACATACGTATCTCCATGCACATCAACCGTGCAGCAGCACTTATTCTTCTTTAAATTGATCGCTCGTTTGTGAAGTGGATGTCCTTGCATTGTTGTCCATTCAGCTTGCGATGCTGGTTTTCAATATTTTCGGCCTTTCCGTTCCTGTTCGAATCAGGCTCGTTCGACCCAGTGTTGACTGAAGATGAACTATCGGAGCGGTGTAAACCTACGCACTCTTCTGTTACACAGTAACAATTAGAAGGGGCAACCATCTAAAAGAACAAATGAATAGAAGCAATCGGATGGAAAACTACGAAACCAATCAACAACATAACAGACCAGAAATCTCAACTGTCGTCACATGCCGCTCAGCTATGACTGAGAAGTGATATTAATAAATCATACAAATGTATTGTTTTGAACATAAAACAGAATAGAATCGAACAAAAAAAAACCAAAAGCGTGCATCGAGTTCGTTTTTCTTCATTTTACTCGAGGGCAAACGTATGGATTCTCTTCCTTTCCTGCTTCCTTACATTGAGTGCGCTGCCAACGCCAACCTTGCACAGTCTTTCCGGTTACCATTTGTTACTTTTTCTACTACGGCGTCCTATCGATCGATGTGCAACCGTTAAACACCTTGTTCCAGCCCCTCTTAAGTAGCCAGCATTGGGCCTAATCGAGATGGCCGTTCGTTGATCGGACAATCCCCTGGTGAAGTTGCAATTTCGTCTTATCTCTGTTCTATTAGTTTACCTACTTTCTTCCTTCGGTGCCCCATTCTTATCCTTGTTTTATTGTACTTTCCCAACCATAAGTCCCACACCTCTCTGGTGCTTTCGCTTCTATGCAAATGAACTATTCATCATGAGAATGGTTTCGATAGAAATGAAA
>NC_064875.1:53239541-53292041 GCF_943734745.1 Anopheles darlingi
CGTGGAATCCGGTCGGCCTTCTGTCCTCATCGGGGCCGTTCGGAACGCGATCTTCGAGAACAATTTTGAAGCGGGATCGCGCTTGGCTTCGTTGGATGACGATGACGACGACGACGACGACGCCGTTGCCGCCGGTTACCATTAACGATCCCCTAAATGCCTTTATCAATCGCCTCGAAGAGATGAAGCTCAATGAACGGCGGCGGCTGCTGCGATCTATGCTGGCGCGTCGCAACACGCCATACATATGCACACAAAGGCGTCCTCTCGCATGGCGCGTGCGTTGTGTCGCCGTTTTTTGTTGAGCGTTTACTGCTGGTGGCGGTCGATAAAGGTGCGATTTTTTCTTCAAATTTGCTTTTACTCTCAAATCGAATGGAAACCATAAAAAGACAATTTTTACAATAAATAGCAGCAATCGAGACGGGGTTCGTTCGGCGTGCTGTTTAAAAAAAACGTTAAAGCTGCAGCAGTGACTACACGTAGAGCGCCCGTTCAGCCAGTTCAGTTGAGCAGCCATTCCCCTACAACTGGCAGCACTGCAAAGGGATGTTTAACGGAGGAGTTTGAAACCGACTCAAATAACGGATAAATTGCCGAACACGATTTTTATTTACAAGAACTCACAAAATTAACAAAATCCTGCGGGAATGTAAATATAATTCTCCATCATCCCGTGCTGTTTAATGTTTTATTGTGTTCGAATGGTCGTCTGCCTACGATGAAGCCCCATAGAAACAAAAGGAACAGGAAACGGAAACAATAACGGGGTAGAGGCTAAACGATATAGATAATAACAAAACCGAAGACAAACAGAGCGCTATAGATTCATCTTTTGCTCGAAAGACGTCAGAGAATGTTGGAAGCGAACCGGATGCTGAAAAAAAACCACATTACAGGTTGGCGGCATGCTTCAGCTTCAGTCCCTCCACCAGCTGACGCCCGAAGTCGGCATCGACCATGGCAAAGTTCTTAACAGCGCGTTCCTGCAGGAAAGGCGAGGCATTTCGCAGATGGTCAATGATGTTGTTGACCAGCCGGCGTCGGCCACCATCGTCCAGCACGCGGCGATAGAAGACAGTCGCCTGCGAGAAGTTGTCATCATCGCTACTATCGTAACGATCGATATTGCCGGGGGCTGGCATCGGTGGGTTCTGCAGTTTACGCGCAAACGGACACTCCTGCGGTCCGCTGAACGAGTTGGGGAAGTAGTTCGGGGCACCACCCTGGTTGTCGGTGCTGTTCATCGGCCCATCTCGCTGGTAGTTGCGCGTTGCGACGCGGTACGGGCAGTTGACCGGCAGCATCAGATAGTTGGCACCGACGCGATGACGGTGCGTGTCGGCATACGCGAACAGACGGGCCTGCAGCATCTTATCGGGCGATGGTTCGATACCGGGCACCAGGTGCGACGGTGCGAACGCCGCCTGTTCCACCTCGGCAAAGTAGTTGCTGGGGTTACGGTCAAGCACCATACGGCCAACCGGTATCAGCGGGAAATCGCTTTGCGGCCACACCTTGGTCAAATCGAACGGATTGTACGGAACCTTTTCGGCCTGCTCGTACGTCATGATCTGCACTTTGAGCGACCAGCTGGGGAATTCCTTCTTCGCGATTGCGTTGTATAGATCCCGGATACTGTAGTCCGGATCGGTTCCAGACAGTTCACCTGCTCGGACTGGGTCCATGTTTTTAATGCCCTGGTCGGTCTTGAAGTGGAACTTGCAGTACACCGGCTTGCCGTCGGCGTTAACTAGCTTATACGTGTGCGATCCGTAACCGTTCATGAAGCGGTAACCGTCGGGGATGCCACGGTCGGCGAAGAGGAACAGGGTCTGGTGTGTTGTTTCCGGGCGGAGCGAGATAAAGTCCCAAAACATGTCCGGATCCTTCAGATGCGTCGACGGGTTGCGCTTCTGGGTGTGGATGAAGCTCGGGAATAGCACCGGATCACGGATGAAGAAGATGGGCGTGTTGTTGCCGACCATATCCCAGATACCATCGTCCGTGTAGAACTTGACGGCGAATCCGCGCGGATCGCGCGCCGTATCGGCGGAACCACTTTCGCCGCCGACGGTCGAGAAGCGCACGGCGAGCGGCGTCTTCTTGCCAACCTTCTCGAACAGTTTGGCCGCACAGTACTTGGTGATGTCGTGCGTTACCTCGAAGTAACCGAACGCACCGGCACCTTTGGCGTGCACGACTCGCTCCGGGATGCGCTCGCGCTCAAAATGCGCCAGCTCGTCGATCAGGTGGCTATCCTGCAGCAACACGGGACCACGGGGGCCGGCCGTCTGCGTGGCCGACTTGTTGCCAACCGGAGCACCATGGCTCGCCGTAACCGTTACAGTCTCCTACAAAGATAAACCATAAAAAGATGCGTTAAGAGGGAAAAACAGGAACAACAAAACACATTCAGCGCTCAAAAAACTTCACTACTTCAAGGATTTATTTATACGACATTTAAACCGCTCCTCTTCGCTCAAGCCTATACCACACCAGCCGCAATGCAGCCGGACACATAACCCAGTTCTTTTTTTTAATCTAGCTCGTTTCCAAGTGTAACCTTCCACTAATACGACGCTCACGCCAATGGCCGATCTTATCCAGCCACGCTCTGCCTCGCACACAGCGGAACCCTAGGTTTCGCACTTTCGAATGACCATCGCCATGTCGTGCTATGCTATGCCATGCCATGCCGTGACCGTGTCCGTCCCTAAACTACCATGTCGTGTCGGCGTATGGCCAGCATTTGTGAAAAGCACAAATCGATGTACCCATCGATTCCAACCGTCGTCCAGGCAATTGGGTCATCAAGATTCGAAAGGAGAAAAGAGACTGTATGCAGAATAGTCTTTAAATCACCTTAGTAGGATGGGTTTAGGGTGTTTTTTTTAAAGGAAAAACCTTAGAGCTTTACTTTCAAAACGATTGCAAACACAGCAGAAGGGATTTTGGTATCGTAATCGCTGCAACCCCTGTGCCCGAGTCAACCTTCGCCCCAAGTTCATTGCTAATGGCGTACTCACAACCAACACATTGCTCGTGGTAGGGGAAGGGGTGCTGTAAGGTGTGTCGAACAGACTTGCGGTCAGTCAGTGTAAAGCCGGTCCAGACTTACTTGCAAAATGATGTTTGCCAGTAACATTAAGTAACAGTGGGTTGTATTTGTGGCGCCAAAGGCAACCACACTAACGTAAAGCGCAATAAATAATACATCAGGTTCTCGTGTATCTTCTTACTGGCTGCTTGCTGACCAACATTTCACGCTCTCATCGAAGGTTTAGCCTTGCACGGACCATCAAGAACTAGAATGCGCTAGGCAATGTGCTCTTGGCGAGCATGGAGAGCCGAGTAAATAAAAAAAATAGAAACAAGCAAAACGACAGGGACTAAACCGCGACTGGAGCCACCTTCACGGTTCACAAGCACCACACCAAGGGAAGGTTCAGTGCAGCGTGAATTCTTTGTTCAGATTCTACTGCGGTCAAATTTGTGCACAATTAGTTGTGTACCGATGATTCATGACAGGCGCAATAATTCAGTGTAAGTCGCAATGTCTCAAGGGGTGCGATCAGGCCGAATAGTGAGAATGTTGCGCGCTAGAGTCATCGTACGTACGAGCGAGATCCTTCACAGCATAGCCCGCGCGTCAAGGATGGTTGATTTCGATGGATGCTTCAACGATTCGTCGCGATCTTGCTACACAGACGGAGCAACCGATGTTCTGTTGCTATAGTATATAGCTTATAGGTTAGGGAGTCGCTATGCTGCACGTGCTGTGCTAGATTTTCTAAATTGCAGCGATTTAGACAAGGCTCTGTCGCCTACCCTTATCATAATCGGAGGTTTTGTGCAGTTATCGGGCTGGACAACACGGACTAGAGGTTCCTAAAGTCAAAGCGAACCCAAATCTTATCACGCACGCGCGGCCAAAAATATAAAAAATAAAATGCACACTCATTTCGCCAATAAGCGAACTCCACCCCAAATAATAGGACACGGTGCGAGTATCAACGAAACAGAAGATAAGCCTTGTCAACAACAACAGCGGCCAGTGTTCGGGTGCTTCCAGATAACGGTCGCCGGAGGAGTCTGCGCGTGTGCTCTTATCTTGGGAATAGAGAATAAAATATTTTTAACAGCCGGCCAGAACGGTATTGCATTTTGGGTGATTAAAATCCGACTTTCTGGTTCCTAATCTCTTAGCGCTTGTTTCATAACACTATCAATTTACTGTTTGAATTGTATTATGTGCAAAAGTTGTACATTACCATACCGATTCCAACTGTAACGAGTGTCCATTTGATACTTTTGGAGCCAAACAGTAAGTCTCCAAGCTCGATCGAACATTGTACACAGGAAAGCGAAAAAGTAAAGGAAAAATCAACTACCGAGCATACCGGTTTTCTGATGTATCGAAAGATCACGTCCGCGAGCACAGCATGTACCGAAACCGGTCACCGGCCACCGGTTCTCAGCAAACCGTGGGTTGCAGCTTTAATGATCTTTCTTCACTTCCCTGACTCTACTTCTGCCCGGTATGGTGGGGAATATTATATATATTTTTCATTAAATTCCAAGACCGATTTCCTCTGCTGAAGCCAGAAGAGAGCGAGCTACTTTCACGTAAAACCGCGCAGCACCCTTGTTCCATACCTCCCGTGTTTTGTTCTGTGATCCGCATCCGCTTGAGAGGTGAATGCTCGAAACGCATTTTTTTTGTTATCATCATATAACATTGCTCTGACCCAGAACATCGGTAATGTTTCCTTCACATCGGTGCATCATAAACCAGACCTTTAAAGCGATTGAAACTCTGCCGTCGCTCGTAGGCCGGCCGGTTTGATAATATGCAACTGATAGTAATAGCGCGGTGACACAAATTATCGTCCGTGTTGATTGTTGAACGGAACTAACCAACCGCCGAACGATGCTAAAAGCTCTCCATGACCAGCACACTATCAGCACGATGACTTGCAACTGCCTCTCGGCTACTTCAAATTCTCATTGACGCATCGCAAACCGCAAGGGGGCAAGGAACAACATCCAAACAGAAAACTATCCAACAGTGCGTGTGCTAACGGGGAAAGTGAATGGTAGTGTGTAAATTTGCACAAAACCGCGACACACGACCCACGGAACGTCTCGAATGCAAAACAGGCTGCGCTCATCGCACCAGTACGGGAAGTCTCCGTTCGACTGGCGGAAGCACGATGGCAACGTGGCACTGCCGTGGGGAGACCGTGTCCAGATTTCTCGGTCTCGCAAACTGTTGAGCAGACCTCGCTAAGCTAAGCGGCGACCATTTAAAACTCAGCCAAGATGGTGGAATGCACTGCTAGTTGCGAATGGATGGAAGCCAGCCAAAGTGGAGGCACAATTTTTAAACCATTTTGGATAATGTCGCATTTTCTTGCAGGGGTACACAATCTCCCATATTTTGCACATCATCAAAGCAGGCACTTAAAAACAGTGTACCAACGGTGACAGAATAGCTTGTCCAATACCGAAGGTGACCGCAAGTTTGAGGTTTGACCAACTGTGTACATGACCCCATTGACCCTCAGTGCGGGTTTCAGTCGTGTTAGCACGAATCGGGAAGTGTCCACAGGCGATTAACCGGACCACACCGCTTATCAACCGGTCTAGCAATGAATTTGCTGCGTCAAGACCCCCCTGGTTGGAAACAGAGAGAGTGTGGCGTATTTGGGATAGTTTGGCTTACACGAGCAAACGCAATGATCTGTACGAGCGGCAGTCTTATCTGGGTAGAAGGGGGGTAGGCACTAATCAAGCGCGAGAGGCGCGCCAATGGTCACGCATAGATGGAATGAGGTGGGACTTTGATACCGCCAGGTACCCAAGGGAGATAAGATATCGCATGACTCCCAAACGTCTTTGACGAGTATCTTCGGCGGCTATCTTGTTGGTTTGGCTTCTAACAGTGCTCTCATGAAGTAAGGAGTTCGATTGTGGATCGTTTGCGTGCGGAGTTGCATAAGACTGATGTACACGTTTCTACGCCGGTGTCCATCAAATGGATCGATTGTAATTCATCCAGGAATACACGGATACTATCGCTGACAGTTCCTATAGAACCTTGCTGTTACAATTGAACATGGAAATTGCTCGAAGCTAGAGAGAGCCAATTTCTAAAATCGATATTCAATGTTAATCAATGATCGATTGCTCCTTGGAATACGAAACGCTCACAAGCCATTACAAAAGCCAAGCTACCGATTCTACTGCAATCATTAGCTGCGTATTAGAAAATGATTTCGAGATTTCCACACCGGAACGCGGAATGTGCTTTGGTGCAGTTGAAGGGCACATACGGTATAATGGGTGTCCCTAATGAGCGCTAACGATTCGCGTGACCAACTACGATGATTCAACGGTACACTGCAGTCACCCTTGTCCTCCGAGCACACGCTGAGTGCATCTGCTGCGCCGAGACAGCCAGTCAGGTGTAAATGATTTTGCATCTAGTGGCGAACCCCCCTATCCAAGCATCATTCGCCTGGGGTAAGCAAACCATATTGTGAGTAGATATTTGATTATCACCGGTACAAGTTCATGTTGCGGCTCTTTAAATGCAATTTCCAATGCTTGATCGCAAATTTTCTGCAGCAAACCCAACAATAGCATGGTGTTCATGGTTCGGTTAGAACGAGCAACACGTTCTGGGTACCAATTACCTGCTGACCAGAACGCCGTGTACGCGAAGGTTAGAGCATTAATAATTGAATCATCATCGCCACTAATTAAACAAACAAATTTCCTTCTCTGGATTTCCCCCCACTGACGGACTTGTACGGTTACAATTCAATAACCACCGTTCTGCCTCCATAATTCGCACTCTCGTGGTCCCTCGCCGCCTAGTGCAATGGCCCCTTTGCCTGTTGCACTAATGGTTCGATCGATTGAAAATAGCTCGTCCATCACGATCCGCCTCTGATCGTCGTAAAGCGCCTCTCCTTTTGCAAATCATGCTGCTGCCACCCCACGATCTACCGTTTTATCACTAGCGACGGAACACGGAGCGATATGGAGTGCGGTTGAGCAAACATTTACATCCGCCTCCAGCACCTCCGGGCGGGACCCAGGGAGTGGTTTCTATTTTGAAGAGGATTCTGATGGCAGAAATTACACAAACTAAGTCCGAAGTGCACCGGATTTCTTTGCCAAGATGCATGTTGCATCATTTGATGGCGTTCTGAATGAATAAAATGAACGGCCACGGTCCGGTATTTTAGCTAAGCGCAGCGTTCACCTAATGGAAGGCTCCATTCTCTAACCTGTTCAAGGCTTTGATGCCAATGCCACTACCGCGCACAAGCAGCGTGATTTAACATCATCTCTAATCTCGGAACCTCAAAAAGAAGCTGCGTAATTTACTTCGAAGCTCGACCACCGTATCGACAAAGCATCGAAAATGGTGGTTCGGTCCCGTAAACGTGACCGTGGCTTCCAAAGTCCGCGGGTCCAGCAGGTCAAAAAACGCGACCGCGATATTATTTGGGGAACAGGGAGGGCTCACCTTCTGCGATTCCTTGTAAAGGTTCAGCTGGTTTTCGGCCGGATTGCGCGACATGATGAGGGATGGAATGTACACACTTCACGACACTGGAAACGAATGGGAAACGGTTCTTGTGCTCACAAACGTACCGGAGAATACTCAAAATGACCAGAAACCAGCCACTTCTGGAAATTCGAACAAAAATGAGTTTCAGGGCCGGAGACACCGCGATTTATAAAGCCATTATTTCGAGCACAACAAATCAGGTCGCTAAAAAAACTGCCTGAAATAATTATTTCGAGCGGTTTCAATTTGTCCTCCACGCGACTTTGACGTTGATTTTATAGAAAAATCTGCTAGAACGACATGACGGAACCAAAACAAACAGTATGACAGTTATACAAGCTCTGTATAACAGTTATACAATTCCCACCTCGCACCTCGCGGAATCGATCGCAGTACGCCGGTATCCCGATTTTGTCGACCGATTATTGTAAAAGTGTGGTGCTGTAGCAAATAATGCACTCGTTAAGGATCATATTTCCTCGATGTCTGTCCGCTTGTCGAATACTCCCGCCACTACGGTCTTCGTCGGTGCGGCAACAGCTAATCCCAACCTCCAGTGGACAGCAATCGCGAATCAACAAAATTAGTATTCGCATGCTGTGCTCGAAGCCCCCGCAAACAACAGGACAGGATTCATCGGTGGAACCAGCAAATAGAGTATACTATGGCTCGTTAACGCCCCAGATACGCGCGGTGAAGGTATTTTCCTTGGCTACCAGTATCGGCGGTATCATTGCACAGCCGGTTCTGCTGGAACAGGCGAATAAAATCGGTGGAACGCCGATGATAGTGGCCGTCTGTGGTTTTGCCGGGTTCTTCACCTTCGTCACGCCAATTCTATTGCACCTGGTCACCAAGCGGTACGTTACGGAGTTGTACTATGATCCGGCCGAACAACAGTACACTGCTGTGACGATAACGTTCTTTCTGCGGCGAGAAAGGGTAAATGTATCCTGGCCAACTCTGAATACGTTTGACTGACTTGCATCTTTTGCTTCTGCATTCTAGATTAATTTCAAGCTAGCGGACGTAGTGGTGCCGGAAGTAGGAGGTTTGTTCACAACGTTCCTCGTGAAGAATAAAGCGCTGTTCGTCGACCCGCAGATGTTCCCCGATCCAACGCATTACATCAAAATTATGGGTTACGATAAGCCGATCGACTTTAAGTTTGAGGAAGCACGTCAATCAGCGGGAAGTGAGGAGGAACATAAGAGAAAGGATCGATAGTTGTCGGAACTAGCAATAGGCAATAAATCTTAATTTAAGATAAAAGTGCTTATTCTTTGTACAATCTATCGGTAGCAAATTAAAAAAAAAGCCTCCTAATTACAGTGGAACGCAACGGTTATGAATGCAATGTTTTCAAATTGTTATCATCTTACATCAAAAACAATATCGTCGTATGTATGAGCACTAGTCAATCGAAAAAACTTCCTTTTGTGGCTTCCTGCTTATGGTGATTTTTGAATACTTGTACTACAAAGAGAAATGTTATATAGAAAAAGCAGAAAAAATCGTTCCCACTGAAAACTATTCGCCACGCGACTACGATGAGAACCTACGTCGAAAGACAATATGCTGCCAATCAGAAGATCAAATTTCGGAATTCGGAAAGATCGTCGGAGTCGTCGTGAATCAATAATAGGTGTAATACGAAATCAAAATGAAATGAGAAGAAAATGATACTACCGAACGGTTCCAACAACAGGGTAATGAAGATTAGAAACTTAGAATTGTTACCAAACGGCAGATGAAAACATCTAGTTGTAGATCACGACTAGAATGGAACTTAAATAAAAGTTAAGCTATAAGTTACCTAACGTATCGAAGTTCAAGTAATTGGATTGAATTTTATTTTATCAGGAGCTGAGGAACGACTACGAGCATACGCTTTTCAATAAATCACTGCCAACAAAATGAATGCAATGAATATTAAATGTTCACTGAAATACCATCAGCATAAAAAAAGTAAAGATAATATTCACTTTTTGTTAATCTACGGAATAAAAACGTGTCAGCTTTGGTGGCATAGAAAATATAACTAGAAAATGTTTTCGAGAATGAAATACAAAAGATTTGAATTCAAACAATTGACTTATTTGCCATTAATCGTAAAGGAATTGATACGCTTTTTGTGCATAATCCGTGTAATATATGCTTCAACGCTATATGGGGATTTATTGCTTCATCAATAGATCATACCATCGATTGGCGTAGCTGGTACTTCCACTGTCTTTTCCAAACCTAACAAAAATTACCAGAACCGGTCGAGTGGTTTTGCGAGGTGTACATTATGACACCTCATGACGGGCTCTATCGACGGGATTCCCCATTTGAAAAGCATCGAACCCCCTCTCCGAAGGACGGCATGGCAAGAAATTCCATCTTTCGATGCTCAACAACGCGACGCGAGGAACTGTGGACGAAGCTTCCTTCGGGCGATCTCGTGCCGATCAAGTTCACATTCGGTAGAGGTCATCTCTCGGAACTTTGATAACCTCCTGAGATGGCTCGTGTATTGCTGCTTCCATAGTATTTGTTACAGCTTTGCCACCAGCATCTCTGCTAAGGTGATCATATGATGAGCGATGATGAGAGCAGTGATCACTGACGATCGTATTCAAATACGTTGATGTGCCATAGCCATAGATTTAATGTTCGATCTTCATTTCTCTACGGTTGCACTATTCTATACTATAGTTACTTGAGGGGGTGATAAGCAAAGAATAAAAGTAAAAGAGCCTGGAATAACGGAACATTCAATCGTGGGGCTAGTTTGTCCATCTTGGCATCCCACAGTGCGCTAATCGAACCTGTGTGCGTACAATGGCCTTCAGGGCAAGCCTGCGGTATCTCGATCGACAGTGACCGATCCACAGCGCCTGATTTCCCCATTGGCCGGCAGTGATCTTGGAGCCGTTGATCCGATCACGCGGTGCTTGTATTTCTCGCAATAGAGACTCATTGACTGGAAGTAGCGTCGGGAAGGGGATCAAGGCCAATCGTAGGCAGATTCCCATAAGTGCGTTTGTCCAAAGTAACTACAAAAATGGCGTTTGGAAGACTCTCGATTGTGTTGTTGATAGTGGCCCGTGTGTCGAGCATTTTAGCCCGTGAGTGTCCGACGCTTGGAATTTCCATCTCGTCATGGATGTTGGTAGAAAATTCTAGTTTCGCTAATTCGTTTTCTATGTCACCAATGAATCGTAACAGAAAGTGATCCAGCATGCACCACACCTACTCGCCAGGAAGGATTCTGTGTGCCAATCCAACGTTGTCGGAACATATATAACATCGTTATGTCGCCTACACCTCCTTCCAAAGGGATACAGAACTATATCAACCGTGCTGCCTGTACACTACCCGATGTAGTGCGAAGCGTATGTTGCCAGCCTGCGGAAATCGATCCACCAACACCAACCACAACCACAACCCCCGTGACTGCTCCTACTAAAGTCCCCGTCGTCATGTCCAACACGAGTCCTGAATTGAACTGGACCCTACTACCTACAACAAAGTGTGGCACGATCACAACCAACCGTATAGCAGGCGGTAATCTGACTCGTGTTTTCGAATACCCGTGGATGGTGCTTCTGCGCTACATGCGGAGCGGTGAGCTAGTGGATGGGTGCGGAGGTTCACTGATCAACAACCGCTACGTATTGACTGCAGCACACTGCGTGCGAACACCGGGCAATTTGAAGCTGTAAGTAGTCTAGTGTATTGAGGCTCAATATATGATCTTCTAGTAAGATAACTCGTTATCGCATGACGTAGTGAGAACCAGAATATGATTATACAATCAGATCATAAAAATGGCTCGATTGAAATACCAACTGCAATGCGTTCCAATGTTTTACATTCTTTCTTTCTTTTAAAACAGATCAAAAGTCCGCTTAGGGGAACACGATAAAACTAAAGATGTTGATTGCATTGTGTACAAGGACGGTGAAACGGAATGTGCTGATCCTCCGATAGAGGTTGACATAGAGTCGACGGTTGTACACAACGAATACAACAGACCGATTCGGTTCCGGCATGATATAGCTTTGATTCGAATGGCACAAGAAGTCGCATATAGCGGTAAGTAAAAACACAAACTGATTGTTGAGCGCAAATGAGCTTACAAACAACTTTATATCGATCGCAGATTCCATCAAACCCATTTGCTTACCGATCAGAGAGGATGTTCGGAAAAAAATTCTACCGAAATACATCCTCACAGGCTGGGGTACGACTGAGGAGCAGTCACTGTCCGACATTTTGCTGCAGGCACTACTAAAGAATGTACCCGTATCAGAATGCCAACAAAAAATGAGAGAAAATGGGCTCAGAATAGACCTTTCGGAGGAGTATCAAATGTGCGCTGGAGGCGAAGAGCAGGTTGACTCCTGCAAGGGTGATTCAGGAGGACCCTTGGGATTCAGCGTAGACCTCGTGGGTGCCCGATTCGTCCAATACGGAGTGGTATCGGCTGGAGTGAATTCATGCGGAAAGCTAAGCGTCCCGGGAATTTACACTCGAGTATCAAGCTACATGAACTGGATAGTGGAGAATATGCAACCGTGAACAAACGCTTAACGCACGATAAAACATGAATCTGAAGATCTTCAACGAACTAGTGTAAAATAAAATAATTTTAGAACACATAAAATAACAATATTGTTAATTATTCAAAATAAATATATTCCAAGATTTCTATGCATGTCCAGATTTAAACAACTCCTTTTTCTAACTGTAGATTACTTGTTGTCCATAATCAATGGATTGGTTCGTGAAACTATTTCCAATTTCATTTCCATTTACATTTCACACTCAATTGCAACAGGGTCGACAAGGAAAATGAGAATATGAGAAAAGAGAAATGTGCAATGCGCAAACATTTGATTAACACCTCAGGCCAGGTCTACCATCTTCGCGTCGTCCCGAAATGCTATTGAAGAATAATAATAGTAATGCTAATGTGGCATGCAGCTCAGGTTATTCAACTCTGCATTTCAAATTTAACTGTACTATCAAGTGTTTTTCCTCCGCTTTTTTTATGAAGCAATGAAACCAATCGCATAAATTACATAACTCAGCTTTACTTTAAAGGCTGTAGCTAGGTGTTTGAAATGTGCTTGATGTGCTAAATTTAATAGAGAAATTTATGATCATGTGTAATAGCATGATTTCAGGTGTGGTCATTGTAATAACTTTGTTACTGTTCGGTATTCTTGAGTAAGCCTTCAATTAATTATATTTTGATGATGATTTGCAGTACCAAAAAAGGCTATACAAGCTAACCAACCCCTCACTCGTTGGAGGTCATCTCTAGAAAGTTTTGATAACACCTTGAGATTCCCGCATGTAGGCTCATACATCTGTATTTGTACAATCTTCCTTGAGTTATGTTCATGTGCAAATGAAATCCTACGATAATGTGAACATAAAAGGGGTTCTGAGTTCTGATGTTAATATGAATGAACAGCGATCATCGAAGCCTAACACATTCCTAGATTTTATAATACCAGAGGATACTTGCACCTAACATTGCGCCGAGCAAGTCTGTGTGCGTATCATGGTGTAATTTGCACTATCTCGCTATTTCGTTGTTTTCTTTAATGAATCCGAGTTCTTATATCAATCCGCGTGGTTGGACGTATTAAAGTGATCCTGTAGCGACTGTTCTGATCACATGGTGTTTGTACTTGAAGTAAGAGAGGTGTATTGCTTGAAAAAATCGTAGGATAGCTGAGGAAGGTTTTTTTTAAACATATATAAGGACGGACGAGCCGTACGTTTAGCTGAGGAAGTTTGATTATTAGTAGATTTCTATAAGTTTGTTTGTCCTAAGTAACAGTGAATGTGTCAGAAAGATGGCGCTGGGAAGATTCTCGATTGTGCTGATAATAGTGGCCCATGTGTTTGGCGTTTTATCCCGTAAGTGTCCGTAATTTGGAATTTCCATCTCGCATCAACATCCCTGTTGATAGAAACCTAAACTTCTCTAATCCATTTTCTATATCATCAATGAATCGTAACAGAAAGTGATCCCGCATGCACCACATATACTCGTCAAGAAGGATTCTGTGTGCCAATCGAACGCTGTCGGAACATATATAACATCGTCAAGTCGCCTAAGCCTCCTTCGAAGGGGATCCAGACCTACATCAATCGCTTAGCATGTACACTACCCGATGTACTACGAAGTGTATGTTGTGTGCCACAGGAAATCGATCCAACAATGCCTTCAACAACCCCCCCAATCAGGACTACCCCTTCTGTTACAACCCCCGCACGAACGACAACCTCTACCACAACCCCTGTCAGCACGACAACCACTACCACAACCCCTGTCAGCACAACAACCACTACTACAACCCCTGTAAGCACAAAAATGCCCACGACAATGCCCACCACAACTCCGGTCATCTCGACAACCCCCACAACAACGCCAGTCATCGCGACAACATCGTCTACAACCTCTGTCAGTAGCGATACCTGGAGGCAACTACCGACGAACTCTTGTGGCCTTACAGAGAGCTTCAGGATTGGGTATGGCAATAAGACGGCCCCCTTCGAATACCCGTGGATAGTGTTGCTTCGATACAAGTGGAACGGTGTGCTAGTAGATGGTTGTGGTGGTTCGCTGATCAACAATCGCTACGTATTGACTGCAGCACATTGCGTGCGAACAGCGAGGAATTTTAAGTTGTAAGTTTTTACTCCAGCTTATTGCAGTTCAATTTACGTACAATTTTGTAAGATAACTCGTAATGCAATCAGATCACCAACCATTCTCGATTAAAATACCAAATACACTGCGATTCTAACTACCATTTGATTTCTTTTACAACAGGTCGAAAGTCCTTCTCGGCGAGCACGATAAAACTAAATTAGTTGATTGCATTGATCTTATCGACGACGAACCGTATTGTGCACCTCCGCCGATAGAGGTTGACATAGAGTCGACGGTAGTACACGACGAGTACAACAGACCGATTCGGTTCCGGCATGATATAGCTTTGATTCGAATGGCACAAGAAGTCGCATATAGCGGTAAGTAAAAACTCAAACTAATTCCACTAATAAGCTACCACGACTTTATATTGATCGTAGAATCCATCAAACCTATTTGCCTACCGGTCAGAGAGAATATTCGAGATATAATTCTACAGTATTATACGGTAACTGGTTGGGGTACGACTGAGCAGGAAAAACCGTCCGACGTGTTACTACAGGCATTACTAAAGCATGTACCCGTACCAGAATGCCAACAAAAATTGCTTGACAATGGACTCATAATGGACATTTCGGAAGAGTTCCAAATGTGCGCTGGAGGCGAAGGGCTGGTTGACTCCTGCAAGGGGGACTCAGGAGGACCATTGGGTTCCAACGTGGGTGGCCGGTTCGTCCAATACGGAATCGTATCAGCTGGTGCAAGTTCTTGCGGGAGATTAAGCCTCCCGGGAATTTACACTCGAGTATCTAGCTACATGAACTGGATAGTGGAGAATATGCAACCTTAATTGTACTGTTTATCGAGTACAATAAGGGAAATAAGAGTGATTAAATAAATACAATTTGTAAATCTCGAATGTTGTTTGATTTCTTAACGCAAGAAGACCAACAAAACTTCCGGAACTTGTCAATACGGCCCAGAACATGTTCGGCACACTCTAGTAATGGAAAACGAAAGTTCAGCGTACAACTACTTTGTGTTTTGTGAATAGTATACGAGAATCAGTGCGAACTAGTGCGAGGGACACGAGGGATTTAGAACTTACCTTAGTTCAACCTTCTTTTTATTACAGCCTCTTTTAGTTCCTAGTCCGGATATCGTAGCGGATAAAAGCTCACTTTTCTTTTAACTTAACAAACATATTCCACTTAATGTCCACTACTGAGAACTTAAGAATATCAAGAGAAAAAATCCGGGGGATCCCGGGGCGTGTGAACGGATCCTTCAACAATCATGTATAAACGAATGTGTACGTTTTCTGTCACTTTCCGGCGTTCCCGGAACACAACAAACAAAAAACTCCTGAAAAAGCCGAACATCCTTGATCCGTTTCCTTTTTAGTAATGATTTTACATTAAGTACAGCATTTACCGGGGGTTTAGTGAGTGTATTTTAGTGTCGAAAATGAGTCGAATTCAGTGGCGATTGCGAGAATTTCCAAAAACGATAAGGTGAGCATATAATTCATCTTTCCGGGGAAAGTTATTCATAAATTTATGATATTTTGCAGCCAAACGGTGCGCTTCCGCTGGCAGTACGGGAAGCAATGTTTCCGCTCACTTACCTACAATCATCATATGAACCAATCCTACGCATCGGATGTCTGTATGGAACCGATATTCTGGTTTGTCGACAACTTCACCCACCTTCTCGGGCCGGTAACACTTCACTTTTGGCCAAGCTGCTACCCTACTAACATGAATTGAACCCCATAACTTGTATGATCCTTTTTATTGCTTAGTTTTTTGTCTTGGCTGTGGTATGTCTAACAACGGCTGTGGTGACTGTATGCTACTGGATCGGATTGCCGTACTGGTGGAATCGAAATCCATACATGACCGTCTTCCTGCTTCTTGTCGGTCACTGGTTACTGCTCAATGTGACATTTAACTTTTATAAAGCTGCCTCAGTATCACCCGGCTATCCTCCCGAGGTAATAAACTGCAAGGGTAATAACATACAAAGCTATAAACAAAATCGATATACATTGCTCCACTTTTGTCCCACACAGAAAGAGCTGATTGTCGAAGCTGTTAGCATATGTAAGAAGTGCATTGCACCGAAACCTCCTCGTACGCACCACTGTTCGGTGTGCAACCGATGCATACTCAAAATGGACCATCACTGTCGTAAGCCACTCTGGAAAAGCTTTACTATGCACGCTACTTAGCTTCTGCTGTCTCTTCTCTATCTCTATTTAAGCTTGGCTGAATAATTGTGTTGGCTATCATAATCATCGGTATTTCTTCCTCTATATGCTGTACACAACGATCGGTACACTGTTTATCATCGTGTTCGGTTTTGAACTGGGATATGGGGTGCTGTTTCTCGACGAAACTGGTGGGTGGAAAGAGGTAGAACCTTTGCAGGGACATCCGGTACGGTTCAATCTTTCCGGCCACATCATACCAGTGGTGAGCAATGCGATGCGTAGCCGTTTGTCATTGTTATGCTTAGCCACGGTCTGTTATTTTTAGACGGAAATGAATGACTACGAAAATGATGGGATGGCACCGGCAGAACACGACCTACCCGTACCACGCGATAATGAACATGCAGCCACTGTGCACGGAACCATCCTTTTCATGGCCCTTATAAACGTAGCGACGCTCTTTGCTCTCGGCTCATTGACCGCGTGGCATAGTACACTAATAACTCGGGGCGAAACCAGCATCGAGGCACACATCAACAAGTCAGAAACAAAGCGTTTGGCAGCTAAAAACGAAACCTACCGTAATCCGTACGATTTTGGACCACGACAAAATTGGCGCCTTTTTCTCGGACTACACCGGAAGCGATCCTTTTGGCGCCATGTGCTGCTGCCCTCGTCACACAAACCCGATGGCAACGGATTAACGTGGGTCACAATTGGAGCCATCGGTGCGGCCGATGCTACCGATGAATGGCCCTAGCGAGGGCCTGGGTTTATCAGATGTTGAAAATTATGTTCTGCATTTTGCGTTACGGCTAACGAACTAGTCATTTCGTGTGTTCATCATACTCTCAGCGCTAGGTGTAAGTATCGAACGTACTTTCTTTAAATAAATGTCCGTTTTACATTCCAACGGTATAACTCACGTAAGATGTGCATAGTATTGTTCATACGCTTAATTGGTTAAGTACGGTTGTATATTTATTCCGATAAATCATCAAAACATCTATGCATCATCTATCTATGGGAAGGATCTCTAGCCCACTAGCGTTCAATGATTTGTTTTATCCACTCCAAATTAGTAGCTAAACGTGACAATATGCTGACCGTCTGATACTGGTTCGCCGACGATGAACAGCCCACGGTATAGCTCGTTATACCTACGACCAGCGGAATGCGCGTTCCATTTGATACGATAATTCCTTCGACGGAATTACCAGCCGAATCCGTGCATACAGTATCGCTAGCGTAGTAGTTCTCGACGCAAGCATTTTCCCGATCCACAATATCAAACCGCGTTCCGGGAACGTTGCGACAATCTGCATTGTACATGCCACTTCTGGGATACACATTCACTTGTCCTGCAAAAAAAAAACGATTGAGCAAATAATGCAACGAGCCTCAACGAGAGAAGCTTCTAGTTCCGCATACCATCCCGTAGGTTGCCCAAAGTATAGAGCTTCAGTGGAATCTTGTTTATAGCAGGCCATACACAGGCAGGTAGAATATAGGAGGAAAATTGTACGCGTCGATCGAGACGTAACAGTGCCAAGTTGTTGCGTTGCTCCGTCCTCCTATCCCACATCGGATGGAGGATGGTTTGAGTTACTGTAAAAACGTCTACTTCGGATAGTTGCGCCCGCGGACCGAACCGAACTGATCGTGCAGATGTGCTACAGCTGGCAGAGCAGAGCACGTATAGATCGCTTACTAGCACACCGATACAGTGCCATTGATTCTGCTGGCCATTACCGATGCTAGCAATATGCGGATATTCACCTGGGACAACCGGGCGTCCCTCGGAAGGTATATGTTCATACTCCTCCGTAGGTGACCGTTGATATTGCTTCCAGAACGATACACAGCTGTTGAGTCGATAACTTGATCCCGTTGCCGGTACACGGGACGTTTCGCTCGCTACCATTGTGGTCAGACGTGTTGGGCGCGTCCAGGAGTTGTCATTGGCACAACACACGATCGGCTGAACACCATGACTGCAAATGTTGATGGTCGTGGACATGCTTCTCTTGGGACAGGAATTGTACGGTCTGCATGAACCTCTTCGCATGTCCGGAAGTACACACGATTGTCCCGAGTCTTCCACCGTGGATTCTTCTGAAGATGGGAAAATCAATTGCCGTCGGCGGCGGATGCGCGATGATGCGGTTCGCTTTACTCGGCGATTGCCCAACACAATCGATTCGATCCACTGGATGTGGGACGAAATTTTCACGTGATATGCTTCGGTACCAAACCCGCAATTATCCCCAGCTACTGTTAATCCAAACACGTATGCATAGTAACGATCGTAATGCCAAGTTTCTCGTTCCAGCGGTCCGCCATGCTCGATCTGGAAAAGCAGCAGCATAGTATGTAGGCAAAAAGGATCTGATAGTCATTCCGAAGGTGAAGTCGTGTTACGCTACCCTGCATGTTCCCGGTACCAGGGGTTGGGCGTTCGTTGTGCACATTAATTTGTTGCTGGACATTCCGGTGCAAGGGACGTTGTCGGCACGCATCCGAGTTAGAACCAGTGTGTTATCTGTTCACAAATGTAAAGCATATCAATGGAGAAGGTTAATAGTACTGGAGTATCGTCTGCCTGTTTGGAATTGAATTTTACTACTGGAGAATAGGAACTGACTCAATGTAGCGGGATATCAATTTTAAAAGGATAACTAGAGGATGTTTCTTTTACATTGGATTTTGAAAAATATACTGATCAAGTAAAGGGAAGATAGATAAGAAACAGGACAAGCGATGAAAGTTGAATCTCGTTATTTGTGATGCAGTATTGTGTGATATGTTATACTTACTGCTCGATCGCTGCTCACTATCCATGATAAAATTGTTCATATTGAACGGACCTAAACCAGCCATCTCGTAGAAAGGCAATGATACCTGATCCGAGTTCATGATACAGGCGGGTACTGCATTTGGTTGAATTCTGTCGCATCGCAAACGGGTATTAGGCACACTGATCGCTTCCTAGATACTCTTATCAGCAAACCTACCTCACATTCGCTTGCAGTTGGACCAGAGCTATGTCGTTTTCCAGCGAGCCTCCCTCCCGATAGTTCGGGTGCTTGATGAATCGCTCGATCCGTATTATCTGTGCCTGCGGGTGATCAGTGAAAATGTCCAAATCCCCTACCTTCACAAATTCGGGTGTTTTGTCGAAGACGAACCGATCGCAATGGGCAACGGTGAGAACGTAGTTCTCGTTGATCAGAACACCGCCACAGTTCCACTGCACTCGACCACCGGTGGTGCTGTAACCAAGGTAAACGCGATGCTTGGCCACCGTTTCCAAGTCCATGTAGCTCTTTTCTGGCTCAACAAACACCTTATCGCCGACTCGGTTCGCCACCATCGCTTCCTCGATTTCTCGTTCGTTCAAGTATCTCGTATAGCATGCTACAAGGAGAAATCATACAGATATCATCAACTCCATCGGGAACGGGAAGATTCACATGGCACTAGGTATCACCTCGAACATCAAAGGATTCGGCCGTTTCACGCTGTATCCAGTCTAGATACGTAGCAATCCGGGTGTACACGCTAGGCGTTGATGTTCCACAGAACCGCCCCAAGGAGGTAAGACCGACGATAAACGGAATCAGTCGATTGTTGGCCATGAGCTTGATCTGCAACGGTCCACCCGAATCACCGTTACACGTATCCATTTTGGTATCGGAGGCGCACATCTGGCCATCGAGTAAACCTTGAGGGCGGGCACGTGTGTTGGGGTAGAACTGACGACAAGCCGCCGTCTCCACCGGTGACAATTGCACTTTCAGCAGAATCGGTGTACGCTCCCCGCCAAAGCTCGTCTGTCCGAAACCGGTCGCTTCGAGTCGTCGGAACGGAACGGTGGTTCTTGTCCAGAGACAAGCGGGTAGCACACCACTGGACAGGCTGACCGAACGTTCGAGCGTAACGATTGCTAGATCGTGGTATTCCGACCGGAAGGTATGGTCCGGATGACGCTTGAAGCTTTCGATTGCATATTCCTGTGAGTAGCGATTCTGTGGATCATACATTCCGGCCGTAATATTGATCACGCCCAGTCGTACGACAACGGGGGGATCACTGGTTGGTAGGAGGTAGAAGGGATCACATTAGTTTGTCTTACAACACCGCTGGGCGAAATCGGGAAGGGTTTTGTACCCATTATCGTTGACGGCGCAATGGGCAGCCGTAAGCACGTGACGTGGAGTTATCAGGGAACCACCGCAATCGAATTGAACTCCCCCGTTAGCCTGTCGCCATCCGAGCGCCGCCATATGAGCAAATTCACCTTGCCGTGCTGGTACACCGTAGATGGGATACACGAGGTAATAGTCGCCGTACTTGTGGTACCGTAGATGACAATCTGGGATGAGTGAAGAAAACACAGTGATCAGATCTCTTTTTTTTAAACTTAATTCATTCTGGCAACCACTACTGGCCATCCTTATCCTCACCATTCAATGTCTGACGCACCGTTGGTATAGTGGCTGTGTTAATATCGGTCGGAAACACTCTCTCAGCAGGCTGTATTCGACCATGGCCGGCATCCAGGCTGATTAATATGCATAGCAACAGCGGTAAAGATCCTTTAACACGATCCATGATCCAGGTACACTTTCTGGTTCAGTTCAGTTTTGCCTGTGCCTCAGGGAACGAGGCTCACTGCTTCCACTGGTCCGTCAAGGTGACGCCGTCGATGACCGCTCCTGCGTACAGCTCACCGGATACTAATTTACGATCGCTCGATGGGCGATCGCAATCGGTTGCTACGCGACACATGGAACTCACAAACTCTGTTGAACACCACCTCGGAGCACCATCGTAAGAGAAGAGATACATCTCGGAACTTGATTTGCTCATCTTATGAACGAATATTATTCATCTCCACTCTGGGATTCTCTGCTAGGATGAGGATGAGGTGAGTGTAGAAAATAACGGAAAAGAATCGGCTTGGCGACGAGAGCGAGTGATTTTAATGATTCATCAAACAACAGATTCTTTTAAAAACCAGCTAAACCTGGTAAGGTCAAATGAGTGTGACAGCAGCAGTTCCATAATTAAAGATAATTATAACAATGTGGTAAGGGAACCCCCCCTTCGCGGCTCGCTTCTTTCCGAAGCTTGAGACACAACGTACGGCTGCTTGGGAGCTGGGACTCCCGTTCCTCAATGAATGTCGATTGATCAAGATCGGTGCTTTTTGTATTTGTGAGGAGCTCACCGACACAAAATCCCGGCAGGAGCAGTGCAATTCAGATTGCAATCGATCATTCAACGATAAACACAACGTGATGTTTAAACAAGGCGAGCTATATAACAGCATCGTATCCGTTTCATTTATTAAGAATCGTTTCATCTTTCAGATGTAATCTTAGTTGTCTAAAACCATATCTTTTCTGCTTGGTTAAAGTTTCGAAAATGCTTTATTTGATGGACGTTATTGTATTCCTCTTCTGGGATGCAATCAGCGATGCTGCTAAGAACCGGTTCTTCGCGGTAATGAAACATTGCTGTGAGCCCATTTGAGGTCTTTGAAGTTTCCTTCAGTTCCTGCCATCCACCACATCTAATACCGACTGAAGCAATCTATAAAAAATGGATAGAAAACCATTATGTGCGTACTCTATTGATGAGCTGCAAATTAACACACTTACCAGTAGCTTCCAACGATAAATCGGTAATAGTTTCCATCCATTCGTAGTACGATCCGTAGCGCGTAAAAACGGCCGGACTCTTGACGCCGCACGCTCTTCCGATGGATTTGTGACCGATAAGGAAGGGAACACTCTTACCGCCCCGCGTAAGCACTACCTGTAGCGGTGAGCTGTGCATATTCTGCCAATTCACAGGGAGCATCAAAGGATCATTATAAACCAGTGCCTAACCTCCGGCTCCACCAGATGCACTTACCGAACACTCGGCAGTGGCGGAGTTCATCGCACAGAAGCAACACAGTAGCACCCCGAACCGTAGTTTAGGTATCGGATTGTAGTATTCGTGGCACTTCTCGGACGACATCACGTCCAGCTCCGTGGTCAACAGGTTTGTGCCGCGCCCATCCGATCCATCACCCACGTACTGCACGGTTCCGCTCTTCATGTGTGGTTTCAAAACGCAGGCCGGTTTGTGGATCCCGCGGCTGCTCGTCTCGGGGTTAGCATCGAGAAAGAAGATGGCCATGTTGTGATACTCGAACTGCGGTTTGTAGCGATAGTGCAGCGTATGGTTGACAATGCGAAAATGCTGCTCGTTGCTGGTACCGGCCGCAAACCGAACCGTATCAAGCGGTGGTTGGTTTTTCGCGGTTGCACAATGTGCTCCGGCTACGATCACGTTTCGGCCTATGTACGCTCCACCACAGCGAAACTGACGCCGACCGTTCGATCCCGTCGATCCTAGCAGCACCTAGAAATAAAAAAGAATAATGCAAGATGAAATTCGTGATGACCACTTCAAGCCCCGGACGCGGACTATCTTCTGAATCTCTTACAATGTGAGCTGTGCGATCATTGTTTCGCGCCAGCGATTGTTGACCGATCGTGTTGAGTGGACAGAGCAGCAAGAGCAAAGGCCCCACCAACAAGGTGCGTAGTAGTAGCGAACGCGCCGGCCTCATCTTGCAAGCTCCGACAAGAGACTAGCAAAGGATGAGCGCGATACGTTCGCGATCAAATGCGAGTCTGTCGCACTGAGTGAATGTTGAGAACCTGTTCAGAATGGCTGAGATGTGTATTAGTAGTGGGTCGAAACCTGTGCGTGAGAGATAAGATGCATTAGGGGCGGTCAGTTTAAAACACTCACTCTCCGCATCGACTCTTGCAAGGTGTTGATCATATATGTACCACCTGTAGATCGTATTGTGGGTCCGTATTCTTGGGGCCTTCCCCGTAATGCGTAGTTTGGATTGTTTTGAGAAGCGACGAACCCCGAATAAGCTCTGCGCAGTGATGAACGATAGCGATGTGGAATGACCGCCGTAACATACCGTCGGTGTGATTAAAAATAGAAAACTTGTTCGGGCATTCACAACGGAATTCGGAGTTTCCCTGGTCAACAGGTCAAATTATTTCCTGATTGTGTTTAATCTCCTGAGAGTAAATGTTTCGTTTACAGCATAATCAGCGTCTATTATGCTGATTCTATGAATAAAATACAAATAATTCAAAAATGTAAGATGTTGCTGTTTAAGTAATATAGTACAAAACATATCAAACTAACCAACAAGACCAAAAATACTAATAAAAGTAAATGTATGATAAAAAATGTAGTAAAAGTAAATGATATTTTCGAGGCCGAAATGATATTCTCGAGGGAACGATTGTAAGAGTTTCTTGTTGATATAATTAACGTCACTGCAATACAGAAGATTAGTTGAATAGATAAATGTGGTTCTAAAACTGTCTTTATACGCCAACGCCGATAAAAGCACGAGCCAACTGCTTAACATTGGCTCCACTTGATTGGTTGATTTCAGTTGAATGACTTTGCACATACCGATTGCACGCCAAGTGGACCTGATACGCTAAGTGTTGTGCAAACCGATTACAGATAATCTTCAAAAGTCCAGGTATCAAGTACCATGACACCTGAAAGAGCACATTATTATCATGCTATTTGTTTGAGCTCAGTTTGTCTTTAGATACTTGATTTATGGGCTCAGCAATCGATGTCGTACAAGTGGTTTTTAAGTGTCAATTTTTATTGCCATATCTTATCGTTACACCACTGACGCAACACGCGTAAAGAGTTCTGTGTGTGGCTTATCAGGATTGAAAACGTAAACGTTAAAGCAAAACAATCGCATACGTTACCACAATTGATTGTCCTCCATTCATTTCACCTAGACCACAACTACCTCGCTCAATGCAACCGTGAGGGGACCAACATTTCGTAGAACCCAGCGATGGTTTGCCTGCAGCTGCTGTTCCATATCCTCCATCGCGGACGAGGACACACCGAGCTGGGAAGCGATGGACATTAGCAGTTTTGCTTCGGACTCACCAGTCACATAGCCTGCAATATCTTCGAGTGTCCTTGCCAGCGCAGATTGGTTCACCTGCCTATTAAATCAAAGTGAAACGGAATACCGGTGTTATACTTATGTTTCATGTCGATACTGCAACCGACTGGCGATGGAAGGACTTACATTTTCCGTTGTCTTAGTTCGCTATCGATCTGCTGGATAACTTTTTTCACCGAAATGCCTGAGTTCAGAATCGCCTGGTGCAAGCTTTCAGCGCGATCGGCCTCACTCATCGTTGGGAGTTTGCTAACAAACGTTTGCAACACAAGTTCTTCGTCTCCACTGCAGGTCAATAGCTGGTTGGCGTACAGTCGGGAGAATGTGTCCTGGAGCTCTGGTAGCATCCGCGCTAGCTTGGTTGAGAGCTGCTGACGTTGCTGGAGGTCAGCCTGTCGTTGAATACCTATACAGCGAATGGCTACCTCGGTAGGATTACGCGGAACCTGGTTTTCTGCAACGCTAGCTCTTGCCTTATCCTTACAGGCTTCACTAGCACTACAAGCCATCTCAATGGCCATCAATCGTAGCTCGGTAGTGGTGGCCGATTCTCCCTTGCGCGGCTCAAGTCCATGTCGTTCTAGCAATGGATGGGCCAACTGAGCCATAAATGTGTCCAGCAGCCATCGAGCCTGCTGCTCGTGACGCAAAAGTGCCTGAAGTTGCTTGTGGTTCTGGCTAACGATTGCCCATGGCACGTAGTCCGTCTCCTGGCGGAGATAGTTCATCAGCTTGAACACCGTTTCATAGTTATCACCGTCCCGGAAGGCAGCTTTTAGTGTATCATCGATTAAACGAGCCCGTGCCGGTGGTTTGATGACGCGATGATCCTTATTCAACTGCTCAATCATCTCGTCCAGCAGGGCCGGCTCGTAGATCACTTTGTAGTACCCCGTCGATAGGGGATTGAATTGCACCAGTTCACCCTCTGCCAGGGGAATCGTATGGGAAACCTCAGATGTGCCCGGAGGCATCCAGAAGGCAGGGCGCGTTTCGTACAGGTTGTTACTGGACGTTATGTACGAGATCGGGATCCACCAGGAGGACCCAAGAGGATCTTCCTGCGGTGCCGTGTAGGAGCGTTTCTGCGTGAAGAAGAACTCGTTCCCTTCGCGTCGCACGTGTACCTCCGGAACACCGGCTTGGTTGGACCACGAGCCAAAGATGTCGAACATAGATAGAGTGACTGGTAGTACAGCTTCTTCCTTGGCAGCCTGCTCCAGACTAGCGAAAAGATCTGTGTCCTGCACCACACCGCTGGCCTTACTGGGGAGCAAAAACGAAAGAACACCAAGATAAGTCTACGTGGACGCTGATCGTTCGGTCGTTTCCTATAGTTACTTTTGCTGGATGTAGTAACGTAGACCCTTCTGGAAGACCTGCTCTCCAAGAGCGTAGCTGAACATACGCAACACGCTCGCCGACTTATCGTAGGCAATCCGATCGAACAGTCCGGAGATACCGGAACGCGTTTCGGTGTAGTATGTCATCGGTCGTATGGTTGGCGAGCCATCGCTGGTAAAGGCGTTTTGCTGTGGGCCCGATACGAAGCGCTCCCTGAGGTTCAGCTCCGGATGGCTCTATTTGGGTGACGGTAAAGCACACAATAAGAGCTGAGTGTTGTAACGTCACGCACGGCATCTACTCTCTACTTACAATTGAACCCACGTAGTACTGGTAAAGTCGGGCGAAGCCCTCGTTTAACCACAGGTAGCTCCACCACTTCGGTGCCAGCAGGTTGCCGAAAAACTGATGCGTATACTCATGTCCCACGATCGTCACAACTTGCACCTGCTGGTTTTCACCTTGCGATGCGGGGTCGAAGAGGATGGTATTATCTGCGTACGTCACCAAACCCCAGTTCTCCATCGCTCCGGCCGCATAATCGCTAGATTTGATGGCCACGTTGTCGATTTTGTTCATGGTGTACTTCTCGCCGAAGTACTCCTCCATCGCTCGGATGAACCGGGTCGAGGCATCGACAGAGTAGCTGAGACGATTTGCGGCCGATGGTTCTGCCCAAGACGTCACGGCTAATTGCGGATCCTTTAGCACCTCTCGCTCGTACACAAAATCCGACACGAGCCATGCTACGAGATAGGTCTGCATGCGAGGTGTAGTAGCGAAGGTGGACAGCTTCTTACCATCCGGCAGAAGCTGAATACCGAGCATGGGCGCATTCGAGCGGGCATGATAATCGATACCACACACGATTTGAATATCGTAGGTCGTCTTTATGCCCGGTTCATCGTAGCATGGGAACGATGTTCGAGCATCGACCGATTCAAACTGAGTCAGTCCAAGGTACCTATCGAGGGAAAACCATTAGGGTTGTTTGCAACCAACTGTATTCTAGAGAATTTCATCCTACCTGGTCACACCCTGGTCATCCTGGTACGATGACACATAGAAACCGGACTGATCGCTCCGATCGATACTGTTCGTGAAGTCGATATCAAGCGTATAAGAACCACTGCCGGGCTGTAGCACCGTACCGATGTTGATAACCAGAAACTCTTTTTCCTCATCAAACTCGAACCCCTTCACGGGTACCTCTAGGCCGGCACTATTGCGCAGATGGAGCTGCGTGATCACATTGCGCTTACTGTGCAGCACGATCTGGCTGGTAGCTTCAAGAATATTGATTCGTATCTGAACATTGCCGGTATAGTCGAAAATGCCAGCGTGTATATCCGTATCTAAATAAAGGCTGTAGTGAGTGGGCACGGTACTGTTCGGTAAACGGAACGAATCGAATGCCCGCTCCAGCCCGCTAGCAGATCTCGACTCGATGCTTGTAGGCGCTGCCAACACTAGCAGCACCGCTAACAGCAACACTCCCCCGCTGGGTGCTTTCGGTTGTGGCTTCATTGTTTCTATCACCACTACTGGCCGGCCAGGCAGCTAGAGGGGCGAATATATACTTACCCCAAGGGCTCATAGTCTATAGCCGGCATTATCAGTACTGGCTACTGTCTGTATAAATTTAAACCATATGCTGGCACTGTGACAATGGACGATTCACTCAGTATCTTATCACCAATTAAATGGGGTTTGGTTCAACCACCACACTGGCGGCGCCTATCGGAAGTGCATCTTGACAAGGAGTATTTGGCGGTGAACAGAAAAAAGCAGCTGAAGGGGTACGGGCTCACTAATTGGTTGATAGCTCTTCGACTGCTTCAAGAGGCCTGATGAACCACCGAAATTGCTTGTCAGCGTCTCAGCTTATCACCAGTTACACCTGAATTGCGTAGGATGTTGAGTAATTGGACAAAAATGTCTGATTGAAATAGTCCTAAATCTTTGCGTAAGGTATCGTATCAATGATGAGTTTTTATTGGACATAATGGTTTCACATGCTACTGTGAAATGCTATTCGCGGAGAAGGATAATCGATTCTTCGGTTAGGTCTGCATAAATAATTGAACCAGCTGTGAAGAAGAAAGAAACACATTATTATATTGTAGCCATTGTTATTGCCAATGAAATGGAGGAGGGTATGAGTCGCAAAATGCTATGGAATCTCCCATATGGTTATCAGTTAATCGCACAACAGAGCGCGATGGTAAGGATGATGATGGGAATTTCATGCTATCATGAAGCGCAAATCTGAACATGATGACGAATGGCTACGATTACGAGGTGATTGTATACACAGGAATGTACATTTATACATCCTCTACGACTTAGTACTCACTTCATAGTGTCGAGGAAGGTTTTGAAGCCGCCTTTGAATATCGGCCATAATGGCTGTAAACGCTGGATCCGTGCCGAAGCTAAGTGGAGAATGGGATAGCAAATGGAAAGTATTAAATGAAATGCGTTATCTAGCCTCGGATAAATAGTCACAATTGTCATACTTTTGCAAAATTGCCATGGTGTAGGCAACAGACCATCGATTGAACGCAGCGAATCCAGTGGCTGACTTTGAGTAGACCGCACTCAGCACTTGATACCATTCGCCGGGCTGATAGTTGGTGTTTGGATCGAACAGCGATGCTAGGTACTGGTCCAAAAAGTCTGAATTTTCGGCACAACCTAAGGCAGCAATGAGTAGCGACCGTTCTCCCAGATTCCCACTAGCTTGCATCCGTAACCAGACCGTCATCAGCTGATCCAAAGTGGCGACAGTGGCGCCTCCACAATAGACACTTTCTTTCAGATACGATGGAATCATTGCCGTACCGGTCATATCGTTCATCATTCTGGTTAATGCCTCTGTACGGCATTCGGTCACTCCCAGGCGGCAGCTCCACTCGATAACGCTGCTACGCAACTGCTGAAACTCATGCGGCTCACCGGAAATCCCATCAAACTGTACCAGCTCGAAAATACTTCTTATCCGAGTAACCGCAAAGCGCTAAAATTTAAGAAATAGAATGAACCAATCACGTAAAGATGCCCTGTCAATAAGCTCTTGAAATCAATTAGCTACCGTAAAAGCGTTGAAGGAGGCTTCGTCTGGAACGAGAGCATCACGTAGGGCTCCAAGGTTATCATTGGCCAGCAGCACTATCCACGGAATGGTATCTATTTCACGTTCAATGTATTGTAGCAAGCCGTACAGTAACGGGGCATCGATGTGCTCGGTGAGGTAGAGTTTAACGCCATCGTCCAGCAGTTGGCCACGCGACGTCGGCGGTAGGACCTCATGATTTCTGGTTAGCTGTTGGATCAAACGCAGCCAAAGGTTTGCATCGTAGTTCACCCGGTAATAGCCCGTTTGGTGAGGATTCGCGAGAATCCATGCACCTTCGGGTAAGCTAGCACTGGGTATCGATATCTGTGATGTCCCTTGTGGCAACCAAAACTTCTCGGTTGTTGCCGTACCGTCGCTCATTACCACTTGGTAGGTTACCGGAATCGACCAGGTTTTGCCACCACCGTCTTCCGTATCTTGCCTTGAATCCGTTGTGTAGTGACTTTGGTGGAAGATCAGCTCATCAGATTGTAGCTCAACCGTTACGAGGGGATATCCGGACTGATAGATCCAGGGCCCCATAAGCGTGGTTACGTTCAAACTGCGCGATAGTACCGCATCTTCCTCCGCCGCAAACTGCAAACTTGCAAACAGAGCTTCCGGTGTGACTGAGCTTCCTTTGCTGGATTCCAAGAGACGAAGAAGAAGATGTCAAATTAATCTTACAAAGTGCGTGCTTTGAAACGCGAGTGACTCAAACATACTTGTTGCGTATGTAATGCCGAACACCGTTGAGAAAGGTGGACTCTCCGAGGGCATAATGGAACATGCGCAAGATGCTGCCACCCTTCTGGTAGGCAATGATGTCGAACAGACTCATAATGTCGGACTGGTTTGGCACCGAGTAGGACAGAGGGCGTATGGTGCTGACACTGTCCACCAGCAAGGCCGTCTGTAGTGCCTCAACGGTGAACTTCTCCTGGAACCGTATGCTTGGCTCCAGCTGGAAACGAAAGGAAATTGAGCAATCACAGCGTGCTGTTACCAATAATCGAGCAGACCATTACCTCACTGCTGATATAATATTCGTAGAAGGTAGCAAAACCTTCGCTAAGGAATACATCGGACCACCAATGGGGCGTCAGTAGATTACCGAAGAACTGGTGCACGAATTCGTGCACAATCGTAGTGATTACGTTCTCCTTATCACGGTTTGTACCGGTTGACTCATCGTACAGCAGGTACGATTCCTCATACACAACCAAACCCCAGTTTTCCATGGCAGAAAAGTAAAACTTAGGTACGGCCAGCTGGTCTAGCTTGGGAAGATCGTACGTTTGCTGGAAATGACGCTCGACGGCCCGTATCGCCAGGGCCCCAAGCTCTAATCCGTACTGACGAGCCGAAGGAGATGAACCCGGAGGAGCCACCAATTCCATGTTGAAGCTAGACTCTGGACCTTTGAGTGACACTCGCGAGCTGACGAAATCAGTCGTAATGGCAAAGGCTACTAGATAGGTCGGCATGGGCGGGCTAGATTGAAAGCGAGTTTGCTTCATACCCTCGCCACTGCAATGAAGGACAGACAAATGTTAAGTGGTGTTGCACTGGTTAAGGCGCTTGCAGATTGTCTGCAGATTCGACTTACATAATTTTGACGGCCGCCACTGGCATGTTTGAATAGACCTTTGTCTCGATACCACTATCAATGATGATCGTAAAGGTAGCCCTTAGTCCAGGTTCATCGTAGCACGGGAACGCGGTCCGAGCATCGATCGCCTCGAACTGCGTAATGGCTCCGAACTGGAGCTCGCCAGTGGCCGTAGACGGATATGTGAAGTAATAGAACCCGGATACATCACTGCGAATCTCATTTTCAAACCGGATCGTTAGCTGATAGAGTGATCCCGTACTCAGCGCTGACATCGTGTTGATCGTAAGTGTTTGCGCGACCGGATCTTCCTCGATGCTCAAGATCGGTTGCTCGAGCTGATTTGTGTTCTGAAGTCTGACGTGTACGATACGGTTCCGCAGGGAGTTCAGCACAATCGAGTTGGTCGTGTGTTGGACGCGTATGCCTATCGTCACCGTGCCGGTATAGGCGATATCCTGCGCCGGGACACTCAGCTCCAGTACATAATTCTCCGGTATTGTATCATTCGGTAGCCGGTGCGATGACATATCACGAACTGTAGGTTTAGCTCGGCTAAGGGTTTGCTCTCGAAGAAGATCGATCCGATTACGCTCCAACCGTCGGCTAGAAGAAGAATCCTCTGGTCGCCTGTTGAACTGTCCTCCTGTTGCTACCACACACAGCAGTAGGAAACACACGGTACACTGTGCTAAGGACACATGGCGCCAGCGCCTTTCTGTGGACGAAGTCATCACTTAGCAGTGTGAGGATTCGCTTGCCAAGTGCCAACAGAGACTAATGATGTGTACCAGCGGGAGTGCAGTCCTATTTATGATAACGCAGAAACCAAATCGAATCTAATCAAATCGAATCTAACCTATTGTCTCGTGACTGATATCGCGTAACTGCTACCGTTCAACACCGTCATTGCGAAACCGATTCCGGAGAGTGAGAGTCATCGGTTTATCTGAATGCTGTAATAATGGCGATTGATCAGGAACCTTCGATTGTACCGAGCTTACTTCCCCGCCTTCCGATTAGTACGCACGACCGTATTCGGAATAATGGACCGTTCGAAGAGCGCAGACCTGCTCAGTGGACCCGGAAATCGGTTCTTCTAGTTCATTTTATTCAATCGAAACCATTCGACGCCAGATGGTGAACAAGAATAATACTAATAACCACGGATTTTGGACTTAATGGCATTTCCAAATTGCGTCGCTAGTAGTTCGCACGCCCATGAGCCATCCCTGGGCTCTTTTTTCGCTCACACGCTGAGTCACACCATTCTACTTCTAACCGAGCAGATGTGTGGCAATGGCGAGTAGAAGGGCTGCTAGCGAGACAGTAACGGTGGCCGCACCACCATCATCGTCCTCGGTGGTCGTTTGTTGTGCCTGCGTGGTGGTAATGGGGGCCGTCCCCGTCGTCGTCATCGGAGGAGCAGGGCTTGTAGTGATTGGTGGGTTAGTAGCTTGCGTTGTGCTACTAGTTGTGACCGTGACTGTGGTAGTTGTGGGCTGTGCAGTCGTCGTCGTCGTCTGTAGATCCTTGACGTACTCGGCCAGGAAGTCCGTCAGCATCAATCCTTCGAATCCGTTCACCCAATCCAGGTTCGCTTGGGCCGAGTTGCGCAGGTTGGTGGCAGTCGTCGGGTTGACACGGTCACCTAGGGTCGTGATGAGTGCGTTCAGCTGTTTTGTAGTAAAACAATATGGAATTAGTCCTGAATCGTGAATCATGGAAGGTAGAGGGATGAAAGATGGTATTACCTGTGCCATTTCAGCTGCATTGTTGGTACGACTAGCAATAGCAGAGAGGGTCGAGCTAAGCGTCGACTGTCCGAGAGTGCTGACGAACTCACTGGTCAGTTGCGCGTTGCTAAGGAACTCGATCAATGTATCCACGCCAGCGCGACTGCCAGAGTAGACGGCCTGGATGACACGGCGACGCTCGTCCGCACGGTAGTTAATCTCGGTGTTACCAAGGGCCGTCATGATGAACGAGTGCAGATACTCCTTATTCCAGGAGCAGCCCAGCGCATCGATCAGCATCGTGCGCTCAACCAAATTCTTCGAGTCCATCATTTTGCGGTACACGTACTGGTACTCCTGCTCACTGGCCGTACGCATTCCGTAGCAGTACGTGACGGTAGACAAATCTGCGTGAACCATAGCCCGATCGCTCGCTTCGGACGTCAGCAGCGTCTTAGTACGAGCTAGACAATCCGGATGATCGAGGCGGCACGCCCAGCTAGAGATCGTCTGCACAAGGTACTTGTGCAACAGCGTGTCCTGGGCATCGACGGCGTCAATGTTGAGCAAACTGTACAGTGGCTCAGTCAATGAGTGCACGAACGTGGTGAAATGCTCATACGCTTCGGTACCACGCAGACGGCTATTGAAGTACGACAGGGCAACGTCAGCCGCGGCCCACGGCGAGTATTCGCGTTCGTTGTGCAGATAGGTCATGAGGCGCAAGGCAATGCGCAGATCCAGACGTCCGGAGCGAGCCAACCAGTACGCATCGTCGATCAGCTGAGCGCGGTTCAGGCGGTGTATGCACCCAAAGCACTCGTGCAGCGCGTTCGTGATCAGCTCCCAGTTGTGATCGTCGTAGTTGACGCGGTAGTAACCGACCTCTTGCTTGTTGAAGATAATCCACTCGTGGGCCGGCACCGTGGTCGTGAAGCGGGCCGCCTTGGTGGCCAACCACTTGAAGTCATCGAACTCGTTAAAGTCGGCGACCGCTTGGTGGACGTAGTTGTACGGGATCATCCAGATGTTCGTGTTCGGGATCTTGCGATCCGAGTAGAAGCGCTCCTGCGAGATGATGATCTCGCCGGTATCGTACGATCGGCGTACATTCAGCACCGGGTAACCGGCTTCGTTCGTCCAGGTCCGCATGATCTGCCCAACGGTTACTCCGTCCGGCAGCACACCCTTACCCTCGATGGCTGACTGCAGTCCCCTGTACAGATCCTCATCCGTAGCTTTATTCAGTGCGCGATCTAGCAGATAGGTCCGCAGGCCTGCCCGCCAATTATCATCCCCGAGCACGTGGCGCATCATGTTCAACACACTGCCAGCTAGAATGACACCGACAAAGGTCAGAGTGAACAGGGAGTACCATGGTAACAGGTGCGCATGCAACGGACACCAAACTACTTACACTTGGGATAGGCGACGCGATCGAACAGTGCCGAGATCTCGCCCGGTGTGGCCGCATTGTAGTTCATCGGGCGGGTGCTCGCCAAACCGTCCGGTACCATGGCCGCCTGTATGACCTGGGTATTGAACAGCTCCCAGTACTCCATGCCCGGGTAGGCCAGATCGGTCGCAAGGTACTCGTACAGGGTGGCGAATCCTTCATTGAGCCAGATGTACTCCCACCATTGGGGTGTCACGAGATCACCGAACCATTGATGGGCGTACTCGTGCGAGATGGTCGTCGCGATGTTGGTTTTCGTTCGATAAGAGTTTACCTCCGGATTAAACAATAGTAATTGTTCTCTGCGTGAAAGAATGGAAGAGACGAGCAGAGGGAAGCATAGAAGAAGTTGCACAAAGGCGTCATCCAATCGTAATGTTGTAATTGGGATTGGAAAGGGGTGAACCATTCCTTATCGGCTTGCAGCATTGCTGTTTTACGATCGCGATACCTAAGTCAAAACGGCATATAACGGCATCGATTTTATGGCCAATATCGATGCCGGGTCGCTTAGGGCTTATCGCATTGTTCAGAACAATCGCGCTCCTCATCCTAATCACCACCACCAACATCAATATCGTCATCATCATCGTTACCTGTACGTCACGAGGCCCCAGTTCTCCATGGCACCGGCAGCAAAGTCAGGTAACGCCACCTGATCTATCTTCTCCATGTAATTCGTGTACGGAACGCCCAGATGATCATCGAGCACCTGCAGGATCAGCCTGCTCGCTTCCAAGGCGAACGGAAGCTCCTGGAATGCGTTCGGTCGTGCGAACACGCGATGCTTATTGTCGCCTCGGCGCAGGAAATCGGACACGACGAACGCGATCAGGTAGGTTGACATCAACGGTGTAGTCTCGAACTTCGTTGTGGCCATCTCTCCATTGACAATCCGGGTGTCTTCGGGCATGTTCGAGATGGCACCGTACAAAGAACCGTGCGTGATTGTGATGGTGAAAGTCGCCTTCAGCGCTGGTTCATCGTAGCACGGGAATGCACGGCGTGCACTAGTCGACTCGAACTGGGTCGTCGCGAGGTATCTGGTGGGGATGGTTAAATTAGGTCTCGGTTAACACGGACGCAGGAACCATTCAAAGGTGCTGTCGTCGGTGCTGTCGTCAATGGACTTACCTGCGCTCTCCATTATCAGCGACATAGGACGACACGTAGAAACCATCGTCATCCGTCGACAGGCGGCCACTGTAGTCGATCTCCAGAAGGTAGTAACCAGCTAGCAGCACGCTCGGACTAGTTAGGGTGAGGTGTGCCACACGTGTGTCGGTCGCGAAGGTCACATCTCCGATCAGCGTTGGTGGACCATCGATACCGGCCGGCAGCGAGGAGATCTTGGCCGTCGACAGCTGCAAACCGAGTTGGTGCAACACTAGGTTGTCGGTCGGTTGGACGACCTGCAGCTTAATGGCCACTGTACCGGTGAAGGTTCGCTCGTTCCGGTGGATATTCGTCGTCAAGTGAACTGCGTAATGGATCGGAATCGACGTTTGCGGTAGTCGATAGCTTTCGTCTACATCCTGGGCCGGCACTATAGCCTGCTCTGCACTGGGCACAGGCTCTTCCTCCTCTGCATGGATTGCATCGGTCTTAAACGGTGGCCGTTCGGCCAAGAGCTCGCCGGCACCGAGCAAACACCACAAACCGATCGAAACGATCACCAACGGACGTACCATCTCCGTGTCTCTTTATTTCTATCTTAATATAGTCCCGGGAACGGTCGGCTGTGTTGGGATGGTACCGTTGGGATGCCGGTACCTTGCTGCTAACGTACCAAGCGCAACACTGGGTTTGCGGATTCACGCTCGGTAAGCTTTAATACCTTCAAGATGACCTATTGTAACCAGCGTGATCGCTGGCTTTGGGCGCAAGTGCTGGATTGTCCTGGGCTTATCTAACGCCCTACGGGCTAGCACAGATAAGATAAATTTCCAGAGCCAATTCGATTTTATAGACTGCGCAACTTTGGGGCTTGACCGGAAACCGGTATCAATTCGAACGAACCCAAAACGGATCTTTCGTACATCCAAAACTCCAAAAATACGTCCTCATCTGGGCTGATTCGGTTGCGAGTACACACGCCCTTTCCGCTTCGCCACGTGCCTCGTCCTCTAGCTGTGGCGTCAAGCCACTTAATAGCTAATCCTTATCCTAATTTGTAAAGCCACTTCAGCGCAGATCACTTCATTCATTTTTTCATGTGACGGCACCACAAGACTGGATGTGCACGGTGTTATAACAATTCCGAAGCGAACGCCATCGATTGACTAGAGCGAGTAAAAACAGCACCGATAACACATATCGACTTGTTCATCTTATCTGACCAATTGCAACTAGCTGAACTTTGATAAGCGTATCGGTGGAGGATGTTTAGTAACGATTACAAGTGATTTGTTACGTACCATCCAAGCTATTAGGATTACGAAGCAAATAGCTAATCTACGCACTCCTATCACACCTGAAGACTGTTGATGATCCCGCGAAATAGCAAATGTTTCACACATGATACAACAACAATTTGTATCGTTTTCACGCGAGATCGCCAATTAAACGGCAAGCAGAGGAAGACAGGAAGATAGGCGAAGGATTATAAATTATGTATTATCGAGCAGTAGTACTAAAGAGCTCAGGCTATGATTTAAGATCTGATATTGCTTTGATTGTTCACCCTATATATCGCCAACAGAGCTCAGGACCCTTAAAAAGGCTTTGATTCGATGAGATTTTCTTTCTTCAAAGAAATACCGGTCAATTTCTCGGAATGAATATCGACGCGGAATAATAGACGCAATATTTTATTTTACAATTCAAGGACAGAACAAAGCTCTCATCGCTCCAACACTGTTTTTCCTGTTATGATACCAGTTTCTATTGTCATTTATCATTACACATTACATGCATACATGTTGATTGAATTTACAGTACCGTTTCGATCCTTGTATTTTTTTACCTTTCTATTCAAATTCAAATGATTGCATTTCACTTTCAATTTCTCAAACGATAGTTCTAAGAAGATACAACTTGAATCAACGTATTATTAAACCCATTCGATGCGACGAATAAAGAGCTTCATAGCTCTTATAGCTGTTTTTAACTCGCTCGAAGGGACTCAAACATTAACTAGATCAACGTCGAGATATTATATTTCTGATCCAGCCGTGCGTCGTTAATCGTCGGATTAGCTCATTAAAAAGGCGAAATAAAGTGTTTTTTTTTTGCATATATAAGGACGGACTTGCCGTATGTTTGGAAAGGCGAAATAAAGTGTTTAATTAAGAAAAGAATATTAAGTTATAAATGTTCAACAGAGCTAAGAAAAAAACACCTTTTATGGAGATGACTCCTACAAATACTGAATACAGTCAGCTCCCAAAGGGAAAGGGGATGAATTGCCCCTCCGGACTATTAGTTGTTGAATAAAAGTATCATCTACGTACAGCTGCTTCCATTTGCGGCAATTTAACCGAGGAATATCAACTGAAAAACAATATTAGAAAATAGAAAGTGGGCAAAAAACAGTGTTGGCGACCAGTAAACCCAGAGCCAGACACAGCAATTCACTACAAAGAAATCAAGTTCCGAAGTTGTTTCACATTTGCACATCTGATACCCTAACCAGAGCTAGCGGATCATCAGTGAAACATATTTCCTCGCGAGTGCGGATCTGGAAGCAACTGCACGCAAACATACGCCGTCTACTTGGCCTGTTCAAGTTGGAGCAAAGTGTATATAATGTGAATATCAAAAGAGCTGAATAACATTCTAAATAAGCCCAGTCATAATGCGACGAAGGGTGAAGGAATAATAAGAAGAAGTATAAGTCCAGCAATGATGTGAAGAAGTATGAACATTAAAGAAACTCGTTCAGCAGTTTGAGACATTCATAAAAGAAAGAAAAAGATTATAGCCTTGAGTGTACATCGGAATTTACAGTATGCATCGCAAATCTAAGTAAAAAAGAACTAAATGTGTAGAACAGAGAGCTGAACGTATCAACGTAACGTAATCGTATAATGAATACTAAGCAGTGCAATACAAACAGCAAATTCATAATTGAATGGAAACATGCCATCATTGAAGGAAAGGAAACATAAAATTGAAGAAACCGAGGACAGATAGCATGCTAGGTGTCAATGACTTTACTAGAATTAGTGGTCAAATATTGACGATAGCAGATATTAGATACTCGTTCAATGATAAGCGACTAGAGCTAATTAAAGGAGAATCAGTATTAAGACGTATACACTTTCTTGAATAAAGAACTAAAAGTGCACAAAAGTTCAATAAAAAAATGTAAAAAATAGTGCAATTTAAATGAAAAATAAGTTATTTTCGTATATTCACTCAAAAAGTTATTGTGAAGGAATTGCAACGGTACCTAAGGTGTTCGACCGAACGAAGATCATGGAGGGAGCGCTGATCCATGACTTTTGCTGTTTTGTAAAGTATGACTTGATTTCCGAAATATAGTAAAAATTATTTTTAAAAATCAGAACGATAGTGAAGGCGAACATAAATGAACACTTTCTTATGAGAAGGTTCAAATCATTTTAGACAGTTTTGTGGGATTTTACTTACTGCCTTATCTAGCACGCATTTTCAAACCATTCTTTACTTTTGCCGATTGTTTCTACTAAGGCCACAATAAACTTCTGGAATCCGTTCATGATTAGTAAACTGTGACCCCCTTCGCGCGTGTCATCACGCGTTCGCTTGTGTTTGGAGCCATCGTAATGAAAATCCTTGGCGTCAACACATTCCACATCAAGCCCAGCCGAATGAGTACGGTTAATGGTAGAAGATTCTGTGGAAGATGCTTTCTACTGACCATTGTATGCACTATCAGAATCTATCGTATCACTAAAACAGGACAAATCGAATTAATATCGAACCTGATTAGAAACCAACTCAACTTCTGTTTCACTCACTCGATTTCGCGATAGACACATTGTTGAGTCTTCATTTTTACATTCTTACCGACGTCGAGCGATCAATTCGTAAGACCACTAGAACGTGAAGAAAAAATTGTCAACTTGCATAGCTATAAGTCCAAATTATGATCTGACTCACTTGTTTTTAAATTGTGTAGAGATTATTTCCTTGGCTAAAACATTCTTTATTTTTTATTCACCATCTTCACGATAACACCGCGGTTGCAGAGTGTTCCTCCTCGGCAGCCGCTGCCAGCAACAACGTCTTTTCCAAAGACGGAAAGATCCACGTTTGAAACTCGGCACATTCCACTTCTAAAGCGTAAGTCTTCTTACATTCTTAATGTATGTATTAAGCACATACCAAGGAATGCTGATCATGCAGAAACTCGTAACTCGACGCCTTAATCGCTGAGCAGTTGGAGAGTGTGCTTGCTTGTGGTTGTATATATATTCGCTCGTTGTCTCTGTCACCGAATACCTCCTAACGATTCTGGTAAATAACTTGAATGAACCACTGGTACAGCGCAAGTAAAGAACCAGCAGAAGTAGTAGGAAAAATCTTTGATTACCCACGAGATTTGCAAAGCTAGATACATTACATTATTAAAATTGTCCTTTCTCGTACTAGCAGTCCGGACAATTAATTGTAATCTTGACAAAAATATAGAAGAGGAAGGCTATAATCATCGATTTTCTCGGTTTCAAGTTGCACTTTGGGAGGTTTCCTCGTATAATTGAACGACGCATGGTGCATGGTGATAATGTCCTTGCCTTTCCGCCTTGACTTGTTGTTGAGAAACGTTCCGTTTCTTCGGATGTAAAAGCAAAATATTAAATTAATCGAACATCGCGAAGTGAGCTTTTAATTTAAGTACCAGATAATTGTATCGAAAAAGCTTTTTCCAGTGCTGTACTGTAATCGTTTGGTAGTCGCCGGCGGATGTGGACTGCGCTGCCCTATATATCTCTGTCCGGGATCCTTGAAAGCATGCTCAACGAACACTGGTGTTCGTATGCTCTAAATGATATATCAAAATAAAGTTCGACGCGCAAGCCATAATCGTACTCCGGCTACCCATTTCATAGGGAGAGCAAATCTTTATTAACGGTTTCACATTTGCACGTGTTTAGTAGAAAAATGTTTCTGTTGTTTTGTTGGTTGTTCATTTCGCAATACTGGAAGTAATATGATAATATGATTTCTTTGTATTTGCAATAATAACGACTGAATACACACTACAACGCCCCGTCTATGTATGGGCTTCCAGCTAATTGTAAAGTTTCATAATTCATCCAGCGTCCACCCTTAATATATTATGCATCGATAACGACGTTGGGAGCTAACAACGACCGGCATTTTTGGTGGGAGCGTCTTTTTACGTTCTTCTGACGAATGATATTGTGTATCTGGAAATCTTAAAAAATGAAAACAGACAAGTAAGAGGGGTCCGTTTGGTTTTTGGTATTTGCTCGATTGATATCCGGGCCAATGGCCCGCATTAATCAATAAATAAGTATCCCTGATTCTCGTTAGTGAAGTTTTACTTCGTTACACACATCTTAAGAGGGAAACGCTTCATAGTGTTGCTGACGCTTCACGATGCTAAAAGTGATCGTAAACAACAGAAATCACAATTATTCTAAGCCATGCTGGAACGGTTGCCCTTCCCTTCCTTCTTGACTAATCGATATAAGTAAGTTAACCCGCGTAACATTGATGCGCAGACAGCAAACGAACATGATCGTGACACATACCAGAAACCAGTGGAATAGCCACACATAAACACACGCACGGGGAGATACAATGACGGGCAAGGATGCCCCAGGGCGTAGATTATAATGCAGAAGAAACATACCATATTTCGTTCGTCGCGTTTCGTGTAATCCCTGCCATCGTCACTCTAGATAGGCAGAAGAGGTGATGCTTCATTTACTCTTGCCCGATACTTTATCCGTCAGTAATAAATTAAACATCTTATGTGCTGACTCACACACGCATACACACATCAATGAAACGATTGCGCCTGCGGTTAAGATATGATGTGATCGTTCAGGTCACATCGTAATCGCGTTTGCTTACAGCCTGTGCTGTTTTAACTAGCACGAAACCCGATTTTGCCAATATTCACGCGTGGATAGCATACGCTCTCGTGAGCCCAATTCACGCGAGGCCGAATGCGATCATCCCGTCGCTAGGTATATTGTCAACAATTCAATCAGTACGATACTCGCGGGACAATCGATCGCTAGTGGCGCTGGGGCGCTGAAGCGTATTGCCTACTAAAAGACTCTCACTTGCTCTCTCTGTCTCTCTGATGTACATATGCGACGCTTCATTAGGTTTTCAGTTTCTTTTGGTGGGTGCTGTGGGTGTTGGAAGAAAGGAGAGCGGGTGGTTTTGCGGTGGTAGGTGGTACAAGGTGCAGCAATGATAAGTGAGTGCGGAAGGTACCACCAGATAGCCAGAGCGTGGGCGACGTTCTGGCGACCGCTATGGTGGGTGGACCATTTGTATCGCGCTATCGTCGCTACTACTACTGCTGCTATTTCAGCAGATTGATCAGCTCGATCACCTGCTTGCGATTGCTGTGCATGTACGCCTTCGTCTCCCAGAGCATGTTGATCAGCGGTTCGTCGATCTTTTCGTCCATCGCAATGTCCACCGACATTTGCGGGTTAAAGCGGAAGTACGGTACGCCAATCATGCTACACCAGGCTCGGGCACGGTCCACGACGCGCCCATCGGAAGCGGTGGCCTGATCAACCATTAAGGTGCCTACGAAACGTAAAACGGTTCAAAATCAGATACATAATCCAATCCTGTGGCTCTGTGGGATGATACTTACTTATGGTCGATATGCCGTAAACCGCTTTCGTCGTATCCCAGATGCTATCCGGACGGAACACATCGATTTCCTTTAAATCAACCACCGGCGTTAGGCCGGTACCGAGTGAAACCACAACCGAAACCTGTCGAAAAGGGACAAAAGGTAAGAGTGACCTGTAGTTTGATGGTCGATCGGGTCAAACAGCAAACAGTGGTAAAGAGCTTACCGGAACGGCTTCGGCGGAACGGCCCGTATAGTGCAGGGCTGCGTTGAGCTCGTGGATCTCCGTCATCGCGTCAAGTGTCGGGTTGTTGGCAATGAGACCACCATCGAGGAAGCGCCCGAACGCTCTAAAGTAGGACGGTGCGGCACCGGTCGCACGGGCTGCACGCCAAACGAGCTGGTCCGAGGGAGGAGGTGGAGGTTGGCCGCGGTTGTTGGAAGGCGTCACGATACCGAGGATGTCGCTCGCGCACTCAAAGTTACGGAACAGGTGCAAGTTTACTGGTTTCCGATCGGCCATCACACCCGTCACCATCAGCCGGGGATGCTTGATGTCAGACATAACCGTGAATTCGCCCAGCTGTTCCTTTAATACGGATTCAAGCGCATCGCTTGGATACGGCCGCGAACCGACGAACGCTTGATCTTTCATGCGCAGATACAAGCACATGCACTGCTTCATGGTCTTGCCACAGCCGACGGCGAGTGCCAGAATGCCGCCCGTACTAGTGCCCGCTATCCAATCGAACAGATGGCTAATCGGTGTTTGCGACAGCTGCTCGATCTCGAGCAGCATCTGTGCTAGCACGAGACCCCGAATGCCACCACCATCCAGGCAAAGCAAGCGACCACGACCGCCGGGGGCAGACGTTTGCCCATCGCAAGGAGTTCGGGATCTCTGATGGGTGGTGCTGCCGTTACCACCACCAGCCGCTGTGTTTGATGCCTCACCCGAGTGTGGGTCGTCGGTGAGCATCGGCTCATCGCCCAACTCGAAATCACCCATCAGATTAACGCCCTTGAGCGACGATGTGGTGGACGTGGGAGAGGTCGGTTTCGAGGCGGCATCCAGTTTGCTCATAAACATCGACAGCAGCCCATCCATAAAGCTTGCTCCCTTACGTTCCTGGCTAACGTCGATCGTTTTCGGGTGCTCCCGAACCGGGCGCTCCTCGTGGATCGTCTCGCGGATCTTATTCGTGATCAGGCTCGGTACACTGTTGCGGTGCGATTTGCCTGTCGTGGTTGCCAACATCTGCTGTATGTGTTCCCGACTCTCGCTTGTTTCGGGCTCGGCGGGTGGAATGCCATTGTAGGAACCAGTTGCCGCACAGCCAGGCGGGCACTTGGTGCTTTTTAGAGGGCACCGTTTCGCACCGACCGAGTGCAGGATGTATAGTATCATCGCGTCTTTCGTGCCATTGTCATCCCGCCCGACCATGTGGCGAGGAGTTTTGCCATCCTTGTTTGGGTTGTTAATGTCCGCCCCGAACACCACCAGACACTGGACAATCGGCAACAGCCGCTTCTCGACGGCAATGTGTAGCGGCGTGTTGCCACTGTTATCGACCACATCGATCTCGGCCTCGTGCGCTAACAGGGCCACCACACACTCCAACCGGTCCCGGGTCACCTGTAGAGTAGAAAGCAACAGGTGCGGCGGAGATGCTTTGTGAATCGTCATGCAATGTGCACTGGACAGATGGACAGCGTATGCTTAACGGAATCGAAACGAAAGCTATGGCATATGGCTAGGCAATAGCCGCGGTCCCACCACATTAGTGAGCAAAACCACAGCAAGCTGTCGCATCGACGAAGGGCAAGAAGATAGAGGTTGTGTGTCAATTACCATCACGTGTAGCGGCGTTTGGCCGTTGAAGTTCACCAGATTCACGTCACAGCCGCGTTCGATCAGCGAATTCAGCACCTCACGGCTCGAGCTCCAATGCAACGGGGTACCGCCGTGCTTCATGTCCTGCGTGAATAGTTTGTTCGGGTTGCTTACCAGAAAGTCGGCCACATTACCTATGAAAGATGGTTCTTTATCGATTAGAGACGTACACGCACACGCAATACCCAACACACAGCACACCCCACGCGAAATCAAACGGTCACCCGACAAACACCGGAAGCATCACGGAAGCCGAAAGGGAGGCAAGTAAATCAGGAAGGAGCAAACCAAATCCCGGTAAATGGATTGTTTGTTTCGAGCGAAACGAATTGGATTGGAAAGAAAAATATAAAGAAAAGCAAAGATTATTCATCTGGATGGTAAGCGGCAGAGACACTCACACACACACACACACACACACGCACACGCACACGCGGGGTGTAGGGTGCCATGAGAGTAACATATGGTATGAAAAGCAAATGGTGAAACGGTTAGTAACTTGCCATCATTGAATGCTTTTTGGCGGAGATGCGCGGAGAAAAAAGGGGAAAAGAAGAGTTAAGAAACAAACTATTAACAGAGCAAAACTACAATCGGAAGAGGAATGACACTGGAGGAAACAAGGAACAGGGGTAGATAGAAGGAAATATGCGAACTGGAGCCAGCGTCCAGACGAGTGTTGGAAACTTACTCGATGGAATGGATTTGTTGTACGAATTGCCGGCACCGCGAGCCTTCTTGTTCGTATCGGCACCGGCCAACAGCAGGGCCTTCACGCAGTCCGGCTTGTCGGACAAACAGGCTAGATGGAGCGGCGTGTATCCGTCCGTGTTGAGATGGTTTAGGTTTAAGGTACTTTTAGCTGTTAACAACTGAAACGAAAGAAGGAAGGCTTGAAACACTCTTCTCTACACTTTCATCCGGTCAGGTGCGCACGGTACTGCTACTAACACTGATCATCTCCTTGGTGGTGCTGGCTGCGTAGTGAAACACAGAATTGCTGTTCTTGTCCAGGTGCTCCAGATTACACACGCCCACCAGTGCCTTCACAAATTCGAGATTGTTTGCTTTTACTGCTACCTGAAACGGAATTGAAAGTGAGATATAGTGCCGATGCTGAATGAATCCAGAGATCACGAAGCGTACATGTAGCGGTGTCATCATCTCCACGTACTCGGCATAATCGAGGAAATCGACAATGCTCGGATTCGAAATGTAATCGGTGAGATTAAAGTGAGCAATGATGTGCGCCAGCGACCAGCTCGGATACTCAATCAGGATATCGCACAGTTTCTGCAGGCCATTCATGTTGTACATCTGTAACGCAGGGTGGTATTTAATAAGTATGGATTGATTGCAATTTAAAATAGGAAGGTAACAGCTGGCGCAGTGCGTGTACCTCACGGACGATCTTCACTAATTCGGGTAGTCGCTGATGGAAGGCTTCAAACTTTTCCTCCGCTTCCGCTAGTGTCGTTGCACGGTACAGACTGGAACAGTGATTGGAAATTGAAATGATTAGGAGGGGGCTTGGAATTTATGGCTAAAAGTGCGGCTTTTCGATCTTACCTGTACGAAGTGTTGATCGATTCCACGTGTGGTCGCTCGAGTACGATATCGTACACCAACTTCTTGTCCGGGGCATTTGGGTTTGGTGCAAACAGTCGCATCGCCTCGTTGCGCTGCAGCACTTGTAGATTGGTGTACGACTCATTCTTGACCTCTTGAACCTTGTTCGGTGGGGCATCGACACCAAGAAATCGCTGGATTGCTGGATAGACGGATTTTCCCCAGTGGCCGGTATGCCGCGGTCGAGTGGGAACCAAAACACAAACCCAAAATAGTGAAATCCAGGGGGATGGGGACGAGAACAAAAAGCAAAAAAATGCCAGTTTTAGTTACGTTTCGCTAGCTTGCAGTATGTGTTGGGAATTCTGCAGGATTCCTAATCCAACAACTGAGTAACATCGAGTAATGGTAATGGTACCTAAACCGGTTGCCAGAGCACCGATCCCGAGCCAAGCCATTTGCATTCAGGCTAGCTGTGGTTGCGGAGCTAGGTGCAGTGTGTTGCTGGGTGGCGTTTGATAGCCGTAGGATATCTCTTTAGGAACGTGTGACCGAATGGGAAAGGAAGCTTGGTTCAAATCAACAAAACAGACGGTTATTGGAGTAAAAGGAAGGAAACAAACACAAGCGAGGACGAACGAGGAAACGGAGAACAACAACTCGATTCTCGATTCTCGGCCCTACGATGAACGGTTTGGCGTTACTGAAACGATTCCAAAGGATAGTGGACATTTGGCAAATACACGCATATGGTACGATTCGGTGCTGAGCTACTAGATCGAATGAAGGGAATTGTGCCACTACTGGAAATGGTGCCGCAAATAGCGTAATGTAACCGGATCGTTAGCTTCATAAGCTCTACACGCGGGCCAGATGTAAGAATTCAAGCGTTGAATGCGCGGTCTCTCTGCGGACCACAAACCCATGACAGCTCGTGATGGAGAGGCCACTACGCAAATAGACTCATCAACGCAAACTCAATCCTCAACGCTCCTAAACCGAGCGGGGTTATGACTAAGCTTCTGCAAATACTGTCGACCACCATCCATGAGCCGTCGTTTCAAGTGCCTTTTTCACATATCTACAGATTACATATGGTGCACGATGGTCTCTGGCCTCTTCTGCTAGTGGTTTCGTAGCTTCTGACTACTAGCTAGTGTGCGCGCGCGGTCTCTTGGCCGGCCTTGACCGTCGTACCTTGCATAAAATCCCGCTCCACCATCGGAGGGTTCTTCCAAAGACCTAAAATGAAATAACAACGGCCACAGCCCCAGGGTTACCGGTTAAGATAGCGGTCCTCCTTCAATGAGATCTGTGGCTTCATTTTTGTCGTTGCTGGCGTATTTGTTGTCACTATTATACGTCCGCCACGAAAGCGTAGCGAGTGACAACCCGTATGTCGCAATCGATTAAATGAGGGAAAACCCATCATGCCAGACCGGGGGACGCGTGTGAAAGGAACATTTCGAGCCATTTTAAGGAGTCTTCGGCCGTCGCCGCCTTCGTCATCGTCATCATCATCATGTTCTTCGGCGAATGTTTTTCTTTGTCCTTTCTTCCAGGAGGCCACAATGATGGCAAAACACAACAATACACGCACGCACGCATGCCCAAATACACAATTGGCTGCAGCCGTGTGCTGGAATTCCGTATCTCTTCGCTAGAAAACCATCCCTCGATTGAGTCATCCGGGGCGGTTCTGCGCGATATCCGTATGCTATGCTATCGTTGCTAGAAGCCTGCTAGGGACAGGGACACTTACCGTTCAGCATTTCTGCTTCCCTCGGCAGTCGCAGCCGGGATTCTCGAAATGCGCACCTACCTACTAAACTCACACCGCACACACTACACGAGTTCCGATGATTGTTGGCAACCGAAACACGCGACTTTTACTTCGCCGTCTTTTTTTCGCCACTGAAATGACCTTCGATCCTGTGTCACCCGTTCGACTGATGCTCCTCCTTTCGTTTCGGTGACTAATGTTGCCCAGAATCCGCGATTACTAGTGGCTTGTAGTAGCTGCTTTTGGACAGCTGACGCAAAGAGGCGGTAATGTGGGGTGGTGGCCTGGTTGACAACAAACGCTACAGAGAACAGTGCCGGGTGAAACAATACAACTGTTGTCTGCCTTCTATCAAGAATTTGTAGATTGGTTAATGGTCCGTTAAGAGAAGAAGAAATTAATTGAAGATTTCTTGTGTAGTTACTGTAACGTTGAGCTCCCCGTGCTGAAATATTTTTTCACAAAAACGGTCACAAAAATTCGTTGCACTGTAGCGGTTGACAGATGCGTCGTTTACTTTGTCGTATATTCAAAGCGTTCCGGGAAAAAACTGTTCTCCGTTAATACCGATTGTTTTAATTATCGGGACAAATTTAAGTCCTCCAAATCGCGCACTGAACCGCCGAAAATTGTAATCTCTATCACCCATAATCCTGGTGCTAGCGAATAGTTCGCCGGGTGCAGTTGTGCAGAAAAGAAAACTAAAGCAAAAGTGCAGTTTGACCTCCTTTCTAGTGCCGCCGTTCGGTAAGGCGACCGCAGCATAATATTATCTTTGGTGAATTTCACACTTACGCCGATTAGGCAAAGAGGGGCAAAGAGCATTTTGTTTCTTTTATTGTCCAACGATAATACGTAATACGTTCCTTATCATAGAAAGCCTCGTCCAACCAAGCCACTGCACTCCACCTCTCGACCTCCTACATCGTCCTGTGAGGTGTAGTGATAAGACAGACTGGCTTGGGAGGATAGCGACCGTCTTGCTACGCATTTCACTCTTCGCTTCCATCGCAAACTGACCGGCAGTCTGATCCGTCTTTCCGCTACAGATTTGCCGATAAAACCGGAAAATGTCTTTGTCGCGACCGCTCTTCAATCTGCTTGGCTCATACCTGGAACAACTTTTCGAGCATCCGCTCCGGACCAAGGCCATAACGAGGTAAGCAGGCAACATCGGTATTGTGGATGGCTTATCAAAGGCGCAAACGAGTTCTATATCTTCTCGCTTTTCAGCTGTGTCATCGCATCGTCAGCTAATCTTGCATCCCAGAAGCTGACCGGGGCAAAGCAGCTCAACACCGATTCCGTGTTGGCGTACGGACTGTTCGGATTGATCTTCACCGGACCGTTGTCACATTATTTTTATGGATGGCTCGATCGTGTCACGAACGATGTGCGTTTCAAGAAGCTGCTCATGCTGCTTGGCGAGCGGCTGGTCTTTGCACCGACCATTACCGCTCTGTCGCTGTACTTCATTTCGCGATTCGAGTACAAGAGCCACGATGAAGCGATCATCAATCTGATCACGCTGTTCCGTAGTGTGCTGCGTGGAAACTGGAAATTCCTAACCCTGCCGGTGTTCATCAACTTTAACTACGTTCCACCGATGGTAAGCTTTGCTGCAAAGGCGCCCTTGGTCTCTTATTCGCAATGACACATAATCTTACCAACTTATTCGTTTCCCCTGCAGCTCCGTGTTCTGTTTGCAAATATTATTGGCTTCTGTTGGATTCTCTTCCTATCGGCCAAGCGCAGGAAAGCCGAACAACGACGCCAAGCAGCAGCAGCCGGTGAGACCACCAAGTCGTCCTGATCATCTTCTGCATAGCGTCATCATTCCAATGTGTGCGACAACATCGAACCAGGATCGCTGCTAGCCTCGTCAATCTGGCATTTTGCATTTGTGTTTTCGTCGTTAGATGTTTTTTGATGAACATACCAAATTAATCAAACAAACAGGAAAGACTGCGCGCATTAAGAAAAACGAAATGTATTGTTAAACATTAAAACACGATTAAAGCAACGATAGTTACTTGTGGCAGAGCAATTATGTAGTGACAAGCCATAGTCGGTGTTAGTTGGATGGTTAGTTGCTGGGTTCATTTTTATTTTCAGTTTCCTCGAACGATCTGACACAGAGACATAGCTACTGCTGTTCGAGACAGGTTTTGCATAATTTTTTTTTCTATTCTGCCTTATTTTTCTTGTTGTGGGACTCTAAGCTTAAATAGGTTCATCTAAAGATTAGCCGAAAGGGTAGTGTTAAAGGTTTTTTTTTATAAAGAAATAAATATAATTAAATAAATATGTTTGTTAAATATCTACCAGTGCTCAAGTTCTTGGTTGGTGGATGCACATTATAAAAATATAGAAAACAAATAAAGTATTTTACGATAAAGCATCTTAAGGTTGACTAGAGTAAATTAAGCGCTGATAGTTCATTTATCGTTGGCGGCCGTTTGCACAATTGTTTGAAATTTTACTGATGGAGAGTCGAAGTAAACTGGATCATTTTTGTCACGGCCCTGGTAATATCAAGCGTTTGCGCTGTGAAAATCCGTTGAAAATGCATTAAATGAAAAATAGATATCATCCGGAGGGGCTTAGAAAGCAATAAGCTGCTCTGCAATGCTTTAGCTTTTGCTGCGACTACGGCTTCTGGAGTGGCTTTCGCGGCTATGGTAGCTGCTACCACTCGACATCGATGACGGCGACGGCCTGCGATATGGTATGGGACGTTTGCGAGCACTGGAGGACCCGGGAAACAGGTAATCCGATAGCGTGCAAACAAATCCAGAAAGCGGCAGTGTACAAGAGAATGAAAATGCAAATCCATTTCGGTTAGTAGAATTAGTAACACAGGCATAGTTATCGCCAAGTACACTCGCTCTAGCACACGGAGCTTTTCTACGACAAAAAAAAACAAATTAAACTTACCAGCACGTAGCAATTGGCACAAGGAATCGTAAGGAAACTAAAGAAATGAAAGCAATCTGCACACTACAGTGCGATGAACGGAACGCGATTTCGGAACGCATTCGAAACTGATTGCAATCTACTACTTCAGCCCATTCTAAACGAAATGAAATAAATGCAACGAATCGTTCTTCAAATTATAATTTAACCTAGTGAAGTGTATTAAGAAAACAAAGAAACGCATTACAGTAATATAAAAGGTGTAGCTTAGGAGGAAGAGCATGGCTGCATGTGTCTCGTCATGATGGTATACAACGTTTCCTTTACCATTGCTGAGGCTCATTGGCGGATTTATACAACTATTTTTGTATACGCAATCTACGACTAACTAAAAGCTAAACACGTTTCTATCAGCGGACATCAAATCAGAATCTTCGGCCATTATCGCAAGGCGAAGCTTTCTACAGTTAAGAGACTGCAAGGACCCCTGGGGATGATCAACGGCGGCGCTGTGTTTCTCTACGAGATGATGAAGTCCTACTGCGTGGTGGAGACCTTTTGTCACCTGATCGTGACCGACCGTTCCGGCGCTGTTGGCGTTGCCTGTCCTGCGCCCGCGAGCCACGTGAGCGAGAGGTACGCGACGATGAGGATGAAGATGATGAGCGAGAACGCGAGCCTTTTCCTTTCCTATGATCACTTTTTTCGTGACGAGCACTTCGTGAGCGAGAAGCGTTTCGGGAACGTGATCGGGACCGTGAAGCTCTACCATTAATTACGATCACACAGGAAATACGTGTATGTGTGCGATTGGGTGCGTTTGCCGGGATAAAATTATAAGGGAAAAAAGAAAATAAAACCAACATAAGGATAAGTGAAATGAAAGGTATCAAGAAACTAAATTTAAAAATAAAAATTCACAGCTCCGAAAAGATGGTATGTCAAAAGGCATTTATACGGCTGAAGGAACAGAATCTTTTTCACAGAGCATCTAGTTTTTTAAAAATCAGCAGAAAATCAACATTTTGCTACCATCAACACAGCATACACACTCTGCTACTACATACCTAGTGATGCGTCGCCGATCGAGAAATGAAGGTGATCCGGCTCGGCGCGGTATTGATGGGGAACGCGAACCAGTGCGCGACCGGCCAGCTGTTGAATGTGACGAATGGCTGCTCGAGCGGCTTCTCGAACGACTGCTGGCATGCTCTGACGAGCTGGCGCTGTGAGATGAGGACGATCGACTGCGCGAACGAGAACTGCCGGTGTCACTGCTTGATCTACTGTAGCTGCGTGATCTAATCCAGTTATAGAAGAAATCAGAAAGAAACGATTAAGCAACTGGCCACTGAAAATTCCCATTTTCATTACTTACTTATGCGACCGCGAACCAGAGCGAGAGTGAGATTTCGAACGGCTGCTTCTGAGTTTGGATCGTCTTTTGGTGCTGCTACCGGTAACCGAAATCGCGGTTTTACCGGATATTTTTTCCTTCAGAATACTGTCCACAGCATGAAGAATGGATGTCTTCGATAAGCTACTAGTTGCCCCTTCCGATCCATCAGCGACAGCACATGCACCTACAGTGCTTATAATGTCGTGTATTTCTTTTTTAATTTGTGAACTATTACTGGTCTTCAAATCGCGTTCTGTCGCGACCGACGGTTTTAAAGGAGGCTGCTGAAGACTGGTGCCTGCTGGGACAGACACTTCCATCGTGGGATTTTCAACCGAAGCATTCGTAAGGTGAAGCTGCTGTTGTTTACTTTGCAGCAATTCTCTTTCTCGTGATTCCCCGACCCGCACCTCGACGATGGGTACCGTCGCTGAAACATCGCCAACCTTTGAACCGGCAGTTTGTGAGACCTTCACACTGCCACCGCCTGTACCGCATTCAGAAACATTTTTCTTCTTCTCCAGACTCTGCTTAGCTTTGGCAGCCAGATCATGCTTCAGTGCCTTCAAAAGCGAAAGATCTTTCTCCTGTTCGCGATTTTCGTCGTAGGTAGGTAGAAAAGCGTCCAGATTGTCTCGATCATCGTTGGTGCGATCGGCATCACTTGCATCACCGTTCGATCTTGTGGAAGAGTGCGATGATTCCGGCGAGTGTAACTTCACGACCGGTTGCTGAATGATCGCCGTTCCGCTAGTTGAAGATTGCATCGATACCGTTGATGTAGAAGACATTTTCGGTTTGGGCCTTTTTGATTCACTGTCCACAGTCAAAGGTATGGAAGGTACCATGGTGCTAGGTGCGTCATGTCTTCTTCTCTCGGGGCTGCGTGATTTATGTCGTCTTGATTCACCAACATCTCTGTGTGCTTTATTATTATCAGCCTCATTACGATCACTACGCACTGTCTTGTAAGCTGTTGCTTCTCGTGATTGACAAACATCACGGTCTGGGCGACGTCTCTTAGAATCGGGGGACCGTGACGGTGCTCGCTTGGAAGAGCGACCAGTTTTTGGTGCAGATTCCTCCGTTGCTTTCGATTTGCTGGACGATCGGCGTAACGAAGGCTCTTGGACAGCCGCACTGAATTTTTCGCTAGCTTTCGTAGCTTCAGGAGAGGGGCGGCGCTTCAATGAGTCACTCTTTTTTGCTGGGGAAGCCGATGAATCCGTACGCTGTTTTGTCGAGCGAGATCTCGAACGCGAACGAGAACGCGACGAACGATCACTTTCGTTAAGCACTGCTGTGCGTTTTGTTTGTTTCACAACGGGCTTAGCACGATTTGGGGGACTCAATGACCGATCTGATTGACGAGTGACCTCTCTGGAAACTGATCTAGTTGA
>NC_064875.1:53297041-53299541 GCF_943734745.1 Anopheles darlingi
CTTCGCCTTTCGGTCCTGGTCGAAGCTCGTTCCCTCCACAAAGTATTGCGAAATGCCGAACGCATCGCGGAGTTTCGCGTTCTTCTCCTGCTGGGCTTGGGCAATGTGATGCGTTTCCCGTACACTGCGTTGTAGAAGAATAGATAAGAGAAAGAAAGAGGGAGCGATGAAACAAATATATTATCCAATTATAGTACATCTGTTATAAACACATTTACAACAAATTCTGCGATGCAACTTGGGCATATCTGTGCTTAACAAAAATAATTCAATAAAACAAAATACACTGCTCGGCTTCTTCTGGGGATTCTTGTAAACCGTCGAGAGATTACCTGACTACGCTATGCATTGCTTGCATGCAAATCGGACTAAGCGCGGGACTCTTGCTTCCAGCGGAAGTGGGTCTCGCTGCAGCTGCGGCGGTAGTAGTTTTAATGCACAACTTATGCTGTTGCAGTTGCTCCTGCCCGTGGTGATTGTGAGAATAACGGTGATGATAAGGCTGATGATGATGATGATGACGATTGGGAAGGTGTAGGTTGCGGTTCTGCCAACTGGATGGCGTCGGTGAATAACTGCAAGCCGCCCGATACTGTTCCCTAAGCTGACACAGGGCTGCACGTTCTTTGGTCCAACCCGAACCAATAGAATCACAGGATGACGATCGTGAAGCCCTCGCTGAGGAATTCAGCTCTTGGAGTTCAGAATGATAACCCCGTGGTCGTCGTTGAAGGTTGCAACTTAAAGGAGTTCTTGGTTGGGGAACCGCACCGTGTTGTCGTCGTGTATTGACATGAACATTTGGCCAACCGTCGCCATCCTGGCACGTCGTCGCGTGTTTGTGACCAGCCACTAGACGTTCACCGGTGGTACTCACCGGGTTCGATATAGCACATGCGCAATGACAATGATGACACCCACCGGCTGCTTCACCGGTATCCGTCGTTGCTCGCTTGGGATCCGTACCTGAATTAGAAGCGGGCATCGTCACTAGTGACGAGATGCACAGTCCTTGCAGCTTTAGTTGTTGTTGCAATTTTAACAACAATCTTCTATTGTTCCAGCTTGGTCCATTGGTTTTGCGTGGATGCTTCATGGGTAGACCATTCGGACGTCGATTTTTTCGTAAAAATGTCTTACTATTCCTGAGGCGGTTTTCTGGGTTTCTAGGGTTATCGTTCCGGTGTATGGCTGATTTGATTTTTCTGTCTGAACAGGGGTCACGTTCGTAATCTGAGACCGAGGAAACCCCACCATGTGAATCCTGCCCATTTTGCTCTTCTGCAACGTTTTCCAATTCTTGTTCTGGATTAGTGGACGAGTCCGGAGGATCCACTAAATCGTCCTGCGGTGGCGAATTGTCTACGTTGAAGCGGATATCATGCTCGAAAAATTGCTCTTTCGGCTGTTTGCGGTTTCGGCCACCGGTCGTAGTATTTGATTTTTTTTGCATTGCCGCCAGGCGGCGACGAAACTTTGCCGCTGGCGATAATTTTTTGTTCATCGTCGATTGATAATTCTTTAACTTCAACTGGAAGCCCGTTGTTGTTCTATCTCTTTTTGTTACCTTATTTCATATGGAAGACTATGAATTTAACGATGGTTGCGTGTAAATTTGTATCTAATTCTTACGAAGCTAGGTATCCAGGAAGACAGTTGGATTACTGTAGTTGAATAACGCGTCTCATTTGACACTGAATAAACCTTATCTCGAGCCGTTCGGCACTGCTACTGACTTAATTCTACGTTTTGGAAGACTTTTCAGTGATTTTTCGGTGTTCATTCACGGGATCAAGGTTCACATGACAATGCTGCTGCAATGTCGCCGATTGGTTTTATGGAGACGGCACAACCTGCTGTGCCAATAGTTTTTCCGATTTCCAATTAACATGTGACCGGAGCATCTTTTGATCTACTTTTTCGTCCTTCATCTTAGCAGGCGGTCTGCAGCCCCCGCACCTGGTTGAGGTACCACAGTCGATGTCGTGCTGTTAGAAGGCCACTAGCAACCAGCAGGTTGACTCTGCTTGAATTGGTGTGGAGTACAGGTTTTCATTTTCTCATTATCGATTCATGGACGCTCGTTTCCGTTGCTGCAATACATCTGACAGTCCACTGCATACCCGTATCATTATTCTACCGCTTGCAACAACGCACTGCTTCTCTGCCACCATATCACATGGTAAAGGATCTTTTTGTATCCTCGGATTGATGCCACCCAAAAGTTTCGATTTCACTTAACAAAACTGCACACATTCGGTTGCCGCTGCCACGCCATTATGGCGGTGGCTACTAAGAAACACCATCCATTCGGCAGATTTTCACACAAAATGTTCTGATGTTAAGGCGATAGATAGGCGAAGGCCATCTCCGACAAAATGCATCGCGGAATGGGACCAAACATGTTGCTTGTGAAAATGCTAACTAGTGTAAGTCCATTTTGTCAAAAGACTGAATCGGTTATGTCGGTTGGTTTGGCGAAAGGACAGTTCAGCTCGCT
>NC_064875.1:53312041-53354541 GCF_943734745.1 Anopheles darlingi
ACCCACCGAGCGCCGTCTCCGAAGCTGGCTTCGGACTGCGACGCTTCAAATCCCACAGCTGCACCGCATGCCGGGTAACGCTCGCAATGACCGTACTGTTGGTGGGTGACCAGTACGCGGCCTGGATCGGCGCAAAGCCCGCCGTCAGCGTCACGACCGGTTCGGTAAGGTCCTCGATCCAAACTCGCACACTCCAATCACCGCTGCAGGTGAGGAAGATCTTGGGACTCCACGGTGAGTGTTCGATGCAGAAGATGCCCCGGTTGTGCATCTGCCATACGCCCAGATGCTGAAACGGATCGTTGATGCTACACCAATGGACCGCTCCCTCGTCCGTACCGACGTAGTACTTGTCCTTGTGCACCGGATGGATCGTAATGCAGAGTGCTTGTGGATGCAGATCGGACTGGATGGGCATGAGCGGTGGTGCCACGGACTGTTCTTCGCCATCACCAACCGAACCACCACCAGCAGTGCCCTCGATCTTGCCCTCAACACGGTCCAACCGTAGCAACGGGTACGTCAACAGATACTCCCCGATCGTGAGCGTGTACTTCATGATCCAACCGCTCTGTGACACCGCAATCACCTCGTCCTTACCCTCGTTATCGAACTCGACCCACCGGAGGTCCCAGATCGGTTGGTAGATCGGGAACTTGTCCCGTTCGGATACGGCCAGCGGCGTTGGCGTAGCATCGGTAATGTCACGGATTTGCACCTTACCATCGAACAGTCCAACTGCCAGTAGCTGCGGTGTACGGTGCGAGAAGGCAACGCACGTCACCGGACAATCGAACCGGTAGCGACGCTCCGGATTGACGGGATTCTTGATGTTCCACACGTACACGTACCCGGTGCCACGGTCTTCGCTTACCGTGTGGCCATAGATGCCGTATGCGATGGCCACGATGTCACCGTTCGCTGGACACCAGGAAGCGCACGCGACTGCCTTCCCGAGCGTCTCGACCGTCCGGTAGCGCCAGAGTGTCTCCAATCGGTACAGATACTGCACGTCCACCCGGCACGGATCCGGTGGGTACATGTTGCGGAACCGGATCTGCTGCTCCCGGTACACATTCCCCGCCAGTAACCGTTGCAGGATCATGGAGGAAAGGTGGAAGTTTGGGTTGCGGTTCAGCCGGTCATCGATGTCCTCCATGCCTTCGCGAGAGTACGTCGTAATCTCCAGCTTGGCCGACGATTCGGCCACATTGATCTCTTTGGTGTGCCGTTCGAGATCGTTGTAGGTGTCGTACATGTCGTAGTTGGACACGAACGAGGCCACGTCCTGCCGCTGGATGCATTCGGTGTTGACCGAGCGGGACTTGCAGGGAAGATCGCGCGTTTGCGCTTCGGCGTCGGCCGTACGGCGGGCTCGTGGGCGCGTTTCGAAGGCACGGTTTTGCTCCAGTACGAGGGCCGCTTCCTCTGCATCCTGGGACACGACGTGGCTGGGGCTTTCGTACAGTACGATGTCGTCGGTTTCGGTGAGCCGGATCTTGACGTGGTAGGTTTTGGTGTCCGCACCGAGCGTTGGGCTGCGCCGATCGAACACACCCTCGAAGTTGGGCTGATGGTCCAGCCCGTCGAATCCGTCCGCCTTGTCTGCCGCATTCTGTGGGCCACGGAACGGGAGATGGTCGAGTCGGGGTTAGAAGTTACCTTTGCTACGACCGGGACACTCCATTACCGGTGCTGCTCCTGCGTCATCCATCGTTGCAGCTTCTTTTTCTTTTTCTTGTTCTTCTACTTCTTCGTGTTCTTCTTCAATCGGACACAGACCACACTCGAATTGCTCCCGGAAGTGACACCAAGCGAAGGACTCCTCACCGAACAGTGGTGGCGCGAGTGTGTTCGGCGTACGGTCAACCCCATCGACCCCGGCAATCTGTGACGGTATGGCAACGCAACAAACAAACACCCGGCGGGAAGGGAGAACCCCCCGTTGGTTACAACCACTCACACCATGGTAACGGAACGCTCGCTGTAGGGGCGGTGTCGTTTAGCCGCTTCGAGCCGATCCAGAGGAATGCTTACTTGCAAGCGATGGCGTTGCTCCAACCGGTGCACTATTTCCATCACGAACGGACTACCGCTGGTCACGCCGGCAGTCCGGAGCGCTGTGGGAAGGAAGTGCACCGCCGACTTCACGGAATCGTTCGCTTTGGTACACATTTTTTTTTCAACAAAATTTCGGATTTCAAACCGTCCTCCTCGAGTGATCTTGAGTAGTTGTTGTGACAGTTTACAGCGGAGTTGAAAGTACAGGAATGCATCGCAATGGGTGCTTCGATTGTTGGATAAATAAATAAATTAGTTTATTGTGCAATTGAAACATTTGAGAAACTTCTTTTCCTTCTTCTCCTTCCGCAAGAAGTAGAGATCTGTGAAGGCAATGGAGGGATAAATAAGAAGGGGGAAGATTAGACAGATTAGATGCTGGTGGCACTTCCCGACCACGCCGTGTGCTCTACTTACTCAGTAAACTGTTGCCCGGTGGTTGCAGCAGCGACTCGTTCGTTTCCATCGCCCGCTGCACACCGTAATCGAAGGCGAGCGCGGTCAGGCGGCGAAACAGTTTGGTAACATTCTCACCGGTCCGGGCCGATACCGGCCAGTACTCGGCATTGATCTCGTACGCCATCTTGATTGCCTCCAGCTCGATATCACAGAGCGCTTGGTCGTCCTGAGGAATGGCCGTTCGAAGGGGTAATTCGTGGTTTCAGACTTTTTTTTCTCGATGAACTCTGCTTCTTGTATAGACTTACCAGAAGGTCCTTTTTGGTACCGACGAGGAACTTGAGTATCGGGGTGCGTGGATTTAGCCGGAGCGCCTCATCTAACCATCGTTTACCGTTGAGTAGTGAGTCTGGGCGCGTCATATCGAACACCACCACGATGGCACTGGCGTTGCGGTAGTACGATTGGGCGATACACTTGAACCGCTCATGCCCGGCCGTATCCCAGCTATCAGGAAAAAAGCAACACAGGAGTCAGAGGGCACCAATCGGAATTCACAATCGTCGTGCATACTTACATCTGCAGTGTGTACGCTTGGTTTAGCACCTGGAACCGTTCCACCTCAAAATCGAGCCCGATCGTAGCGGTATAGTCATTGCCCTCGAACGACTCGTGACAGAACCGGTGCACCAGTGACGTCTTTCCGGCCGCTACGTCACCGATGAAGATGGCCTTGCACGGAGCAAGCAGAAACGGTACGACGGCCTGGGTGGCACGCTTTGTCCGCTCACTAAAGTCCAGCTCCCGGTACGGCGTCACCTGGCAGCTGTAGGGGCGCGGATAATGGTCGATCTGGCGCGTCCCATAGTCCACGTTGTTGTTCAGCACCTCGTAATTGGTCTTGGGTTTTGGTCGACCTGCCTTCGTGTGTTTCCGATAGAGTGGCATCGCGGCTAGGAAAGGGGATCCTCTCGGTCACAGCACCGGTACGCGACTGACGATGGTGGAAGGCCAGGACTCAGGATACACACGTAGGACGCCGGTGCGTGGCGCTGGAATGGAAAAGGATAAACTTCCACGGACATGCGGCACGGTCCGCACGCATACCACCAACTGGCATCGCGATGGTAAAAGCCCGCACGACTGTGGCCCGATCTGCGGCCCGAACCATTGGCAAGGTAACCGCCACGGTAACCAACAACGGCAGCAACACGCAACAACAAGGCTGCGACCAAGGTCTATATAGGGTTCCCAATAGAGGAGTGATAGAGAGGGCAACGAACGAACCGTTTCAACAGAGTTTCCATCGGTTCTAGGTTTAGCGCGGTCGTTGGGTGCGGGTTTCATTTCCCGATTACGCGAGACAGCGTGAGAGAGAGAGAAAGAGAGGGGGGAGGGGTAGCTCGTGGTGAATGCGTTACACTCGAATGGTTTTACGGTGCGGCTGCAAGGTGTTCGACTCTATTTCGTTCCAAGCAAACGAAACGGCTCGAGACGGCGCGCAGACGAACACGGAGTCCGGAGAAAGCGGAAGCCGAACGAAGGACATCAACGATCGAGCAAGCGACGAGTGAGTGAGCGAGTGAACGAAGGCGAAGAAGTGGGAAAGGGAAACGAAAGCACACCTATGCTGAGGCTGAAAAGGATACGGGATGCCGGGTGGGTTGGCACACATGGCGGTGTGACGAGCGGAAATGGAACAAACACAATAGGCAAAGGGAACGACGACCGAGATGTTCGATCTCTCTCTCTCGTAGCAACAGCGCAGCTAACACCAGGTGTGCAAGGATCCCGATCCGGAACCCTAGACGCAGCACAAGAGGACAACAAGGGCATAGATGAGACGTTTCGAGGTTTCTTATTGCTGCCTGCCAGAAGCAACAGGGTCTAGAGAGCATCTTGAACTGAACCCATATGTCGTGATCGGTGTCGTGGTACAATGGGGAAGAAGATGCAATGAAATCCGTCATTGCACAAGGCACATCATGGGCCCGGAGTATCAATCATGCTCTCGTTTTAGCTCATTGTTACCATGAGCAGCAGCAGCAGCAGCAGCTGTTGGTACCTTGGGATCGACAACCACGCGTCAGCCCGCGCTCGCATTCCTTGGAACATCTCCAGATGGTGGATACGCAATTGATTACGGTCGTGCTGGTCTTTCAAGAACTGGAATGATGATGGTAGCGATGAAGAGATCATATTTTGTGCTCCATCTTCAACACCCTCTCACCCTAACCATCAACCGGATACTATCCGGATCATAATCGTGTGGGATCGCTTCCCAGTCCTACGTGCCTTCGATCACTTTATTACGAAACGATCGCGATGCGCACTGCAACGGATGGCACATTAGCGATGGCCTCGGCCTGGTTGGTGTGGTCGGTTGGCATGAGTTATGATTCCAAGTTATGCTGTTTTCGCAATGGCAGCGAACAGGAATTTGGAATTCCATTAAACTCATCCTCAACGCGGATCGAAACAAAGTTGTTTTCCTTTCTGGCCTTCACTCCTAGCTGCCGATGCTGTTGCACACCTCAGCTAATGAACGTCTTCGCTGCTGTCGTCGTTTGCTGACAGGATTGCGACACAACGCTGGGGTGTACCAGAACCAAACCACTCCATATCGGGGAGTTGTAGGCCGGTCGGTACCGGGGTTCTAGCCAGAACAGACAACCTACACGCACGTATCGATCCACATCCATGGCTCACTGTTTGTGAGCCGTTGCAATGCTGCCATTCGATTGCAGCCGATCGCGATTTCGTAATGAAACTTTTAAAGCCTGTTTTGTTGAGAGTTTGGCCGATTCGTTTTAGACACTGCGCTGTCCCTAGTAGACTTATCCTAGCAGTACCTTTTGGTATCTTTTTTTTGCGTTTAGTTTGTATATTTAGCGATAATGGTGTTAATAAAAACAAAGCATGTTTATGAGAAGGTTTACACGTACCGTGCAACACATAAGTGTTTACCGCATTCAAACCATGCTTGATTTTGATGGACGTTAAAACACACGTAACAAGGCAACTTTGATAAATACAAGAAATTTCACATTTGACTTTACCAATCAAAAAGAGTATTCTGAAGGATTTAGTTCATTTACGCAGATAAATTTGTCCGTAAGATCTGAAATTGTGACGTCAAATCAAATGGTTTCACCATTGGGATAACGTTCATTCGAAATTTGATCAAAGAAAAGTAAATTGTAATTGTAACCGTGTCAATTTGGTCTAATTTAGGTAGCTATTCTTACTGCAGGGATGCAGTTATTTTTTCGATACTTAAAAAGTATCAAAGAATCTGTGGTACTGTGCAAAAATAAATTGGTTGATGTCAAAGTTAAAACTGTTCAAGCTCATGTAACGAACTATCGAATAATTTGCCCTCAATATTACTGGAAGCAATGGAAAAAACAAACAAAATGACATATTTTGTTCTTTCTTTCGTCATTTCTTTGCCTATTCTGTGCGGCCAGATTCAAACGGAAACATGCTTTAGCTCCCGTTCGTCGTCGTTGTGGTTGTCGTAGTGGATCGATGGTGGTTGATGTGGCTGGCTCCCTGCTCATCATACTCGCGCAATGATTTATTTGCATTTATTTACCAAGCGGCATCGACATCCCACGTCCCCACACGACGATCATCATCAGGCGGCAGCCCATTGGCATTGGGTGATCAGTCCCTTTTCATCCGGACTTCACTCCACCGGGTTGCCGGGTCGGTTGCCCTCGGTTTCCATTATCAGTGCCGTTCGTTTGCATCCCGTGCAAACGCACGGTGCAACGCCTCTCTAACCAACCTAACCCGCATCAGCTGCTCGATCCGCCGCGGATGGGAACAGCTTCGGTTCTCCCAGCACTCTAGCAGGTGCAGATGCGAAACGAGGCGGGGGAAATGGTGTTCGGATGGTTTCGTGCATTCGCACATTAGTGCGCTCGCTCCATGCCTAGACTAACCAGCTTCGGGCGGGTGGGAAACAATCGAGCCGGAACGCTGGAGGAGGTTGCGAAGATGACGAATGGTGACGCGCTGGACGACTGACTGGGTTGGCGAAGCAGCAAAATCACTATTCCGTGCGGTAATATTAATCAGATCGCTAGTGCCAGCGCCAGTAGACGTCGGTGGTGACGGTTGCGTGCGTGAGCGAAGGCCAAGGCGATTCCTGGGAGACAACGCAACGGCGAACGGTGCATTAAATCAGCGACCACAGTGGCCACTCGTTGGGCAAGTTTACTAGCTGTGAATGTGTGAGTGTCCATGTGTGTGTGTGTGTGAAAGGTGATATGGTTTACTTCCTGTTGTTTGGACATTGCTTTGCGTTGTTTGAAAACAAACGGAACAAAACAGTTGATTAAACGGTCGTCGTCGGCTGCAACAAAGAGAAACAGAGAGCGAAAGAGGAAGAGAGCAAGTGTTGACAAGTGTTTGTACGGGTCGTTTGTTATCTCCACATAACCGATAACAACGGTTTCATCACGAGGAATCCACATCGATTTCGTGAAGAAAAGATAAAAGACTTCAACGCACCGCGACCGGTGCCAAGCGACGAACCCTCGATTTTGTGATAAGCAAAACGCATAATAGGGGCACTAAACACTGCCATGGTGACCAATTCCCGCTTGTCAGGCGTGAGGAGTGAGGCATTTGATAAATTCCGCGACCCAGAAGCCACCGGTCAGGGTTTGCGGTTCGCAGCTGCTTCCTATCACCGTCGATGTCGTTACGAGCACCGTACGGCCGCTCGGTAACCGGATACCTTTTGCTTGTGGTTCAGCCGCCTCCAATACATTCGCACCGCACGTGTTCCGGATCGATCGATCGATCGCCGAGGATTCGGGAGCTCGTAGGTCTTTTGATTTTCCTGATTTCTTTTTCGGACGAACGCGAGCACGCGAGACTTTGAAATTCGATCGCCATCTCCGTCGGGTCCGTGCGCTACCGTTGGTGACACCGTGTCCTGTGAGTGTGCGTGCGTGGTGGTCACCGCTTCCTGGTTTGTGGTTTTGGTGGTACATTTAAAGCACCTGCCTTATACATGATCACACACAAGGGAACATAAGCATCAGACATCAAGACAACGTCAGCTCATCGGCATCCGCCCAAGACGCATCACCGGTTCAGCGAAGTCAAACGAGGCCGGCCGGCCCCGTTAGCTGGTGGGTGTCAATTCAAACCTGGCACACCGCGAGCTGCCGTTTCGCACTGGCTAGCGCTGGTTTTGAGCTAGCGGGAAAAAGCACCTCACTCCCGACCATGTAGCGAATGGAATTAAAGTATTCCAACGAACTCCACCAACCTGCGCTGCTGCTGCTGCTGCTGCTCATGAGGAAACGGTTATTGTTTTTCATGCTGTTCCGCGACGTTACCTGGAACAGAGATTAATGCACTGCAGTAACATTTGCAATTGCTGCTGCTGCTGCTGCAGATGCTAGAATGTAATTGTTGTCGAGCGCAACTGAGGAGCAACAATAGGTACGGCTATTTCGTACGCGTATCAACCGTCTGTTCATCATTGCACGGACCACAGACCACAGTGGGCGCTACAGAAAAGTGAAAATCATTTCCATTAGGGCTCGGTACCGGGCACGGGCACTTCTACTACAGCGGACACCGATCTGCTCGCCGTGATGCCGTGAAGTGTGCAACAAGAAAGTAGCTACCACCCTCGACACACACACATCAGAATATAGTGAGCACATTCGAAATCATTAAAATTAATCAGCGGTCTTGGTGGCGGCTCTCATCATCCCGATCATCCGTGCGCTGGATCATGCCTTCTCCCTCCCGAATGACAGTACCCGACCACCGGATGCCACCCTTCACTCGTCACGGCTTTCAATTCAAAAATCATAATCTCGCTGGACCAATTTCTGGTCCCGCCAGCGGCCAACGTACCGGTCCGGTGTGTCGGTTCGGTTCGGTCCACTGGTGGTGGTTGGTGCCGTTCCGGTTCGGTTACGGTTTTCGGGCTGCAGCAACAATCCCTGATCCATACCGGTACCCGGCCAAGGAAGTCAAAGTGAGGCGGGAAGGGAGGCACCCATCCTGTGAAAGGCGGGGCAGCGATCGTAATAATCAGAGAGAGAGAGGGAGAGAGAGAGAGAACGAAGAACATAAGTACGATCAAGAGAGTCGTCTTGTAATTAAAAGAAGATTTAGCACAAACGCATCTTCTCGGAAGCGTGACGAGATGGAGACACAGAGAGCGAGTGAGAGAGAGAGAGAGTATGACGCTGATTATATGCTCTGGCGCTCGATTACCCGAAGAGTGTCTGTGAGGCCCACCCTGGCGAAGCCCTCCCACCCCTCGCCACACTCCCTGTGTGTTTGTTGAGAATCGTCGCTGCCGAACCATAAGGCACCGAAGTCGTTACGGTTTTTTGCGTTACGCCTCGGCACCGCCTGTTGTTGTCCCCTTGTTGCTGCAAAGCGCCCCCGGTCTCTATTAAGATGGTGGCCGTAGATACCCTTAACGACAGTTTGCAGTTGCAGCTCTCGGTTCTCGCTTCCCTTTTCCTGTTTTGGTTCCGCTCGGGCGATCAAGCGCAAAATTCTGTTTGTGACCGCACGCGGACTTTGGCGCTCTCTGCTTGCTATCGCGCAGAGAAACCACTTTATCAGAAGCCACTCTACGTGGTCTGCAGCTCGGGACAAGGGACAGAGTAAGGCACAAGGTAGGGAATGTCCGTAAAACATCACAAAATAAAATTGGATTGAATGCGTTAATGCGATCCCTCTAACTGGACATAAACTGAAGCAACAGCAACAGCAACAGGTTGACGCTCGTGTTCGATCACCCAAGACGGTGCTGCGGTGATCTGGCGCAGTAAAATCATAGATTTTACTACCGACAACAGTTTAGTGAAACCGCTTAGACTGAGCCTAGCGGTCGGTTGGCTCGGAAATCGGCGCCGCCATGACGGTGGTCTGCCGTCGGCTGCTGCTGCTGCTGCTGCTGCTGCTGTTGGTGTTACATCAATTCTCTCGCTTGATCGGAGCTTTTACGAGCATGTTTTTTGTTGTGTGGTTGGCCGGGCAGGGAAATCATCATTCCAATATCGATCCCAGCGAAAGATCGACGCACGCTTGGGCACGCTGCACGTGCGCACGAAGAATTCGAAGAATCTACGCTCCCGGCGGTTCCCGTGGTACCGCTGGGTGAGAATTGATCTCGCGCCTTCAGCCCCCCTCCCACGGGAGCCACTGATGCCGGTGTGTTCCCGGTTCCCCCCGTGTAAGCTAATTGTCGCCTCTGTCTCGAGTCTCCGTTTGGTTTTTGGGTTGGGATCCCGCTCAGCATGAGCCAGCCAGCCAGCCATACCTCTCGATCAACCTCGAATCCCGGTGTGCGATCGGCATCTCCTGATTTTCGGCTGAACAGCGGACATCAACGACGCACGCACGGTACGCAACGTGGCGTCGGATGAGGGCGGCCATTAATAAGTTTATCGATCGGTGTTTTCTTCCTCATCCTCTTCATCTTCTGTTTATCGATCAACGATCACCGATCTGACGACAGACCGTGGCAGACCTGTCAGCGTACGCCTTCCCTCCCCGCGCGGGGGGTGCCGGTATGATGTGGTTGGTTTCGGTGATGATTTCGGAGCGATCGAAGCGGTGCTCCAGGCGGTCCCTTTGAGGCGGACCCAGCGGAGGTTTCGAATTCTTATTCCCGTTGATTGAATTAAAGCTAGACCCCGCGGGGGAAGTGTCTTACAGGTGAGCAAGGAGTAACCAGGAACAAGATCCAAGCGTGGACGAAAGGTGGTTCGTAAGGTATGAAGCCTCAGCCCGGGGGAAGGTTGTTTACGAAATATTTAATATTCAAATAGCCGCCGTAGCGTTCGCGCTGAGATGTGCCTAAATGGTCGTTTGTAGCGTGTTTTGTTACACCGCAGGAGTTTGCGTCACGGACAAAGCCACTATCCATCAGCTCCAGCATCAGCTTGTCTCGTTGTTGCTGCTGCTGCTTCTGCTGCTGCTGCAATTGCGAATTACGTAGCTCGCAATCGTATGCAACATCCGCCCGCACACGATCATCTTTCGGCACAATCGGTACTACGATTGGCCGCAGCCGCAGAGAGTAAAAAGAGCGTCGCTTGGTGGGGTGGAGGGGGATCATCCGTTTATGAATTAAACATAAAACACTTGCCGCATGCTTCTCATCGTGCCGGAGTGAACGAACAATAGGCCACAGCGATTGTCCGTCCGTTCTTTATGCCACGAGGAAAACACAGACATGTACAGACGAGCAACACAGTGAGCCTTCCTGTCACTAACAATGGAGGGAGGGGGAGAGTCCGGACAACGAAACAAATAAACACATCATACGCGCGTACACCTCATCGCAACCCCAAAACACACATACACACGCACGCGCTAGTCTCTCCTTAATGGGTTTAGTAGCAGCAGCAGCAGCAGCAGCAACAGCACCGCCACCAACAGCTTTATGCTGTCTCGTGCTCATACAAGCATAGCGCACCTACAACTCGTAGCAGCAGCAGGTCTAAGGCCTTTCCACTTCGCTGACCCTGCGGCCACTCTCAGACTCAGGCAGTGAGTTCGTTGGACTTTATAATTTACCCAGTATGATCCACGCAACGCAACGCAGCAGCAGCCCTCAAGAAGCCAACCACGCCACGCCACGCCACGGCACGCTCACCCACCGTTCCGGTCTCGCCGGGACCAGCACCGGGACCGGGAAGTGTACTTCCTGTAGCGCTTATGTCATGATCGCAAAATGTTCGTCGCAGAAGACGTCGTACGCGTCGATGATGGCGATGAAGACGAGACAAAGACGAGAGCGTGACGATTGGCACCGAGGCCACCATTTCGGGGCGGGGGGCGAAGGTTGACCTCATAGCTCACCCCCGGGGGCCGGGGGAGTGGTAGGGCCACAAGCACCAAAAGGGAAGGAAAGGCGGATCCTCCTTCTCGGGGAGGAAGTTAACGGAAGTGACGACGACTTCTAGCGACGACGATCAGCGGTGCGTATCTTCGTGTTTCTCGGAGAAGGAGAAGCAGAAGGAGAAGCAGAAGGAGGAAGGGGGTGCCCGTTTCGTGAGCGTTGGACCGAGGATGACGCCGAGGATGGCCTCCTTAGTATTCCATAGAGCACCCGCTGGCTTCGGACATCGAGGAACTGCCCCCCTTATTATTATTGTTTTGGACTCAAGTCCGAGCACTAAGCACTGTGTGTGTGTCGGCCTCTGGTCTATCCCCTGGGTGCGTGGTGGGGGTGCTATCTTCCTCTCTCTCTCTGTCTCTCGCTCGCTCGCACACACAAAAAGTTGCTGCTGGTGATCGTGATATGCTTTCTGGGGAGCATAAGACCGGGCGGGGGGCCGAAGTGAGCTCAATGGTTTATGAGCGGAACCGCGTGGCTAGCTATGCTATGTTGCTGTTGCACTCGCACTCGCATTGTTTTTTTTAATTAAACATACACACACGGACACACATACGGCGATCGGTGTACGATCGTTCATCGTGTGTTCTACGCTCTCACTGCTGCTGCTGCTGCTGCTGCTGCTGCTACTACTTGCGTGCGAGAAAGTGACGCAAAAACAAGGGCGAGTGGAAATTTGCGGGGCCGCACAGGAGCCTCCTTTCCCCTCTCTCTCTCTCTCTCCCTCTACGCGAGTAAGCACACTGCTAGTAGGGAAGACACAAAAGCAAAAAAAAAACCAACACCAAACTGTACTACGCTAAATCAAACCCTGCGCCCACCTGCGCCCAGAGGAAGTGGCGGCAGCAGCAGCAGAGAGAGAGAGAGAGAGAGAGAGAGAGAGAGAGAGAGAGAGAGAGATAGAGGTAGAAGGGAGTACGCTCGAGTGCGCCGGGCCCGAGACACCCCTCTCCCCTTTGCGTTGCGGCTATTACCCTCCAGCAACGACGACGGTGGTGGCCGTTCCGATCATTGTGCCGGCAACCCGGCAGTTGGGGCTCATCGCATTTGCTAATCTAATACCATTCAGGTGACATCGTCATCGTCGTCGTCGTTGTCGTCGTCGAGATGGTCGCAAGTGGCCGCAGTGCTGGTGAAGTGAGTCATCAGTGTGGTTAAAAGTGTCGCTCCCGGGGATCGATCCCCGGATCGGATTTGCTTCAAACGCAAACGATCCTCGTTCGTTCGTGATCCGTTGAGCGCGTCCGTGGAGTCCGTGCGTCCACGAGTGAAATTAGATTAATTAGTGTGCCTCTCTCTCTCTCTCTCTCCCTCTCGCTCTCTCTCTCCGTCGTTCAGCGTTCGTGAAAGTTGTGACGCGATTTCTGCGGCCGAGGCCTTTGCAAATGAGTGCGTGACCGGTTTATGTGTGGCGCGATGACGTGCACGATGCCAGCATACTGATGATGATCACCGTTGCCGCTGCTGCTGCTACTGATGTGTGTGTGCTTGCGTAGTGCATCTTTGCGGTGCAATTGAGTGACTTGGTTTGATGCGAGATGCTCGCCCCCCCCGGGGCCTGTGATTAGCGCGAACGACAGCGAACGGCCATTCCCGGGGGAGAAAGTTGTTGTCAAGAATTTTTGCGAAAGTATACCCTAGTGTGTGTGCGTTAGTGGTGGTGTGTGAGAACGTGGCGGTGGGTGTTTTGGCGTGTGAAAATGTTTTCCAGGCTATGCAAAAACACCATCTTCCCGACGGGAGTCAATCAAAGCCAGCAGCAACCAGCCACGACGTCGCACCGGAGCACCACGAGCTCGGATGGCATCGGAACACCGTCAACGGTAGGAGGTATGTAGCACACATAAGCAAGCGCACGATATGTTACAATGCCTGGACGTGGCCTGGACGGGCTCGCGCTTACATTGTAACGATCACATTTTTCAAACACTCGAAACCAATGCAGCACACACACGGCGGGTGAAGCTCGATCGTTGTTGCTGGGATGGAGAAGAAAGAAGGAGGGTACTGGAAAAATAAAGAGAAAGAGAGAGAAAGAGAGAGCAAGCTTCCAATGAAGCGAAATGGTCTAGGCAGGTCCGGTTCTGTAATTTAAAGCTTCTGCTCCAACCCCAAATGATGACGACGACGACGACGATGCCGTTCGTTAAGGGATCACCACCACCGTTGGGATGGATCATTTGCTGTCAGCACCCGTCTGTCCGTCCGTTCGTTGGTCTCGGTCTCGGACGCGAGGACCTTTGAGGATCGTTTGTTAGGAAGGTAACAAATAGAGCCACTTTACGGACAAAACGGCACACCGCAACAGCCTTGATCGTGATCGTCGGGGTGGGGAGGCTGCGTTGATGAGTTTGGATCTCTTTGCGACTGTCTTTTTGACGTCATTCCCCCCATTCCTCGGGGTTCGCGGGGCTCATCGTCAGGTTGAACACGATACTGATGCCGCCTGACCGGCTGGCCGCCCGCCCGCCACATTACATACATCAGCGGGACCTCGGGAGATCTCGATCCTTCGCCCCCTCTCGCGCGCTCTCTCTCTCTCTCTCTCTCTCTCTCCCTCTCTTTCACTTACGATGATCAAAGTTTTGGGCTGAGACCTATCATAACATCAGTCATTGCATGATGGGGGCCTGCGCTTGGAACCGTTGACTAGGAACCGCATTGCAGCGCGATGCATCGGCACGCTCTCCACCTTCTGCCACGAATCGCCTCGAGGAGTCCGTGAGTGTTGGACAGGAAGGTGGTGAAGGGGGTGAAGAAGTCGTGATTGATTTTCGTCTGGATGCGAGAAGCACGAGACCGACGAGCCCGGACACGAGGCCATCGGCCGCCGATCAGAACATTTCATCACTCCCTCCATTCCGCGTCCCCGTCCCCGGTCGGAGGGGGGCCGAGCGGTTCTATTGGAAGCATAAATCCATCCCGATCGTACGCTTTTTTTTTCAAAATGGAGAAAAGAACCCGTCTCCACAGACCGATGGTTACACGTGAAATTATAACATAATCGCACCGCACCGCTTCGTAGCATCATAGCGACCGAAGCACCGCACCGGTGATCGTTTTTGGAATGTGTTTCTCTCCACTATCCGGCCAGCATAAATGTTTATGCGAATGCGATGCACCTCGCACTGGGCGGCTTGGCTTGGAGGTGGTGTACCCGCCATAACGAGCCCAGCATTTGCTCCGGAGGGTGGATTGGAGTTTATGATCGCCGACCGATCACTCGCGAGCGCCCTAGCCAGAGAGAAAGAGAGAGAGCGTGAGAGAGAGAGAGAGGGTGGTTAATGCTATATATTGCCAGCGTGCCCTTCCCGGAACCATCAGAACCAATGATCCGGTGGTCCAGGATGGGTGTTACATACCCATCTGCCAGCCATAACAGCGTCGATCATCATCATCGTCGTTGTCGTCGTCGTCGTCGTCGTCGCCATTCCATCGCAAGGAGCGGTGTTTCGTTACAAAACGGTTCGACTGTCCGGTGCTGGCGTTTTTTTAGGTGAAATGGATACCTGATCTTCCCGGTCTAATAGTAGTGGTAGAAGTAGTAGTGGTAGCAGCCTCAGGATGCCTACCAATGGTTGTAGGTCTGGACAAACCACAACGAGGATAAGATTGATTGTGGGCCTTCTTAGTACGGGAACACATACACACCCGAAAGGGCTAAACGGGGGGAACAAAACCTTTCTCCGCCTTTTTGCGTTGGTATTGCTGCTCTTTTCAGCCATTTGCCGTCAAGTTAGAGCATCACAAACATTCCATAAAGCGATATCAAGACCGGCATTGAAAGTCGGAGCGTTACCTGTCTAATGAGAAACCATTTTGTTTATGCAATTGCGCATGAAAAGCGCATCGAAAACATGGCAATTGAGTGGGAAAGTGAGCGCTACTACCTCACTGAATCGTTCATTAATCTTTTGCGCTCATAATTAAGGAATTCTTACTTTCATCCCACGTATTGACATTTAGCTAACAACAACAACAGCAACATCATCATCATTTTCATCGTAATCTCATAATTGCTACCGCGTAATTACGCTTCAGCTTCAAGCGGCGCCCGGAATTCTGTTCCGCAAAAGGCGAGTGAACGGTCGTGTGCGAGCTCCCCGTTAAAAAAAGCCGCTGGGCCAGCTGATGGGCCAGCTTTTGCGCTGGCCACGTAAACCAATAGGACCGCCAATGGTGGACGGCGCCCAGCCTAGATAATTGTGTATGTATACCGCACCACATCAGCAGCATCACGCCCGCCACCACAAACAAGATCGATCTATTCGCGTCATCTCCCTTCCTTCCGCCCTAGCAAGGCCACGGAACACTCGCCGGCGCGCATTTTGCTCGCGTGTGCGTCGGCGTAAATCCGCATGTTCCCCCATCCCTTGCTTGCGCCTCTCGTCCGTTGTGATGAGCATTTTTCGGAAGTGCGGCCTTCCGACTAGGCCCGCAGGGTTGGGGAATGAAGTCTTCTCTTGGCAGTCGGACAGACGGACAGGAAACTCGCTCGCAACACCACCACCCGGGCAGGTATCTACCTGCGGCCAACCGTGCCGTCCGTTCCCATTCGTTATGATGGTACATTCGGGCGCCGGTTGCTCCGGCTGGTAGAGAAAGGGCGGTAAGTAAATTGAAGTTGGTTGCTGCTCGATATTGGGTTTTAAATTAAATTTTCCAATTACCCCGGCTCCTCCCGGGTGCGCTGCTGTAACGTCGTGCTAGTCATGGGCGGCGGTGAAGGAGACGCTTCAACGATCCGGTGGAATTCGATCAAACACGTTCAGACCCCGAGAGAGAGAGAGAGAGAGAGAGAGATTAAGGTGAAGGATCACGCTGGGCAGGGCAGAGGGTGCAGAGAAAACGGCTGATTAGTGGTTAATTATTTCTTCTCGATGAAGCTGTCGCTCGGGCATTCGCATTCACTCGCGCATTCCGGTTTCGTGACTTTCGGTACGAGGTGGCCTCTTGATTGTTAGCCTCACATTACACGCTGATACACACACACACACATACGCGCTCAGAGAATCTCTCAGGCATTCTGTTGTTCTGGGCAAACGGTTTGATATCTTTATTTTAATCCACAAGGGTGGCTCACTCTTAGCTCAAACCCATGGTTGCTGGAAGCTGGTTGCTGGGAGTACAGCTCGTTACAACTTGACCGCAGCGGAAATGGCCGCTTCTCCTGCGTTAAAGCCCTGCTCGATCTCGATTTTATGCTTTTTGCCATTCGCTGGTTCTTGACGATGAATGAAATCGGTTTCAGGATCCATTAGACGTGAGCCATAAATTTATTGATCAAAGAAGGCTCCGGGTCAGGATTGGAATGTTTATGTTTACGTTTATCAGCCTTATGAAGCGCAACGGGAAATGATCTATGGTATTAGATCCCTTTAATTACAATCAGCTACATGTTTTTTTTTATAGATGATTATACAATTTCTGGTAATGATTTGTAAACCAAAACGGCGTAAATAGAACGTTTCCTCGTTGTTCACGGTCAGGGATTGTCTTCGTTTTAAACTTCGTCGCGTTCGCGACTAAATGGTTTATTTTTTTATGGCTTAATTGTTGCATACCTTTTAAACTATTGACTTTTCTGAATCATGCATTATTACTTGAAGGATAATTATTTTGTATTTGCGTTAACCTGGTAAAAACCTGTTGTTAAAAAGGAAAATATGCTTGTATTCCTATTTCAGTTAACCTGTTTTGATCAATCGATAAATTCAACAAATATGTAATCAATGATAAACATGCGAAATCATGCTTTTAATGTTAAACCGGTTAAACATGCTCTTCTTGGTATTTTCAAAACCATGTAAAATAGCCAGAAGTCGTCTTGAAAAGATTTACAAAATCACGAAACTATGAACTACCTCATCCACATGCAGGTTATGGTACTAACTGCCGGAATGCCAACAAAACCTTCGGAAAACGAATCACAAACGACACATTCCACATACCGATCCAAAGCGGGAAAGGGATGCTGGGTTGCTGATGCCTGGCGGGGTCGTCCACCAGGGTCAAACCAAAAATTCCCTCCGAGGACGATGCTCTTCGGGGGCGGCAGAGAGAGAGAACGAGCGACCGGCCTGGCGGCTGGCTGGTTGGCTGGCTGGCTGGCAGGCGGGCTAACGTATAATCATAATTCACCATTTTACCCATCATCATCCGATGGTGCTGCTGGTGCTGCACCCGGTCTGCAGACAAACCATAAAACACCATTCGGCCGACGATATGTGGCGGGATCCGTATGGGAATGCATTTGAGCGGCACAAAACAAAAAAAAATAAAAAAGTTCTCTTCCACCGAGGACCACATGGAATGCGAGGGAAGGTGCCAAGGGTGGCCATTTTTAATTTTTGCAATGCATCATCCAACCCTGCTGGCTGCATACACACACACACACACACATGGGCTCGCGGATAATGCGCGGAAAGTAAGCGGAAAACTCCCGAAAAAAGGTCCCTCGAAAGAAGGCCACGATCGACGCGGCGAGAACCGTGGCACCGTTTGTTGGTTAGGAAGGGTGTGTGTGTGTGTGTGTGTGAGGGGGGGATGGTGATAGCGGTGCAATAATTACATTCTGCAAACCATACGGTTCAGGATTCTCGTCGATCATTACCGGGCCTTCTCTTTTGGTACCGCCGTAATCCTTTTTCTTAACCTTAACCGCTCGCTCGCTCGTCCGGTTTGATCGCTTCTCTTCGGTTTCTTCCTTTCGATTGCTCACGATCAGCGAGCGGAGAGGAGAAAAGAGGACTGAAATGGGGAGTGTGGACCGCAAGTTCTGCCTGCCAAAAAGCCGAACGAACAGGATCGACGTTGCATTGCACCATCTCGACTCAGCCTTTCGCTCGTTGGCCAACTGGCTTGAGTTCTCCACACTCCTTGAAGGCACTGAAGGGAGTGTGAGGATTCCTTGGGGGTGGTGGACTGATCGTGGCAAATTTGCAGCTCCAATAGCTCCGAGGAACCCAGAAAGAGAACCGAACTTTCGAGTCGATCCACGCAGGACACGGAGGATCAGGATCTGGGCGAGGGCGATCATCTGGTGGGGCGGTTGTTGATCGCGCTGATGGTGCGCGCTCGGTACTGTTGGCCCCATTGCGGTGTCCGGAACATTACCGCCCCGTTGCCGTGCGGTGCGGTGCGGTTTGGCGTTTTGTTTTACCATTTCTTTCGGTTCGGATGCATCCCCCCAACGTCCGGGACGTCAAAGAGTCGCGATGCGCGATCAAGACGAATGTGTTTGTGGAAAGCCAATCCTGAGCCAACGAAATCCTGCGCCAGCGAGCGAAGCGAAAGGCCATAAATAATCGCTTCTTTTATTGGTGGGTGGTTGAGGAGAAGGACGAGGACGCGCTGCACATTCTGAAGTGGCCTCTTGATCCCCCCCCCCCGCCCTCGCTTTTGCTGGATTCGGCGTGGAGGTGGAGTGGAGGGTAATTGCGAGGAACGTTTAATTTTATTTCGTTTCCTTTTAATTTTCACCTCGAAACAACTACAACGCGCCATCGTCTGCGCGAACCGCACACCCGGGAGAACGGCAACGGCCAGTCGCTTCGGTAAGCGGCCGAAAACGAGTCGCTGGAGACAGACGGAAGGGGAAAAGGAAACGGGACAGGGACAGGAAGAAAATGGACCGCCGTGTGGATCACCAAAAAGGAAGGCTACAATTTGAGCGATGGGTCAATCGAGATGGGTCACAGCTGCACAGCGGCCACATCGACGATCGGAGAGAGACAGAGAGAGAGAGGGAAAGGGAGACGCCAAGATAGACGAGGGGCCGAACATCCGATCCATCACGGCACGGTGACGAAAGATCGAGAGAGATCGGCGTGGCGCGATTTGCAGGATAACAAACGCCTGCACCGGACACCGTGGTGATCGGGATCGCGATCGATCATGGTTCGCTGTCGAAGGCGCGAGTCGCGAAGGTCACCGTTGCTGGTACTTTAAAGTCCCTCCACTTTGCCCGCCTTCGCCCGCTTTTCGGTAATAATGATCCGGTAATTTACGTGCCAGAACGCCTCCCTCGATCGGTGATCGGATCCGTGGATCGTTAAATGCGTGGATTGCCAATGCGGATCGAAGGATCGATCGATTCGACCGCTACGACGGTTTTATGACAAAAAACTTTCCAAACAAAAAAAAAAAAGACGAGCACCAAGAGGATGCGGGGACGGTTATCCTTTCTCCCCCGTGATCGTGAGCCTCCCTGCCTCCGAGTGGTCGGAGTTCCGAGTAGGACTCCCGATGCTTTGATGCTTCTGGACTTTAGCTTAAATTTAATTTTTATTATCCATTCACCACCGCGGTTGTTGCTTCATGCAGCCTCAAACACTGGGATTGAGTGTTTTCGCTGTGTGTTCTGGAACATGATACGGCAAAGCGGCTCGTGAGGCTCGTGGGCATGAGGAAAGGAGGCAGGAAGGGTCTAATAGCTCCCCCAACAGGCATTATTAATGTTTTACGGTAAGATGCATGCCACGAGTTGGTCAGAACCGAACGAAAAAACAGGAAAAAAATACTGCCATAAACGGCGCATCATTCCGTTCCGTTCCATACGGTTCTGGATCCCCTTGGCACCCTGGGTCCGGCCGTACCGGATCAGATCGATCGGATCGGTCATTCGTGCGGCTTTTGATTGTTTTTATGGGACTCTAAAATGGTGATCGAAACCGAAGCCGCTCGGCCCGTGTGTCATCTCATGGGAGTATTTTTGTTTTACTTTTGCTTACGCACACCCGGTGCCTGAGTGCAGGAATATCGCACCAAGACCCTGTCCGGCTTACACCCCCTCCCCCCAGGAGGGGGAATGTCTCATCGATCGGTCATTGGAATCGATTTCGATTTATGATCGGGCTTAAATGAATTTCTTTTCGGGGGGAAATTGGGAACCAAAACCGAAAACAACACTCAACGATGCAAATGTTTTGATCCGCGAGGGTGGTAAGATGCATCTGCTGCTGTTGCTGCTGCGAAGGGAGAATGTTTCTCTGATTCTTCGTTTGCTTCTGCTTCTGACCGACGTAGTTCGTACGAAGATGGTAAGCATAAGCCCGACGTAATCCCGACAGTGTTGAAACCAGAGAGTGCACATTGTGCCAAAAGGTACATTGTAGCACAAATTATGCAAAACAGTGCTGGTAAATCGCGCAAATAATTGGATGATTGGCTAGTTGTAATGGTTGCCTGTCTTCGGTAAATAGTACGCGATAAGCGTGCAGCCTTTAGCCTGTCAACCGCCTTTACCATTTCGCCTAGGCGTTCACATTGGCAGCGAATCGAATTGCTAGGTTTGCTACGATCGGTTCGGACGATTTAGTATCGGACTAAAAAAAACTGCCCCAAAGCATGGAAATGAACGGTAAACTCCTCTTGTTTTTGTCTGAAAACGTATGGATCTAGAGTACATTGGCTCATGTATGTTTAGTACTTTGTAGCGAAGCCGATCAGTCAGTAGATCTTTTGGACTGTGTTGTTGCGGAAATCCTCGAACGGACCAGGCACACTCTCCATTGAAAGATGTTATTTGACCATCCTTGAACTATTTTAATATCCTTATTTAATAGAAAAGTCTTCACCCTAGTGTCACGCGTTCTTTGGATAATGGAAACATTATCTCCGTTCTGGGGATGACTTATTGTCTGTAGTAATTTCAATAGTGTATATGGGCGAACATCTTGAAATTGTTTTTCAAAAAAGAAATATATCATTTGTATATGAAATATACGGGAATCTATCAGTGCTATGTAGATGTTTGTAGCTTTTTTGTCATTCTATTTACGAAGAGTTAAAAATCGACTCAAAAATCAATCTACTGATGCGCAGCGGTCGTCAAGAAACTTAGCAACGGTAGCTAAGACCCAAACTGTTGAGGTTTTTTTTAACACCTGTTCATTTTCCGGCTGCATTTTAGCGGGCTTTTGCATTTTTAGATCTACATGTTTGTTAAACAATCTTGGCATCATCATTCAATTTGTCATGACATTACTACCATTGTTCGATGGTATTGGTATTCAATGGTCGATACTGATGCACAACTAATGCAATTGGCTGTCTTACCAATCCGCCCAACACTGCCTAACCCCCCGCCTTTACTAGCTCCGATCGTGATCGCGTTGCGGTGAAATGCGAAAAGAACATCAGAGGCTCCTTTTAGAATGAAAACAACACAACACCGGACCGTCCACTTCTCCATATCAGGTCACCCGGTCCAGAGGCCCGGAGGCTTTTCGCGCTTCGCGATGATTCGCTATTTACATTCCAAACGAAGCCGAGCTACGGGATACGAAGATAATGGGGAAAAGAAGAAAAAAAAAACAGAAACCCGGAATCTTGTGTGGCCTTAGATTGTGGACCATCAAACGAAGACACAGTAGCAGCCGGAGCAGCAGCCGGAGCCGCACCCGTAGCATGATTACTGGCCAACCAAATATAATATGTTGCCCTGGCGGGAACCTCTCACCCAGGAGCGGATCCCAGAGGCTGCTCGGGCGCTCGGCGGTGGTGATCGGTTTTTTTTTGGAGCTGCTTAACACGCCCAGCTACCAGTCTTACTGCTGCACGCACGCTGCGTTGGAAAGATGATGATTATACGGTCTCTCCCCTTCCTTGCGTTTCGGTCCCCATCACCGGTGACGTTCGCTTTGACGGCTTTCCATCGTTCCATGTGCGAGACGTTTAAAGCCGTTCATCCGGACTCGCGGTTGAGGCGCTTGCCAAGATCAGCAAACGACGACGACGTCGGAGGCGGCGGCGGCGGCACTTGGGGCATCATTATCATCGAGCCGTCCAGCCGTCGAGCGTCCGTTTTTGGGGTCCAACCAGCCAGCCAGCCAGCCCGCCCGCCAGCGAATTATGCAAAACGGTTCCTCGTTTCTCCAGTTGCCAGAGACTAGAGAGAGAGAGAGGGAGAGCGCCTCAAGGCCTCGTTGCTTACGGGGCTTCCTTCCTCCTTGGGTCGCTCGATTGATGCCAACAAAACAAAACAAAAAAAAGACAAAAATCTGTCACGATCCCGGACTCCGGCCGTGGGTGACTGGACCGGACCGACCGATGTGCATTCCGGCGGCCTGGCCAGCCCGCAGCCGTTGACGGGGTGATGGTCGGTTGCCAATCTCACGAACATCGCGCGCGCTCATCACCCGTTCGCGATCCGTTCGCGATCCTCTCGTGTGGCATTACATTGTGGCAACCATCCCTGGTCCATTGGCCGACGTGCGCGCGCGCGTGTGTGTGTGTGTCGTTGTGGGCAAGATGGGGGGAGGTCTTTGGGGACTACCGCTAAACATGATGTTCCGGCCGCCGGTTGGATATGTGTGTATGGCCACCGCCACCGTCGCTGCCGATGCTGATCCGGATGATCAAAACAAGAGGAAACCAACCGTCAAGGAAGAAGGGAACCTAGAAGACGAAATAGAAGAAGAAGGTCGTGCGGTCAGGTTCGTGTTATCTCGCACGCGGGTCGTACACCAACCCCCTTTGCCTCGCCATACAAACCATGTCCCACGACCGATCACCGCTCACTCACTGTCGCTGGCGATTCGCTCTCTCTCTCTCTCTCTCTGCCGCGCATAAGAATGCAGCATAATCGCGCGAGGGCCATTCTGCAATTGCAGAATTCGTTTGCGGTGCGCAGTCCGGGTGATCGAGCGACCACGATGCTTGTCTCTCTCTCTCTCTCTCGAAGCGGACAAGCGGACACATCAACGCGCGCGAACCGCCAGCAAATGGTCACCACCAATGCTGCTGCTGCTGCTGATGATGATGGCAATGATGATGACCGGCTGCCACGGCCCAAGTCACGCATATCACGATCGCGCTATTAAATTCGATAGAGACAGAGAGACAGAGAGAGAAAGAGAGAGAGAGAGAGGCGGCGGCCCATAATATGCCTCTTTTTTCCCGTTGGTCGTTCTCGTCGTTCGTTTCGGGCAGCATTGCAGCAGATCACCCGGCCATCATCCGGCCAAATCCGGGAGAGGGAAAGGGGAGGGTGGCCGGTGGTTTGGTAAACATGCATCGGAATCATAAAGATCGGTCCCTGATTGCCCTGGGAGCCGGGCGCGGCGGTCGAGCGCAAACGCAGAATGCATCCAGCGCCGCGAATGGCATTCTCTTGCGCTCTCTACCTTTCTCTCTCTCTCTCTTTCGCTCCCTCTATCGCCGGTCGGTCGGTGATCCGAAACGGTTGATTTGCTGTTGTGTGTGTGTCTGTGTGTGCCTTCATCGATTCGCGGATCGCCGGAAACACGCAATGGAGCAAAGGTCGATGGTGCATCAAAGCCTCAAAAAGCGGCTGTTTAGAAGCCACACCTCGGCTTCAGCTCAGATCTGCGATCGATCTGCGTGAGTCCTTGACACCGCCGTCGGCCAATGTCCTGAGGGCGTCGGATACGCGCCAAAAATGCCAGGCTCCAGATTACGAGCCGTGATGATCCTGAATTTCATTTCCCTTTTTTTTTTTGGTTTTTGCCCCAAAAACCGATCCGATCACGATCCGTGATCGCTGGCGTGAGCTGGCGTTGGCGTTCAATGGCCCCCAGACCCCAGTAAGGACCTCGCCCTTACACCAGCGTGGGAATGCCGACGAAGATCGGTTTTCAGATCGATGATGATGATGATGATGGTGGTGTCGTCATCGGTTCGCATCGACGCAGCAGCAGCAGCAGCAAAAGTCACGCAACGTCGGTTCCCCCTCCCGGGGGGCGAAGGGAGGTTAATGATCCCTCGAGCCACGGGATCGATTTAATTGCTCGCCGGATCGAGCGGACGAACCGCGCGCCATGTTTCGGGGCCTTTCGACGCTTTATGACGCTTCACGGGAGCTTCAGTAGTGCGCGCGCGCGCGCCATAAATCGATAAACCGCAAAACAACGACCGGGCCTGACGGTTCCGACCGTTCCGGCGGCGTAATGCCGGTAGCCCGGGAGGGGGGTGAAAAATGTGCGGAAAAATAAATTCATCCCCGACTGGCCAAAACTGGCCAGCCAGTCATCCCGGATATCGTGTTCGCGGCGCACTAATGGATGATTAAATTATTATGATTTGCCTCCGATAATCCGTTCTCCAGTTCGTTCTGGCAGCGCGTTTAACGCGTCGAGCTCGTCGTGCAAGACATTCCTGGGCTCGAGATCGAGATCGCCCGGGTAGATCGAGATCGAAGGCCGTCGAGAGTCGCGTTTTACTTTCGTCGATGGTTCTAGCCGATGGTGGAAGGCTGCGGTTAGTGCTTATCGATCGGATGATCGCGACATGAAATAGGAAAAAGAGAAAGAGAGAGAGAGAGAGAGAGAAAGGGAGAGAGAAATCAAATTAAAGCCTAAAGCAGCATCTAGGAAGCTGCGGGGGCCCTGTGTGTGTGTGTGTGTCTTGTCGTTGGACCCCCGGACCGCGATTCGTCTTGACGGATGGCCGAATGGCGTTCGTTAGAACAAATAACCTCAGGGCTGCTAGTGAGAAGTCGTCGCCCTCGCTGACGTCTTGGATAAACGCGCAAAACGACGCGCCCAGATGCTCGATCTCCTCCCGAAAGAGAAAGAGAGAGAGAGAGAGAGAGAGAGGGAGAGTGAGAGAGAGAGAGAGAGAGAGAGAGAGAGAGTTCCAACGGACTGACTCCCAATCAATTGGGAGAAACGAACGAAGCACGAAAGTGACAGTGGACGTGAAGGACGTCGCGTTGCCAGGCGAAAAGCTACAAAATACCGTCCCCGGCTGGCCCGGCTGGCTCGCCGGCTGGACACGATAACATCTGGTACATCTTTTCGGTGGTGGGGAAGAGAGGCTGCGATACGCATCGGGCATAGGGAGATGGGTCGCGTGAATCGCGGTGATGCAATCGGGACTGGACGGTGGACCCCCCCCGTTTTTCCACGCCGGCGCGGTTGGAATGTGCAACCGACGCACCGACGCAAATGGACGCAACCGACGTCGGGGACCGCGGACGGACCAACCGGTAACCGGTAGCGAAACGCTACAATTAATTACGTTTGAATTAAGCAACGAATAAATTAATTGAGGCGCGCATCGACGTGATGCTGGTGGTGAAGGAGGAGAAGGAGAAGAAGGAGGCACACACACACACACACACGGGCACTCGAGACACGCCTGATTTGACGCCCGGATCGTCAAGTCAAGTCCCAAGTCAAGTCGGTTGTGGTCACCGCAACCAGAAATGGAACGAGTCGAGTTACGATGCGTCTTAAGGGCGGAAAGCATTTGTCACGTACCACGCGCGCCCTCGTGTGTGTGCGTGTGTCTGTGTGTGTGCCACTGTGGTGGCTTCTGCCGGTCACATGATTTAGCTTGTATCATACGCGGCCATCTCGGACACTCGGACGACACACGTCCTTTCCCGTTCGTTCCACCTGTTTTGTTTTTTCTTTCTCTCCGGTTTCCTTTTTTCTCCCTTTTTTCGCACCACGTTACGTTAGGAGTGGGCCATTTGTCCACCAAACCATGCCAATGCCATACCAGGGCGAGTCCGCAACACACACACACGGTCGGTGGTGGTGATGACCGTGCGGTGATTGATATAATTTATGGAGTTTGTTTTGTACAAGGCAGAACAATGTCAGCAATGTTGTCGATACGGTCGCCGCTCCTTCGTTTCCTCCTCTTTCCTCTCCTCTTCCAACGCTGGTCAGCAACCGAATGATCGATCAAATGGTTGGCGTTGCTGGGCGTGCAATCGGTGGAATCGATTCCGGAGTGGATCGGAGCGGATTGCGATGCATTCGTAGGCGCAATCCAAGATAGACACGACAGTGTGCGACGGAGTGGAGTGAGAGGAGTGGCAGATAAAGGAAGGTGATTTGAGCGCGATACGATGGGCAAGCGACGAACCGTTGCTGCTGCTGCTGCTGTCGATCGGAGGAGAGAAGTCAGCAACGCAGAAGGCGTTCAAAGGCCCCTCTATTCGAGTCCGTGGTCCATTCGGTGTGGTCAGAAATTTCACCTAACCCACCGCACCGCACCGCACCGCACCGAAGCGCGAGCGAGCGCTAATGAGATGAGTGCCAGGGACCAGGTGTAGCAGCAATAACTCAACATTCGTCACTTGACAACGAGCCCACATCGCACACCAGGCGGCACACCACAGCACCGGTGGGCCCCGGTTGGAGCCGTGCTTTGCTCCATCTCTTAATCAACGAAGAAAGCATCGAGCGGTTTCATGAGCGGCAGCACCAGCAGCAGCAGCAGCAGCAGCTGGTCAAGCCGCCGGTTTGGCCGCACGCTCGCCTCGCTTTGTAATGCCTTCGTCTCCTCCTTTGCCTTCTTCTCGAGTGTGCTCCCCGGGCTGCTCCAAGGCTTAGATTAGCTCGCGGTTCCTTCTATCGCAAGAACGCGTTATGGGAGGTGTAGGAGAAGGGTGTGTGTACTAGGCGAACGAGGAGAAGGCGAAAGGGAGCGAGAAAAAAATCTAATCTCATCAGAATTGGATGAGCAAGCACAAAACGACGAACGGCGTTCCGACGCCGACGCCGTTTCGATGGTTGGATTTCGCCACCGCCAAGCGGTCCCGGGTTTTGAGGCACGCAGAGGTCCCCCTTTTTCTCATTTGTCCGCAGACGACGACGACGACCGGCGACCGGCGACTGGCGACGACGATCAGAACGGGTTAGCATCGGCTAGAGGCTGGAAAGGGTTTGGGTTTCGGACTTTCGATGCTGTGGAGCGCGCTGTTGAGTTGAGGCTTTTGTTTTACTTCGAGCCGGCCCTAAGCGGCCATGGCCAGTGGGTTGTGGAATTTTGTGAACCCCTTCTTTTAAGGTGAAGGAGGGAACGAGTTCTATCTTGGGGTTTTCAAGCTCAGGACATGACTCCGATTTATCCGGACCGATAGATCGTCGAGTGCTTCCCTTTCAGAGCGAGAGAGATTCATCTAAACCACACGTGTGTGTGTGTGTGTGTGTGTGTGTGTGTGTGTGTGTGTGTGTGTGTTCTATAAAGGACACTCGCGCTACTGTGCCATACCAGTATGCCCAGCCACCAACTTTGCTAGGGATGTCGCAGAGTGAAAGATAGCTTCGTTGCTAGCGCTCCAATCGGATCGTATTTGGGTGTTCGTCCGGTTGGCGAATGTGCAACAATGTATGCTCGGGATGCTGCGTTGCGAGTGTTGCGGTGCAGCGATGCGGAACAGCTAGGAAGGAGGTATCGAGAAAGAGAAAGAGGATTCGTTGTAGTTGGCGTGGAGTTGTGTGCTTCCCGTTTTGGAAGGACAGCCAACCGACCGACCGACCGACCGACCGGCAAGTGTTCAAAACATCATCGATAGACAAGAGGCAATCCACCTGCGCTCGTCCCCTTGCGTGTGCGTGTGTTTGTGTGTGTGTGCATGGGCCCCTCATGGACCTGGCCCCCTGGCTCAACCTGTTGATGCCCGCTGTTATGTTGACAACATAAAGCCGAGATACCGGCATGCTGCTGCTGCTGCTGCTGCTGCTGCTGCTCGGTTCGGTTCATCTCCTCTCAGCTCAACGCTCTCGCTCGGTGTTTGCACGCACGCGCTCACAGGCACACAGACACCTTCTAGGGGCTCTCTGGTTGGGTTTATGCTGCGAGAGACAGAGAGAGCATCGAGAAGGGTGCGGGGTGGTGAGGTGGATTGGAATAGATTGCTCCTTGCAGCATCTTCCGCCGCCATTCCGCCTTTCCGCGATGGGCATTAGGAAAGAGTGCACACAGCCATAGAAAGAAAGAGAGAGAGAGCGAAATAGAAAGAGAGAAAAAGAGGTGAGAGCGCGTGCGAGCGAGAGAAAGCGAGAGAAAAGATGGAGTCTCCATCGCGACCACAGCCACCGAGATGCCGACGACGACGACGACGACGACGATGACGATGGAGATGAAATGGAACGAAACGAGCAAAACTCATGTAATCGGATACATCCAAAAGGGACCGCAGCCGAGCTCGCCGTCGTCGTCGTCGTCGTCGTCGTCGGTCGCTCCGTTGGTCGGTCGTCTGGGCGGATCAGTTGATCCGCCGAGTCAGTTTGTAGCAAATCGTTTGCAGCAGCGGGTGGCTATCTGGTCGGTCCTCGAGTCGTGGTCGCCGAGGTACACGAACGCGCGTGCGCCGACACCGACCGCGGCGCGCACCAACATCTTTCGCACAATAATCTTTTGCGCGCGCGCGCCCCCAGACGCATTTGGGTTCTAAGTTCCCGCGTTAGGGGTTCGTCGCTCGCTCGAAAACATCGAAATCGTTTGTGTGTCGCTTCTCGGTCGTCGCCGATCATCCGATCCGAACAGATCCCCGTGGCGGATTAGGCGGCCATCCCCGCATGATCCTGGCTGGCCAAACACCGCGACAGAGCGAGAGAAGTGTTGGTGTTGATCTAGCGGTGTGTCCCTCTGTACGCGCGAGCGTGTGTGTGTGTGCCGTTCTTGTTGCCAAAAAACCCAAATCCCCTTCCAAGGCGCGCCGTAATCGTTGATCGTTCTTAGAAGACCTTGAGCGGGGAGAAAAGAAGAAAACAAAAAAAAACATCGAAAAAAGGCCCCCAGGCTAAGCGCGCACACCACAGGGACCCGGAAAGGGGGAGGGAAGCCTTTTGTGCTGGATGCTGGTCCGAGCAGCGAGGGAAAACGGAATTCCCGAAACGAAGCGCGCGTTCGGGCGCGTGCGACGACGCCGCTGGTCGCTGGTATTCTTGCGTTTCTCGTTTCGTCGCGCAGCCTGCCCCTCGCCCCGCTCCCTTTTTCCTACCGAGGGTTGCGCGGCCCGCGGACCCAACCCTTCGATCGGGTCTCTCCTCTTAAGCCGGTATCTAGGCGTTTGGTTCCCTTCTCCCTGGTCTGATCCCTGGAGCAGCTGGTGAAGCAGAACCAAAGGGAATAGCATCAAAGTGCGGCCATCGTTCTGATCGATCGCTCGCTCGATAGATCGTTCGATCGATCAGAACGGAACGGAACGGAACCTCCAAGCTGCGGATCGTCGAGTCGACCTGCGGAGTGCGCGGAATTGGGCGGGTGCGTGGAAAGTAAAAGTCCCGATTCCCGATTCCCGATTCCGTCACACATCGAAACGAAACAACTGCGAAAAGAAGCGTAAAATCCGTGAAATTGAAAATTAAACCACACAAAAGGGTGGTGAGGAGTTGAGCTTTGATTTCCGCCCCGTGACCGTGACCATCTCCGTGGAGTGTTGTGTGTGGGGAGGAGAGAGAGAGAGAGAGAGAGAGAGAGCAGCAAACGGAGAAGGAGAACAGAACGATGCGACAGAATCGACGTACGATAAGCGTGTCGCCACCGCCGCCGACGACGATCAACTTAAAGCGCAGATAACGAAACGAACGAAACGAAACGAACGAACGAACGGATAAACGAGAGACGAGACGCGACAACACGCGAGCGTGCGCCGGGAATGCATCGACCGCGGAACGCCGCCGCGGGTGCACGGAGCTGCATAGTTGAAATGTCTTTTTGGTGTCCTTTGCTTCGCGGGTGATACGCTCGTACTCGCGCGCGCGCGCGTGTGTGTGTGTGTGTGCAACAGAGTAGTGGCCAGGGCCACCGGGTTGGATAGTTGGTTGAAGAGCGAAACGAAGACGGATAACAAGGGCAGGCGCTTCCTGTCATGCTGGAATCGATAATTGAAGTGTTACCGTCAATCAGGCAATCGATCGAGTGATCGGATCGATCGGATCGGATCGCGAGGACGCGACGGGAGGGAGTGTGTCACGGAGGGCACGTGACACGTGGGAATTCTCGCGTTCGCGGTTTTCTGGTGGCATTCCATCAAGGACGAGGGTGCAAGCAACGGTATTCCGGGGTTTTTGTTTTATAATTCCGGCGTGTGATACGGTAAGGATCCTTGGTTTCAGAGTAAAAAAAAATCCCCAAACAAAATGCAAATTAACCTAACAAACCGTCATGCCCATAAGGATCATAATGTCCTTAATGAGCACAAAGCGATGCGATGCGATTTCTAGGTTCTTATCCGCTAAACAAAAGCAAAACAGAAAACATCCAACATTGGCTACCATATCTGGTCTGGCGGGCCTCGTTTGCAGAATGAAATAAACATTTCAACCAAAGCCATTTCAGGCCGGTGTCAGCTTAACGTCAACCCAACGGGACCAGTGGCCATTGTTTTGTGCCGTGTTTGCACGCTAATTTGGTGACAGATTAGCCGACGAACCGCCCGCTACCAAAGGCCAAAACAAGCGATCGAGATATCGCGCAAATTAGCATAAGAAAAGCGCGACATAATATGGTTGTTGAGTCCATAAAAGAGGCTGCGAGCGGGCGCCGTTTTTTTGGCCACAGAAGCCCTGTCATGGCGGCGCCAATCGCGGCTCGCGGATCGTTTTAGTTTTCTAAACTTTTTTTGGGTTGATCAACTGAATTAATGCGTGGCATTGTGTAGCTAAACGCCTCGCCCACAAAAAAAAACGGTGATAACGCCTAGATTGGTGTCCGAGCGCTGTCACGGTGAAGTAAAAGTGAAGACCCAAGACTCAAGGTCCACGGTGGATCCACCACGGTACGATGCTTCGCGCCTCACTCGCTGTTTTCGCAAGCATCGTGGGGCCTTTCCTAGGCCACGGCACCGCCCATGAACCACCGCAGTGGTCACATCATATTCCATATTTTATAAGCGGCATAACGGCACGAGATGAGTCGTGCAGTCGTGAAACTTCAAGAGGAATGATGAAGAGGAAAACAGCGTCCGCTGGTCACTCTAGAACGCTCGTGCGGTCCAGGGTGAACAATGGATTGAGCACCGGGCTGCGCCGTGATGCTGACAGAGTTGGGCATTGAGAGGGAGCATTAGCAGGTGTATGCTAGTGTGCATTCGAGCGGCCACCGGGGAATATAGCCACGTCCTAATGCAAGTCGCGTCTCACGATGATGTTGGAAGGTGCTGCTGCTGTTGTTGTTGTTGTTGCTGTTGTCGGCAGTCGGCGAAATGAAAGATCGCTATCGGTTGTTCTATAATTTATTATATGGAATGGTTGAGTCTTTGGTTGATGGAGCCTGGAGAATGGAGGGCCTCAACTCCAGCGGGAAGGGAACGCAAAGTGGTCGAATGGCAGCAGCGAATGATAATGATGCTGAGACTGCGGCTTGAAATCGAACGCTGGGGGAACGCATTCACGCGCCAAACCTTCGATCTTCCTACTGCCGCCTACTGCGATTGGATTGATCGACAAACGGCGACTTCGATGACGAGAAAATGGAAGAGCGTCAGTCGTTTGGCATGAAAACTGGAGCTGAAGACTTCATTGACAGTTGCTTTAGTGGTCAGTTCCCTTCCATAAACTGCCTTTCCGTAGACTGGCTACTGATTTGGTAATGTCCTAGCCATTCGAATGTTACACTTTTTGCGATTGTCTTTTTCGCTTTCCACGCCCATGGGATCCTTGGGAATGAAGCCATTTCATCGACGTAAAACTCATGTTTATCCAACCGAACCCTCGATTCATTGTTCACCAGAGCACCAGTTTCGTTTTTGGCGTTTGCTTTTTTGGCAATTAATGACACAAATAAATTAAAGCATCATCCTCGGAATGGATGCTACATTGTTTCACTAATTAGTGCACCCGGCAATTCGCTCACCATACCATACCAGTCGCCATATTGTCCCCAAACAAAGCGAAAATGAAACTGCGTGGAGCGGTAGGCGCGAGAACCTCCCAGTGTGGCTGTATTGTTAAGCAAATTTCGTTTGTTTATGATGCTTAAGAGGCGAAATCAAGACAAGGCTTTCGCTTTCTTGTTGTTGCAGAACATTCCGTGATGGACGGGAATGCCGCATACCGGGGGTGCAAGCGCAGTGATATCGAAACCGATGCGCGCCATTGCATGTCGAAGCGATCCAGGCAGATCGATCGAACGGACAAGGCCACGGAGCAGAGCTCCAAGCGTCCAAGGCAGGCACGCGCATTTCGCGAATATTTCATCCCGCATTCGCTTTCCTTCGCCTATCTTCCGTGGCATTCCGTAAAGGGGAAGATTCGTCGTCGTCGTTGTCGTCGTCGGGGCGTTCCCGACGTTCCCGGCTTTGGGTGCGAATGCTGAATGTTTTTTTATTTCTCGGAAAACCGGACTCAAACCCGTCGTCGGTTGTGAAGGTTTTCAGTGAAAACCACGAACATCGCACGAGGATTATCTAATGCCCCAAAGGGGGAGGGGTGGGTGTTGCCAACAAATGTGCCAGCAAAAAACGCACCAACCGCGACCGATGAGCAAGGATTACAGCGTCTTCACACCATGGCCCGGCATCACCGTTACGGCATTCGCGCGATCCGCACGTTAGATGCTGTTTTATGATTGCGTTTCGTCTGTATGGCCGCGAGCGATGTTTGGCGAGGGAGGCGCGCCCAAAAGGTCGGTGTAGATGAGGCTTCACCTTTTGCATTAAACTCCACCAGCCTCTGTTAGATAAAAACCGAGAGTTGACGCGACTAAGTTGTAGTAAGTAGAAACCACATGACCACGAGGCAAGATATGCCAAAGACGGAATCGGAGGAAAGCGATGAGCGTGTGCATGCCGGTGTGAGAATGGGAACACTTTCGCACGAGAACGACCGGTTTTTTTTTATGCTAGCGCTCGGTCTAGCGCGATCTAGAAGCCGTCGCCATCACCACCACGACCGAAGCACGTGCGTTATCGGTGCGCCATCAACGCTAATGAGCGAGCGAGTCATCATGGGCACCGAGGTCATCCCAAAAAGCATCTCGCGGTCTGCCCGTCCAGATGAGTTCGAGAGAGCTACTTTTGGGCGCAATTTTCAAGTTCAAACGCTTAAGCCTCGAATGCTAGGAGCCGGAGCAGGGCCTTCCTCCTAGTCCTGGGGCTCGGGTTTCATAATGTCGATTTTCCATAAATTAACATGCACATTAGGTACGGCTTTTTATGATTGGCCGGCGGCTCGTTGGCTGGCAGGATTTATGATGCTGATGCCGTCCGCTGCTGCGCCATCTCTTTCTCTCTCTCTATCTCTTTTGCTCCGAGCTCGAACCTTTGTGGTTGCGTACCTCGTGTGCTGCTAGCGAGAGCACTTGCCAGGGATGGAGATTTCGTGCTTCAGCAAGTGGCCACCAAACACACATACACGAAAAAGAGAGGATGAAAGTTGGTTGATGCAGCAGTCAGCACCGACTATTGTGGCGTGGCCGCTCGGCGGTCTTCCAAGCCTGTCTTCTCTGTCTGAACTTTAGCGAGGCCCTGGACTGAACGGCGGGAGCACCCATTGCTGGTGCTGGTACTGCACGGCAGCGTCTCCGGACGTAGACAACTCCCGAACGGTGCGGGCTACGCAAGCCGCGATCCAACTGCTGCTGGAATGCGGGAGCCACTTTTCCGCGTTATGTTGGTGCCTGTTGATGTTGGCGCGTCTTTCGTTTCCCGGGAGGCATTTTCCAGCAACGAAATCGCGACCACAGCAAGACGGGAGTTTTGCTGTTCGTTAAAGGTCAACCGCTAGGAGAATGCCGCGTGCCAGAAGGGCCAACTGTCTAACTCCCACGCGCCATCGGTTGATCGTTATATTAGCGAGATAGTTTTGATGCTGAGCATTAGGGCATTGTTTCTCCGCTAATGCTTGTTCACGATCGAACGGTTGGCTATGGTGAGCATATCACACGACCACGGCACGACCACACTTGACACCTTCACGGTTCACGGATAGGGGTAGCAGGTGCAGCAGGAAATCTTTGGTTTGTTTGCAATAGGCGCCTCCATGCAGTGGCATCGATTTGCAGCTTCATCGCAATCGACGCTTGTTAGTGAAGTCATGGCTGGCTGGCGACACCATCACCGCCGATTGGCACCTCAAATGAAGAGATAATGAGACAGAGAAGAACAATTAATGTTTGTCTCGAGCCGCTCGACTCTGCTGCACGTCATGCAGACGATGTTTGGCGAATCCTAAAACATGCCAGTCGCCAGTCGGGGGGGAGGCCAGTCAGTCACAGCATATCAATTCGAAGCTCGAACTCGTGTGGCCGTGGGGGGGTTGAGGGTGCGGTCTTCGTCTAGACCACAACGCGCAGTGGAACCCCTTGGCATGAGCGTGATAGACACCTTGATGCGAACGTATCTCGCATTCACAGCAGGACGTCCTTTCTGTCTGGCAGGTGAAAACCTCTTGGTACACCACCACCACCCACCACCACAAGCACACACCTGGTGCATCAATTTGCATCCATTGGTCCCATCCGTAGGTGGCTACATTCCACGGGAGTTCGGGCGACCGATGTCTGGCACTGCTGCATGCCGGTCTGGAAGACCACAGACCACGCGGGATTGATATTAAATTCAAATCTGGCCGAGCCGATTCTTCGCATCATTTTTGGCACACACACACGGAGACACCTCTTCACACTGCACCCGGTACGGCTCGTCGTCTGTCACCGATGGAAAGCGGGTGGCTGCTGGAGGCAACGGCAACAAAGACCAATGGCTAAGAATGGCGTTTCTTCGGACAGTATGATACCGGGGGTGATGTTGCTCCAGCATTCCAGCTACGCTGATGTTGCCGGAATGGTGTGCCGGGGATGAGTCGACCAAGCGGCCAGGTCAACGGCCAGGTCCATCCTTCGATGCTGGCACGCCACACGCTTCGGAAGAGATAATGGAATTCAATTAAACGCAATTCGTAATCGTTCCGAGCGTCCGGGAACGCGCGCGGGAATGGCGGTAGGCGTAGGGTAGGCGCAATCGACGTCCCGGAACGACCGAGGAGAGGTGTCCGACCTTTGACACCGATCACAGCCGCCGGGTCCGCGGTGTGAGACCTAATCTGTCTTCCCATAGCCCCCTACCTCGAGGCTCCACGAGGCAAATGGTAAATGGCAAACAAATAGAGGATTCGATTGGTGGATGGCCTTTGGCCATGGTTCATGGGGATCTGGCGATAGGTTGGGCAAGATAGTGGCATCGTCTGGATCGCGTGGCACTCGGAAGGCCATCGCAAGCCATCGATGCTCCGTCGTGTGTGCTGCGGCGTTGTTTTAGGTTAATTAGTTATTGTGCGATTTATGAATAATTGAGTCACGGCACGCATCACATCCTGGCCTGGCCTGGGCTGTGGGGTGTAGCTGGCGTAGTGATGTTCATAAATTTGCGGTCAACGATACGCATGCCGCCCTAGCGGTACGCTTCCGACGATTGGCGACGACGGTGGGAACCGGTGTAGTGGCCGCACCGCAGCATTGTGCCATTCCGGTGGAAAATGAAAGCCGCACAATTGTTTGACGCGTGTCCCTCGTCCCTGCAATCGACAGCACATAAGAAGAGGGAAGTGGGAGTGGCAGTGGTGGTCGCACTTTTCATGGGAATTAGGCGATGAGCAGAGGTGGGTGGGCCTGGCCTGATGCGGGCCTACCAACCGTACCGTGCAACATTATAAATGAAGCCCTCGTTCCAATGCGCATATTTATGATTGGGTTGGACCGGTACCGGTGGTAGGTGGCGGAAGATGAGACTTTTCCCGCTCCGATTTTCCCGCTCACCAACAGCGACAAAACAGTGTGGCGAGGGCATTGGAGCAGTGAGTGGAGTTTGGAGCTGTTGTCGAAGAGTCAGCCAGTCTGTACGCCGTAGGTTGTGCTGTTGTTGGTGAAATGGCTCTTAACGACCGCGAGTGGGGTCCATTCGAATGCTAACTAATGTGTACAACCGGCGAAAAATTACTCGAAACTCTCAAAAAACCATTCCAGACTCCGGTTTATGGCCAAGGGTGTCGTCTTGTCGCAAATAATAATCTGCCAGGGAATGGGATTGAGACAAATGATCGGTCACTTGAAGTAATCCATTCTAGGTTATATTTTAGGCATAGGAAAGAGCTCAGAATCTTTTAATAGTCTCATTTAACGCCAAAATATCAGAGATCTACATCATAGATTAACTTTTTCGGCATTCTCTTGACGCGACGCGTTGCTTTTGGCTTATACGTAGTTCGTATTTTCTTCTATTTTTCTAAAATTTATTTGAATGATCATCAACAATAGTCTTGCAGACCAACATCGTTTTTATTGCAAAATCAATCTTCCATTGCCAAATATCACGATAAGCAAAAGCAAAGGATTCTCGATCAAATTACATTTAAATATTTGGCTGGCCTACTTTTTTACTTATATGATTGTCCTCCGATTTGCAAATTAAACATCTTTTAACTTTTACTCACAAAACTATGTGCAATAGCACATCCCGATGGGAAGTTACATGGTTCCTCATGAGCTTTAATCTCACTCTAGTACTAATACATTGAAACCCCCGAAGAAGCGAGTTCCTGGATGAAATTATTTCCGATTTGACGGCCCGGAAATGAGTCAAATAAGCTAATAACAGCATAACTCCCCCGGGGTGCAAAATCGTGTTCCCCCCTTCCATTTCGGGGTTATCAACCTGGCCATCCTCATTCCCGCTCATCGCGAGTGATGGCCGACGGGGGTTTGACATTGCCTCATGAAACCGTGATCCGTGACACTTACTGCTCCCACCAACCGCGGCCTGCCCAACCGAGCTCAGGACAACTTTCTAAAAGTGAGCGACAAAGCGTTTTACGCAGCGCATTATGCGTTAATCGGCGCATAATTACCAGCACCAGCACGGGTGGTGCACCACCACCGTACCGCACACTGCCTCACTGTTCCGGCCTCCGATAAGCTTCGATCTGATCTGAAGGCTCTCTGGCAGGCTGGATCTGCCACCTGCGCAAATTAGTCGCAAAAGGAAAGGTGCTACAGGTACCAGGCACTGCTGGCAGCCTTACTGACGCACCATTACTCGCACGGTTTAATCGTGAATCAGACACTTTACTACGACCGTGACACTGATACGCACCGTTAACGTAAGGCCAGGCGTTGAAGCGAGGTGCCAAAACTGATCGAACGGCCGGGGATGATGGCTGTGCAAGCAAGCAACCAACCAATCAATAACAATAATAAGTCAGCCTCGAATCGGATTACCGAACGGTAAACCCCACGTTGCAGCCGATACTGATCGGAACTGGCAATCGGGGTCTCTTGTCTCTTCTTCTGCCGCTTCTTCTTCTTCTTAGCCTACATACGAGGAATTCTGGGCCGGAGGCCTGCGTAGCCCTGGGTGGGCCACCTGACCAGATCAAGAGCTAGAGTGTCCGGTGGTCGTCGTCGTTGACGTCGTCATCATCTGCGTCAGGTTTTGCGGTGGCTTCTACTGCGAGCTGCAATAAGATGCGATAAGTTATGGTACATTTGCCCGCAAAACCTCTTACTCCTCGTGCCCCCTAACCATGGGTAGTGGTTGATCTCTTTGGCTTATTGCCAAACGCGCGAACGCAAATTGATGTAACGAACTATTTGTTAAGTCTCGCGATGAGATGAGTATCGCTCAGCAAAAGGGCATCCCAAAGCGGGGTTGGTGAATGGGCGGTTCGTTTGAGCCTCTGGCCAGCATGCGCACTTATCCGGCTTATCTCTAAAACCCTACCGTTTGCATTTGCTCTGCTGCACTGGCGCGTTCCACAGGTGGTGCGGCAGGTACGACGACGGGAACATCCCAATCAACGAACGGCTCATCGACGTCGAGCGTTAGGCAACCTCCACCATCATCATCGTCACTGCCGGTGAGCGTAGGCGAAGGAGGAGGAGGAGGAGAAGTAGGAGGCTCGGTAGCAGTTGTAGCAGCGGCCATCGCTGCCGATCGACGTCGACGTCGTCAACAGCAGCAGCAGCAGCAACAGCAACAACAGCTCGCTGGACGTAATCTCCCATCGCTGCCGGTTGCGGCGACGAGATCTCGTGGTCCGATAAGGGCTCCGGAACCACCGCCACCGTACTGGGCGCACTACGCACACCGACCGGTTCCGGCGACGGTACCACCTGCGGTAGCCGGAGCCGCGGGCCCAAACGTCGCTAGAATCGGTGGAGCATCATCATCAGCATCGGCAGCAGGAGCGGCTGCTGCTGCACCGGCTGCGGCTGAGGCTGCGGCTGTCGGTTCGAGTGGTGGTGGTGCTGGGCACAACTCAGCCACGACCACCGACGACAGCGACACCAGCAATGACAGACCCCGTGCCCATCGCGATAGATCAACGACGTCCCGTGAGCGATCTTCGGCCTTTGGTGGCAGCGGCATTGACGGAGCTCCCGGCGCGGCTATCGTTGCGCATCGTGGTGGACGCAGTGAAGTCGCCACAAGCCGGCATCTACGCTATAACGTGCAGCAGCGACAGCGCATCAAGGAGCATTTGCTAAGTAAGTAGACCCCCCGTCCTCATTCTGTCCCCTCGCATCCGGGACGCGAAACTCAAGAGATAGCTCCCTGGGGATAGTTCTCGAGGGAGTACACGAGAGACTGATGATCTGACCGTGGTGTGTGCCACCATTCCATCCACCGTTCCACAGCTCACGATGCCTTTTGTCCGGATTTGGTGCGTAACTGTAAGAACATTGCCACCGATTCGCCGGATCGTCAATCATCAGCATCATCATCATCATCATCGCCTGTATCACCGGCTGAGTACGCGGAGATCGCCGATCTAGGCCGTAGGTTTGCCACGCACGCCACCATCAACGTCGGTGCTTCGACGTCGTCGGCCAGAGCGGTCGTCGGCCCGGTTTCTGCCACTTCCGGCTCGACATCACAGCCCACCGGTGCCAGTGCCGGTGGTCCGGAGACTGGCGCTGCCCCAACTATGGGTTCCAACTTGAGTATTCGTAGACCAAAGATTTCACTGACGTGGGTACTGCGTGAACAGCAGCAGCAACAGCAACAGCAGCACCAGGGAGGCCGCGATGGAGCCTCGTCCAGTAATGGACAGGCCCAGCACCATAATCAGCCAACGGGCGCTACGGTTACGGTTGGGGCTGCATCACCAATGGCAGTCACGACCGCCAAACCATCCCAAGGAAGTGGATATACTAGCTCACCTGCTGGAGTACCACCGACGTCGGTTAGCAGTATCGAAGGTTCACTCGAGGTACCTAGCGGTGGTGTTCCACCGCACACGTTTGTGAATGGCACGGGCCAACAAAGCAATGGTCACCGCCACACCCATCACCATCATGTGATCGTGAGGAAAAAATCACGAACTCGGAGCAAGGAGCGACTGTTTAGCGAAAAGTACGTCAGCGATAACAACCTGTCGGAGTATCACAGCGAAAAGCGCGAGCGAGTTGTCGGGACGACGTACGCGAACGATTACACAGCGACACCCTCCGCGGCAGCCGGTGGAAATGGAACCACCAATCTGTACCGGAAAAGCAACCGGAAGAATAGTGATCGATTGAAGAAGAAGGAGCGACTGTTGCTGTATGCGAATGGTGGTGCGGTCGATCCGGTTGGGGCCGCGTTTCACAACAACAACAACCAGCACGCGGTTAATCTTAACAAAGATCCAGAAGGAAAGGAGAAAGTGGCGGTCGCTCTGAAGAACACCCATTCGGAGCCATCGCTCTACACGACGGTGTCGGAACCGTCGGCCTCAACGAAGCATCGGCACCATCGGCACCATCACCATCGGCGACGACGGGAACGCTATCGGTCGCAGCGGTTTGGCTACGAGATCAGCAACGTGGACGAGTTCCTGTCCAAGTGTTCGCTGTCGTCTCCCGGTAATATTCCGGTGGTGCTGTCGTCGGCGGCCACGCTCTACCAAACGCGACCCGGTAGCTACCAGATCGAAATACCGCTTCCACTCGGCATGGTGGTGAATGCGGTCTTTAAGAACCAGAACTGGCTCTACGTACAGACACCGCACGCCGAGGAGGGCTACGTGGCGTACGATACCTGTCTACCGTTGGGTATATTGCCTTCAAACCAAAGGTACGTACATGGGTTGCCGTAGATCTTGTTATCCTTCGCCTTTGTCTCCATGACAACTAACAGACCGCATCTCTTTCTATAGATCGACATCCAGCTCGAAGCCTACGCCATGCTGGGAGACGAATAAGGACGTGTTTCCGAAACTGTGCGGTAATCTGACGGACAGTGAGAAGGAGATCCAGCAGCTCCGTGGTGGCACGCGATCCGAGGGCAGGCGAACCCCTCGGCTTAAGCGAAGTAGTACCAACAGCCGTAGTGCCGCCTCGATAACCGCGTGTAACAGTGAGCGGGATCTGGACTCACTGTACCTCAGGACCGTGGCCTCTAATTTACCGAAGGTGGCCGACGGTCAGGCACAGTACGCTCAGCTGAAGCTAACTACCAAGGTTCTTCACTCAGTGGCGCCGACGGTAAAGTCGGAAAAGGCATTGGCGATCGAGCAGCTGGAGAAGCTGATCTGCTCCGGCAGTGGAGATTACGTGCATCTGCTCAAGCAACAGCAGAAACATCTTCTACACAAACAGCAGCAGGTGCTACAGCAAATACGCCAACAACAGCAGCAGCAACAGCAACACCATTTCAGCAGCAAACCGTTGGAACTGACCGGTGCAGCGGTCGAGCGGGGCTCGGTGTGCAGCGGCAATCATCAAGGGACCAAAGTGTATGGCAGTGGAACGAATCATCTACGCATAGCGCTAGGAGGGGGTTCCACCGGTGCACCGATGTCTGTCGGTGGTCCCGTAACACCCGCTCTGGCCGCAGCGGTGGCTACGGCTGCCGTACGGCAAACTTTGCTCGCCATCACGGACAACTACTGCTCGGAAGCACTCAACGTGCACAAGGGCGATGTGGTAACGTTGCTCGCTTGCAAAGAGTATCAGGAGAAGGGCCTGAAGAACTACAAGCAATGGTTCTTCGTGCGTACCAGAGACGGCCACGAAGGATACATACCGGCCGAGGCGGCTGGTCACGGATTTCTCTAGACGAGAGACTGATGATAATGGGAGAGCGATGAAGTATGAAAAAAAGAATATGGTTCCAGTAGGAATCCAACGGTAGTCGTGCTGTAGATAGTATAAGCGTTAATGTTTAACCAAATGATATTTAAAATAAAATTGAATTCGTGAATTCGCGTTCTGTAGAATGAAAAACTGGCGTGCGTACTTCTACTTGTGTTCTATGCAGCTGGTTTGTCCAGGGTAAGCCTCATACAAGGTTTGTACCTCAATTGTTTTTCTATTTAATCTTATTTTCTCAATTAAACAAGATTCAATTCCATTGAATTAAAGGAATCATTGTACTGCTTCCTTCTACTTATTCTTTTGACATAAGAAGACAATTCAGACTATGTCCAATATCTCAATCATAAAAAAAGGCTGTGGGCATGAGGGTATCGATTGAGTTTATAAAGTTTAGAGAAAATAGATTAAGTCGCAATAAACGAACAAAGATTGGTCCATAAGGCATAGATGTTGATGTAGACCCCATGTTTCATGGCAACGTCGTTACAACAAGAACCACACACCGCCTTCCTGAAATCGTTCGGTTGCCATAGTACGTTTGCGCATCGGCCAGAAGTGAAGAACTTTCCAAACAAACCCATTTTATGCCAGCCTGGTTTAACTCGCGTCGTCCCACGAGAAAGTGACCAGTCGCCGATAGAAGGATGACCGAACCAGTGCGGCGTGAGCTTCGTATACTTCACCCCCCCTTGGAACCGATAGTGCGGGATGGAAAAATGTAAGCTAAACCCTGCGTTGCAACCTAAGCTTTAGTTTTCAGTAGGAATTCGCCTTATGCTTCCTTACAGCCGCGAGCAGATTGAGCTGGAGAGCAAAGGTCGCCGGGAGTACTTGAAAAAGTGGGGCTACATAACGAAACCGGAAACAACGGAGTTCTACGATTTGAAGCGTAACAACCAGAAGCTGCGTGATATCCAGCTGGGCCGCAACCGGAGCGTTAACCTACGCGAATATGACGGTCACGGTGAATCGTTTTTTGTGTCGCGCCAAATGTTCAAGACGCTGCTCGATACTTGCCGCTGTGGCCGCAAGCGTACCAACACCCATGCGCTCAAATGTTTGCAGAAACCGAAAAATACCTACGAAAAGACGGACGACGAGGAGGAGGATGAGGAGGAAATGGAAAAGCAACCAAAGGATCCTGGTGCAACCGTTAGTGGCCGAAGTAGTACAGAGCGTCTTGAGAGAGGCGAACAGGTTGGCGGGGAAAAAACTGTCAGCAGCTACATACCGAAGGTGCCAACGTTGAGCTCAGGAATGTACGGTTGGCCACAAAATCGCTTCGTAGCTATGGAGAAAACGACTTACTACGTTTCCCCCCGGTACACCATGCCCGGACATCCAATCGTTGATAGCCAGC
>NC_064875.1:53359541-53369541 GCF_943734745.1 Anopheles darlingi
TGCAAAAGCCGCCGCAGTGACAGAACGCTGAGCTGCGGTCGTTTTCTACTGGCTGTAGTGGAAAAAATGATTCTTCGCTGGTTGTGCTGGTTGGTCGTTTGGCACTGCCCAAAACGCGCGAGCAGCGGTTCACCAGCATCGTCGGTTCGAGAGACGTTTATTTTTAATGAAGCACCAGCACCGTTCAATCGTGCGTTTCGTGCACAGTGCTCAAACTGGTTCTTCCGAGAGGTGGGATGCACTTACTCGGTGCCGTGAAACAAGTAGGTCGTACTGCTTGGCACACCCGGACCGCCGGTCAATCATTTTCCACCGCGTCGAAAGTTGCGCAATCTTCGCGGCGACCGAACCCCGGAGAACCTGCTGCATAAAAGCTGCGCTGCCACAAATGGAGCGCTGTAGCAAATTTGAATTGACCCTGGGTGAACTGAATCCAAACGCCGGGAAGTCGCAAGGTGCACTTAGAATTCAGTAATTAAAAACAACGCTCGTACTATTCCCTGACCCCGCCGGATGTCGCAGCAGGAACGATGCAGGGATTTCCCCCTTCTACAACTACTACTTCCACGAGACCCACACACTCTCACCATCAGTTTGCGGAACAATATCTCAAGTGAGGCGGCGTGATAAGAGACGACGATGGCGCACGAAAGGCTTAACATCGACCACGATGATTGTGCAAAGTGTGTTCGCTTGCAAAGGCCGTGTACCCGGCGCGCAATTCTCTCGATTGTTCGAACGGAATCGGTTTCCAATTTTGTTTCAGTTGCCAGTAATGAACGCATGTGATTCTTGCACGTGGTAATGCGATCGGAACGGCACCAAACCGGTGATGGGTGTGTATAGGTGTGCTGCTGTCTCTAGAGTAAACAATACACCGAACAAACAGTGACAAATGATAGCGCCAATCGTAGCAATCCTCCGTTGCTGTTGATGACAACAATTTAGTTTGTTCGCGCTGGCTATCAACCGAATCGAAGCTGGTGTGACAAATTCACGGTACACATCATTGGTACCGTCCTTTCCGACCGACTCGTTTGATAGAATTCTACTGAGCGTTGTTTTGATTCTAACAAAATTAACAGTTCGAAGAGCTGAATCGATCGAAGATATCGAACAGAGAAGGTAATATTAGCCAACTTTTCGAGGCTGCTGGTAGCGTTCCGTGCCTGCTAGATGACTTTTGTTTCCCACTGGCCGAAGCGTCGTTGGGCAGAGTTGTCGTGTTGTAGGACTTGGAATGAATCAAAAATCGATATCGCGCTCAAACAATGTTCTGCTTCAATGCCAGCGAAAGCATAACTCTATGGGCGATGACCCTGTACCCATTTCTTTCTACATGACTGACCAAGAAATGAAGGTTGAGTGTAACTGTGCTACTGGAGATGGATCGATCGAACCGATCGAGTTCGGTATGACCGGTGTCGAACCGTCGATCAATCTCCAGCATTATTTCAATTCGTTTCAGGTAGAATTTGAAACGATCCGGACATACCGACCATACTCTCGCTAAATAGTACGCCCGCAGAAACGGATTTTATGATAGTACATCGCATCATAGTTCCGTGGCATGAGTTTTATTACTGGAGAAGGGATGAAAAACCCATCAAACTGGCTCTCAAAGTTTTATTTCTTTGTAGGAGAAGTCGGATGTCAGGAATAAGATGAGATGAAGATAGGAGGCAAACAAACCGGTTCCCAAATACAGCTGCAAACGGAACCTTTTGAACTTGACAAAAAACAAGGGAAGGAAGGCCATCGGTTGAGCGGGATTGGTTATAATAGTTCGCCAATTTTTTTTCAAAATCGTGGTTCAATTCATTACGGTCATCAATGTGATTCACTTGGCGCTACATTCTATGATTTTTATTTGTAGTGCCTGTAAATCCTTGCAGACCATTGCAAATCTGTATGTCACTTGTTATCTGTACGTCACTAACTAATGCCGGTAGAGTACAGAGCTTGGCAGCTCATGTGATACAGTGGAGGAAGGTTCTGCTAATCTGATTTATGATCTTATCTCACACGCCACTGTGTGTATGGGTTTCCGGTTAAAAAAAGAGTTTTATCATAGTCTGAAGTGCCGCTTCAGAGCGCGTTTTGTGGCGCACAGACGAGAGCTTGCCGTTCTGGAAAGTCATCGTTCACGGTGTGTCACACCGATCCTTTGAATCGCGTATGATTTTCATATAGCTAAATGGTGAAGCAATGAGCTATTAAAAGCAGACGCTCGAATAGAATCACTGTTTGCATAGTCGTTGTAGCTGATATCGGCAACTGATAAATAAGTTACAAATGCATTCTGCTGTTGTATACGCTGCGCAGTACTGTACGACTTGCGCAGCGGTAGGCAGTACCTTCAATAGTAAACTTTCTGATACCAGCTAATGCCTGTTCTGAACTATCCTTTCCTCTTATCCACAGAATTTGCATTGGTCCTCTTTGTGCACACAATCACTGGATGGCCGGCGTACTGCATCCAGATACAGACGTTCCTAAGCATCACAATCACAAAAATAAGAAGGGATCTGCAAGTGCTGCGAGTTGAATAGAGTGTTCCCATCGCCGAACGAGCCAAGAAAGCAAGTAAGTGTACTGGAGATGGTTACGTAGTAGTACGTGCGTGCACCATTACGATAATCGCACCTCTGTTCGCGGAGTCTTCTTGATAGTCACCTTATCATGTGGTGCGTTGGATTAGTGCTTCGTCTATTCAATGTTTGGAATGTTTGTTTGCTGCGTCGGACTGATAACATTATCGTCGATGCGATGGCAGAGCAATTGAAATTTGGTAGCATTTGTCGCTACTATAATTTCCATGGAGGGAGAAATTCTACACAACAGCAAAAAAAAAAAACGGCGAGAGCTTATATCTAATCCTTATATCGACGTAAACATTTTCTTCTCTAAGGGTCTGCATTGCATTCATATAAAAAGGCCGGTAGATTCTTGTCCCACACAAGGCTTACTACATTGCTTTATTGATTTTCTGATGCCTTCTCCGGATCCGTGACTAGTGGGTCCTGCGTTGACTAGTGTGCGTGAGTTTACTTGTGAGTGTTTTCCATCACTAATACTAGTACACCTCGGTGGACACTATAGCGGTTGGTTACTGAAGTTTAGGAGCGAGGGCTGTTGTGTAGGATGGATAGTAATAATCGTTTGCATACCTTTCTTCGCTTGGTTTAGGATATTGACTTGAAACGAAGACAGTTATGCCCACAAGTCTGGTAGTCATAAAAGAAGCAAGATGAAGATAGCTATAGCGAAACAGAACTTCTGAATGATTTATTGTCGTTCGATGCAATAACGTCGCTTACTGTCGCCTGATCCGAGGTCGTAATGCGCACTAGCGCGGAGGACTCGGGGCCATGAATCCCCGCGACTATGTTTTACCATATTTTCGCCCTCTACATCAACCACGTCTAAGTGCGACGGGGACCACCTGTACCTACCCTAGTCTGGGACAAAACTTTCTTAGGTTCGGCGGTGTCCTCTCTATGTTCGATTATCAAATGAAGCGCGACCGTACCATGAACTTGGCGTTCGCTCGCACATGACCTTGGCGTTATTCACCGTTACCAAGCACGGCCATGGGCTGATGGTGAATGGAATGGAACATTTCTTTCAAGCGATTCGAGCCGGTAGAATCAGTAGACTGCTGCCAGCTGCTTACCTCTAGCTCTTGCTTAGCGTAAACGAAACGTCGTTCATGTCTGACTTTACTGTTTACGCCCGTCGTTTGACAACGTTCATCATCAGCACTGATACTAGCACACAGAGAATCGCAGCGTTCTCTATATTTTCGTGCCGCTAGAACCGTTCTCTCCGCAGCACGTGGTGATGATCATGGCGAGCGGTATGGCGAGAAGTCGCGTAACACAAGAGACGTTGTGTGGCCGGCCGGTATGATGACGGCGCACATATCAAGGCCAAATTGAAGAATGACGGTTGTCATTCTTTGGCCGTTTTGGGAACCGGGAGGCGTATAATGTTATACTCGTTCCACTAATTTGATTACGTTGCTGCAACGAGCCCATCAAATGCTGATATTAGGTGAGATGTGGTATCACATGGTGATACGGGAATCGGCCAGAACACAGCCTCATTGGTATGAAGTAGTTATTGTTATTACAGCTGATTAACAGTAGTGCTAAAAACAAGTCCATTCCTGTCTTCAGTGTTGTCAACACTTTCTGCGCACTCATTGGTGTTTAGTATTCTAATCAGTGCCGTTGATGACACATCATATTGAATCTGATTCATGCTATCCATAAGACCTGATGCACGATTCGTTTACACAAATGATTGCCAACTGTCGTCAGCTATAGAACAATGCTCATTTACAGCTTCACAATCAATAAAATAATTTAACCAGTGCTTGGGAGCTTCTGCTTTCGCGTTAAGCTTTCAACTGAATCCCATGCACTGATGGTGCTGCGTACAAATTCCGGTATTTCGCAAGTCTGTACGTGCCGCATGGCATGTCTCAGAACAAGGCCCTTGTTGTAACACGTCGCACTCTAAACTATTGCCAATTCAGTACGGTGACTAAGAAGAGACCTACGCGCACGGTGCGGCAAGACACGTACGCAAACCCGACGATCGTGCGAATCCGTGCGAAAGATCACGAGCGACCATCCTGCTGCCGGATCGTACCGGTCCGGTATCATTATCTGGCCATGCGCCATCTTGGTTGTTGAAGTGCTAACAGCGTCCGCTATGCATATGCATATACCGCTTATGTAATGACAATAAGGGATCGATTAATAAGTGCATCGCGGACCTGTGGCTGCACTCATGGATCATTTTCATTGAAAGTAACGGTTCATAAAATGTTCTTCAATTGGTTGGCATTGTATCAGCCAATTGTGGATCTATTGTTGCAATCTTTTAGCTGAATCCACATCCTGAACCTTATTTCGAACACGACCGTCATCGCAACGCCTAGCTACCTCGCTCGTACGATCGAGAATCGCTGCCGAACGATGTCTACGAACAATCCCGCAATATTCCTTAACCAACTATGTAGGATTCAATGCGGACGAATCGTTGTTGTTGGCGCTGCACCCTATTACCTCGTTGCAATTCGTCTTCGAATGGCGTGTCGTGCTATAAATAAAGGGCCACACCACTAGTTGCATTGCGGCGCGATGCAGGGCCGCCGGTGTCAGCGGTGTTCCCAGTGAATAGTGGCGATCGTTGTAACCATCTCCGACCGCCGTCATCAGCACTAAGACGACACGCGCCGCTGTGTAAGTGATACGCAGCTTATCATCGTAAAGATGGAAGTGCTGTCCAACATCAACTAAAATGTGTTTGTTATTTTTTGAATTTACGGGGATTTTTGTTCTTAACAAGCTTCCACTTGTTCCGCCCTTTTGTGACATTGGGATACAGAGCCACTGACTAATGTTGCTATATTCCTACCCTACTATCATAAAGATGTGTAATAGTTTGTGGTCCATGTTAGGTGGCGTCACAGATAACGCAATGATCTTGGACTGAATTCCGTTTCTTGTACTGCAGACTACCTAAGATGCCGGTCAGCCATCAGCTGATAACAACCATCGCTGCCACCGGTTTCATCTCGATGGTTTTACCGTATCTGCCACCCTGTGAACATTGTCGTCGGCCGTTGGTTTGTTATGATGCGTCCCTAACCCCTGCTAACCCGTCAAGGACGCCGAAACACCTTCCTTCCGGAATCGATGGTTCGATGGCTGGTGAACCGCTTCATTCCCCCCTTTCCAGTTCCTATCGATAGCTTATCAGTTTCCAGACGAGTGGTAGAGAGAGAGAGAAACGGAGAGTACAAAAATTATGTCATCCCAGAAGGGATGCACTCTTCGTGCGTGCGTGTTGGTTCCAAATCGGTTTCGATGGGGCGACGATGGGAGCACGATCGCCAACCGCGATTCTCCGCTCGTAGTTGTGCCGCATGCTGTGTGTCAGGCAAATGTGTGTGAGAGATAATGTGTGGCCAGCAGTAACAGCAGTGCTAGCCGCAGCCAACGCAAACGGCACGAGCCGGTCGGGTCTCTAGTGACGCTCAGTCCGACTTCCGATGCCATATCGGTGGCACGTCTTCCCGTATCACACATTAGGACGCCGGTAGTGAGGTAATAATTGCAGCGTAAATGAGCGCTTGTGACAAGCGATTGGTTGCCAAAAACGTGACAATCGGTGACGATGGATAGGTGATTAGCGGGTTCGATCATTAATCGGTAGTTAGCGATCGTCGTCGGTACGTGAGGAAATGATACAAGTCTCGATAGAGGTTGAGTGCGAGCTAGCGTCAGATCCATGCGGTGATATTCGCGGTCACGACCGAAGGTGTCTTATCGAGGCCAACGGTACACCTCTCGCACCATCAGTACAAAGATCGGTTTGCGGTTTTCCTGTGATGTGGTTGTGGTGCTTCTTAACCGCGTGTGCTATTGCTCCGATAGCATAAATGGTGTGATAATAGAGCGTTCATTAAATTAATCTCGAAAGCCTACTCCAATCGGAACCTGCGGTAAACGGTCATGAAATGAGAGAACCGGATTCGCCCTCGGTCGTGATCATTGTGGAATTGTGCATCTTCTTAATTAACCTTGCCGGTATGATGTTGCAATGAAATGGTGCAATCGAAGTACAACCGAACCCTCTATCACATGCCTATGAACTCTGAGCACTGTAGCAGTTTAAACCAATCAACATTAGCTCTTATCATTGGTCTGAGGTTCTGTCTCTACCACGAAAGCCGATTTAACGGACAGACCATCTGACGAGCACGAAATCAACGCACCGTGCATCAATTGCATTGCTAATGCCATTAATCCCGATGAAACGTAGTTCGTTATTGCGTTGAACGCATTGCAAATGCTTTTCTATTTTATCGTCATACAAAAAGTTATTCGATCTCTCCTTGCCTGTCTGCCTTTGGATAGGTTCGGCACTGACGAGAGAAATTGATGCTCGCTTTGGTGCCGCTCTTATCTTGAATCGTTTATCTGGCAATGTTATTGAAATGCCACTTTACTCGCTTCAATTTTGATTTATGAACATCTATTACAATTGATTTTGTTTCGTGTTTTTTGGATTTTAGGTGGCGTGCCGGTTGAACGACGAACGAGAATGCTGAACATCCAGCGACACAACCAATAAGGCAGAGTGTTTGCGTGTTTATCTCTGGTTGACGGGATCGGAAATCGCTCGCCATAAGCTTTGCTAGCATCGTTTGAATTACGGAAGATATTGTGCTCTGAGAGGCAGCAACGATAATTACTCACCTCAGCGCGCCAGTGGCACTGTCCCCTTTCCGGTATATGACATGAATTCCGACGAGTACGAGCAGCTCCCGACGTCGAGCGTGGCCGCCATCATGACGGCCGGTGCGATAGCGGGCATCATGGAGCACTGCGTCATGTACCCGCTGGATTCGGTCAAGACACGAATGCAGTCCCTCACACACATGAAAGCACACGATACGATCCTGTCCACGCTGCGTGACATGGTGCGTACGGAGGGAGCGTTGCGACCATTCCGGGGCGTAATGGCCGTCGTGGCCGGTGCCGGTCCAGCGCATGCCCTCTACTTTGGTGCGTACGAGTGCTCGAAGGAGATGATTGCCACCGTATCCGATCGCGATCACGTCAACTACATGCTGTCGGCGGCGGCCGCCACGCTTGTGCACGACGCAGTTTCCAATCCGGCCGACGTGGTGAAGCAACGGCTACAGATGTACAATTCACCGTACAGATCGATTCTGCACTGCGCCAGCCACGTGTACCGAACCGAGGGTTTCCGGGCCTTCTATCGCTCCTACTCGACGCAGCTCGTGATGAACATCCCCTACTCGGCGATCCAGTTCCCGACGTACGAGTTCTTTCAGAAGCTGCTCAACAAAGACAATAAATATAACCCGCCGGTGCACATGGTTGCGGGCGGGGTGGCCGGAGCAGCCGCGTCCGCCCTTACGACACCGCTCGACGTATGCAAGACGCTACTCAACACGCAGGAGGATGGTGCCGGAAAGACGCGCGGGCTATTTGAGGCAGCGAAGAAAATCTACGCCACGGCTGGCCCGATGGGCTTCTTCAAGGGTATGCAGGCGCGCGTCCTGTACCAGATGCCGGCCACCGCCATCTGCTGGTCGACGTACGAGTTCTTCAAGTACATCCTGTCTCGGGTAAAGAAGCCGACGGGCAGCGGAGGTAGTTCGGTGTCCGCCGCCCTCACACTGACCGCTGACCCGTTGCTGGCGGATGATGCATCGAGCAAGGCCGCCACGATCACCGATCTGCGGTACATGATGATTCCGGCGGCCGCGTCGGTCAGTGCGGAAGCATCGCCGGCCGGTTGCAGTGGCGTTGGCAGTGCCAGTTTGCTGATTCGATCGGAGCGCGCCGGCGAACCGGCCGCTAGTGCGGCCACGGTCGGTGTCGGTGGCGGTTCAGGTCAGCCGTCAACGGGTGATAAGGGAGGTAGCAGCGTTGGAGGTGGTGTTGGTGGATTGATTCCACGAGGCGGTCCCGAACTGCCGGCCATGTCCGGTGCCGGCATTTACGGTGCCATGAGCTACAACACGATGCACTCGAACGACACGAACCCGCTTAGCGACATCCGACGGACGAACTAAGGCTCCCGGAGGGGGAACCCCGAGCTGCTGGAGCCCGGTTGGTGAACCACGGACGGACGGACGGATGGACGAGTGCGTGCTTCTAGCAGTAAATAATCTTGTTGATTAAGTGGATTTTTGAAAGGAGAAAGTACTCCTAGAGGAACAGGACGGACAGATGATAAAGAGAACGAATGTGGGACAGAGCGCGAAAGATGATGCAGCGCGCTTCTGGAAGCCACGAATGTTTCGAACGTATTGGAGCAGCGAGCAAGTGAGAAGCGACAAGCGAGACGGTAGTGGTGAAGCCATCTGTCCCTGGACGCAGTCAATACGCATCAACGCACCATCAACTAAGTACCGCGTTTTGTTAAGTTTATATCCACCCCACCCCTCCTCGGGATACCTACGGAGAAGAAGACACAAAGAAAGAAGGACAAACGTGTGGGATGTGTAGTGTGTTCGGAAGAGGATAGAATATCCAAACATAACGGACGACACGCAGACACACACACACTAACACTGTAAAACAGAATGTAGCAAGCGGTTCTCTCTGCAACCGAAGTTTCTCCCTTCCCCCCTGAGGCTGTTGTTGCTGTTGACCGTAATGCTTCGTGTGCGTATGCCTGTCTGATCATCGGTGGCCAACCGTAAGCGCTATTTAGAAGATTAGTTTTTGGCGAAACTCTCCATCGCCCTCGGCACGTGTGGCGGATGTCTAGAAGATGTCGTCCATGCCGATGGAGTGATTCTCATTGGGCGCTCGTGCATGGCACGGTACCAGCTCACACAAAAAAGTGAAACAAAACAGGACAAGGGGCGCTACGCTGGCCATGACGACGATCAACGGCGATCGAAGGAGCTGGCACCCTGGCTTCCGCTCGATCGATCGGTGCACGTTGTACGATCGCTATTTTGTGTCAGAGAATCAATCGCGATAAGACAAGCTAAACGGACCATATCGTGGCAACCAAACTTTCGAAGGGTAGGGCAACAGAAATGGCACTCTACTGCTGGGAAAAGCCAGCCAAAATCTTTATCTATGCAGTGGAATTTCAGTTCTTCTCTAAGCAAATCTCCTTTGGCAGTGTGTGAATGTTTTTGGAATGTTCTTTTTGAAATTACCAGTTTATCCCATCGTTCTCGTATTGAATACGCGTAAATGGTGAATGTGTTTCTGTTGTATGGAAGTCGTCGGAGGGGTCGATGGAATCGTTTCCCCTGCTTCGTCAAGTCAATTACTTATGTGCCCATATGGGATGTTCCTTTTGAGACAGGGTAGCCGCTATGAATTGCGATTGCGCTTTGGCTTGCTCTTTTGAGTCAATTAGATTCGGTTCTCTGTCCTTGCCCCCCGGAAGTGGAGCGAGTGGAGAACCATGTGGCGGTCTTCGT
>NC_064875.1:53377041-53382041 GCF_943734745.1 Anopheles darlingi
ATTTTCAGATGGTTCGTGTGGAAAAAACGGAAACATCGGGAGGTTGAAGTTTAATAAGAAAACACTCAATCTATTTACTTCAATTCAATTCGACAATGAACTGTTATGCACCCAGCTCGTTGATTACAACGCGTTCGCCAAGGTTTGAATGCGTGATGAAAAGGGATGATCATGTGCGCTCTCTTCTTGTTCGCGTCTTAAGGGTGATATCGATAGGTGAATGGTTCTTCTGAGCTGAGGGTAAGTGAGATTCGCTGGTATTCCCTACACCGTTCGGGGGTAAGTAGCAAACTATCCGCTGCGGACAGGTTATTACAATCAGGCAAAAACCAGAAGCGGTAGAGGGAGTGTAGTTTGACGAGCAGATATCACCAGTCGAATTTCCGGCAAACGATCCCTACGCTCCGTCGCCCTTTCTCCGATCTGTTACGCTAGTTATTAGGGTTCTGTTTGCCCCAACCTCATTTTGCTCCTCTGCTATCCCTCTTCCCTTTCTACCCCATGAACTGGTACTTGTGCCGAATAGTCAATATCTACGTATGTATTTGTTTATTTTAATAAGATTTTTGCTTTTCTTTTGCTGGTATTTTTTCTCGCTCTAACAAACCCCTATAGGAGGATAGAATAACTATAAAATTTCGGAAACAACAACTTGTAATCACGTTTTTATTTTTTTCATTTCTTTAACTTTGTTCGCCCGGCGATTTCGTTTGCTTTGTTTGTAGCTTTTTCGACTGGGCAATATCTTATCCGGTTTAGCTAGCGATTTATCTGGCTCGACCCGGACAGTGCGCTCCCCACATTTGAACTACTTGTTTGGTGTAGATGGAGTGCGCTTAAGAGTTGCATCCCGAAGCCGCTCAAGCCCGGGTGTACTGTTGCCGTCATGTGACGATCGGTAAGTTAAACCTAATCCTAACCGTTCTAATATCCAGTTTAAAAAGGCAGAACCGAACATAAGAAGAATCGCACACGAGATTATGGAGTGGCAGAGTGGAATCAAAAAGAAAGTTAAAACCTCAGTGGTTAAAAAATTAGGGAACAAAATGCAGAATAAATAATGATAAAAAAAATTGTAGGATACTGGCAGGACTGTGGGTATAGTACGGGAGTTAGTCCAGAGAACCTGTACGCCACGTGAACGGAACACGAGTTTTGGTTCTTGATTATTTGGCAATCGGTCGCATCGTCTACTATGGTTTTCGTTGTAACTCTTCTCCGTTCTGGAAGCATTCCATACAGTCACTCAACCGACCAAATAGTAGGTTGAGGTAAGCGGAACCGTTGAAAACGGAAGCAAGAATCATCCGAGAGTATCCTCCAGTGAATGATCTATTCTTCCTCTTTTTCCTTCTCTTTATCTTCTTCTACAATCCAACTCGTTGCTTACAACGTGCTGTATCGAGGACTGTTGTGCGTCGCTGCTATTCTTGGTAACAATTTTCTTATGTTACTGATAGTAGTGTGACGTGCGAAGTGCAACGCTGACCCAATGATGCCCAAGCTAGCTTGGATAAGTGGATGAAACAACTGTGTAGGTACAAATTCCGTCAATCTTGTCAATGCCAGGACTATGGAATGACGTTCTTTTCTTTCTAGAATCTCAGCTAGACGACTAGCAAACTCGTGCACATGAGCTTGATGTGCATCCCATCCTGTATCACTGACTCCGCGCTCCTCCTACCACGATAAAACTTATCTTACAGTGCACCTGGCAGCAATGCCGTGTATTACTGAGTAAGGAACTGAAGTAGCTCAAACCGAACAACCGGAAGTACGCACGATGCGCCCGCGCAGTGTTGCGCAGAAAAAGGGAGAAGCAGAATTATAAGAATGACAAGTCTTTTTTCTTCTTCTTTTGTCAAACAGGCGAAAGAAATGGGCATTGGACCGGGTTTGGAATGCATGGGAAGGCGGCCTTATCATGAGTACGTGTTTGCCACTTTTTCTTGCTGGTCTGCTCTTTTGTTTTGCTATAAGCATCTTTCTCTTTCTCTCTCGCTCCCTATCCACCTCTGTCTACTGTTCGTACTAGTCTTCTTCTCCTGTTGACACACCTGAATGAACCCTTGGACGTACTCGTCGAAGTTAGTTTCGCTTTTCGTGGCTTTTTCGTCCTCGGTGCGTCGTCGTAGGCGATGGAAGATTGAATCCGTCGTCGTCTCTTCGTCGTCCTCGTTGTCCTCGTTGTCCTCGTAGTCCACTCTACTTCTCCTCGCCGAGCAGCACCAGATCGTCGGCTACGACGTCACTGACGTGCAGGTAGATGATCCAGTACATGAGATTGAAGCAGACGAAGCATACGGGAAACACGATACGCGAGTACTTGTCGATGTCCGAGGGCGTAATGCCTAGCAGCTTGTTGATATCCTGGGTCGAGAAGGGATGGGGTTGGGTGGGGGTGGGGTGGAGGAAAAAACAAGGTTAGAATGTTACACGAGAGATTTGACGAAGGCTTAACCCGGGGAGCGCCAGGACGTTTGGCAAATGGTGTTGCTCTCAACCTGTTCTCCTACCTTGCCGGGGTGTATCAGATGCTGCGGTGCGCCCGTCTCCTCGTCCGGGCCACCACCGGGTGGACCAGGCGGTGGACCACCGCCCCCACCCGGCGGACCACCTCCGCGGCCTCCGTTGATCGTGTTCTCGAGCGTGCCGCCCTTCGAGTGTGCTTTCGGGTCGTGCACCTTGAAGCGCACCTCTTGGAACAGCGGTCCTACGATGGAGCAGCCCCGCGAACCCATGTTCGGCGGCACGTTCGACAGCGTACCGCTGCGGCTGCCCATCTGCTGCTTCGGCGTATGCTGGTGCGTATGGCTGTGACCGTGCCCGTGACCGTGGCTATGGTCACTGGCTACCGGCGGTGGTGGCGGCGGATGATTGCTGTCCGCCGCCTGCTGCTTCTTCTGCTCCGCTATCTTTTGTATTGCCATGAAGCGCTGCTTGCGCATCTGTATCCGCTTAGCCATGTAACCGACCGTGGCGTATTCTGTTTGGAGCGTACGGCGTTGGGTTTGGTGATCGAGACGACGGTGGAGAAAATGGGACGACAGAGAGAACATCAGATCAGTGTCGTGTCAATACATACGCAGGAAATGGCTTCTGACTACTGTCACACGACACAATAATTGTCACAACAAGCATCACAGTTACGAGAAGCAATCATAAGCTAAATTAAGTGTTGTAAAGAAAAACTTTCAATCGATAAGTAAGTAGTTTTAAGGAACTGATAGGAATTGAAAATGAAATCAAAACGATTGGGAAAAACCAAACGGACTAACTAAATGAAAAGACACACACACAACCAAATGTGCAAAACAAGAGCGCGAAAGTTGAACGGAAAAGGAGCAACTTGAGAAAAAAGAAAACTCTTAACAGATACACGCATTGAACGGTTGGGCAAGTAAGTTAGTTAGTGAGAATATGTGGAGTGGAGAAAAACAGAATCAAACTATTTATCATTTGAACAAAACACACACGCGCACACACACACACGAACACTTGAATTATAAAACCAGTTGATAACGATGTGTGGTGTAACAAGAGAGGTGGGGTAGAGGATACTATTAAAGAGATAGCTGCTGCTGCTGCTGCTGCAGAGCTGCAGAAGTAGAAAGAGGGCACACAGCTGAGAGATAGGGTGTGTATTTGCGCTGCTGCTGCTGCTGCTAGGCCACAGCAGTTTGACCCATTTTGGTAGGAAGATTTGAGGACGACACACGGATACACGCGTGAGGCTGTGTGTGTGCTGCAGTGATATCTCTAAACACGCGGTGGCTATAGAGTGTGTGCGGCGCGAAGGTAGAAGGGGTAGTTTAGGGTTTTTTTTCGAAAGACAGCGGATGTATGCTGCTGCTGCTGCTGCTGGTGCTGCAGAGTGTGTCGCTAGGTCTCGCGCGTTCCGCTAGGATCGACGGGCTCAAACAACAACACCACAAGTACACACAAACGCGTTGCAGTAGTAAAAATAGCCAGAGAAGTGGGCAGTGTTGTGTTCGTTTGCATACATCTTTTGTCCACCAACGTCTTGCACGAGTAGTCGAGAACCCGGGGCTTCCGATGAACTCGGCCACTTGCCACTTGCTCCATCAAGGTGCTACGCGGCGCACCACGCGCTATCGTTGTAGATGATTTGATGGGTGTAGTTCGTACGGATTCGAATGGAGATCGAAAGCGGTAGCGGTTGCAATTCGTTCGCAATGGAGTGGACCAAAGGTGCCGGTGGGATTGCCGATTGGCCGATTCATGCGGCCGCCCGCCACCGGGTTTAAACCATTCCGAAAGACTTGCTGACCGAGTGTTTACCCCTTCGCCCTCCCCGGATGAGGGATGTGATGAGTGGGTGGAGTGGTGGATCACAAAAGGCTACGATCGTAGAGGTGATGGTGATCAGGTCAGTGCGGTCAATGAGGTTGTGGTTTTCTCGGGTGAGCGGTGATTGGTGAGGCGAGACTGATAATGGGTGAGATAAATTCGATAAATTCATCAAATTAACTAAAAGTAACGCTATTTGTCACCACCACGTGCCATTATGTTACATTTGGTATTGGTTTTTAGTTTACAATTGGATTGAAATTTTAACTTCGTTCGCTTTCATTCCACTTTGAACACTGATCTAGGTCACACATCGGTACTGTACAGTTTGCTTCGCTAGTGACGCAGTAAGGCTTGAGCGTGTCAAAGAGGGAACAGTGCCGTCGCCGGTTAGTATAATGCTTCTGCCGGATGCCCAATGAACGCCCCGCGTGGAAGGTCTGGCTCGCAGCTCGTTGTTTGTAAGTGTTGCTGCGTAAACCGCCAGACAACCGCGAGCGTAGAAAGCGCCAGAATATGCATTATAATCGAAATCAGAAATGAAATTAAGAGAGAAATATGAATTCTGTCCTCATAGAGCTTACATCTGGAGAAAAAAGGATCGTTGGATACCTTGCAGCTTGTAATCCAGCAGCTTGTGGATGTGGATGACAGCTGTACAGCTTTACTAAACAGGACTTGCAAGGGTG
>NC_064875.1:53387041-53402041 GCF_943734745.1 Anopheles darlingi
CAATGACGAGATAAGACGTTAATTACAGTAACAAAGCAAAAACCACAACGCTCTCATCCCACTACACCGTTCAAAAGGGCAGTGAGGACAAAACCAGAGGAACAAGATGATCGGTTTGCAAGCTAGCTACAGCTCTAACTTACCCAAAATTAATCAATAAGCAATGCTACCGTATCATTATCCTGTTCTAATGAGGTTGCACGGCAGCTGCTCGAGTGGGAACAGTGGAATCAAATCGAAAAACGAATGTCCGCTTGAATCGCGACCAAACATTCGAAGGGCAGTGTGAGTGGAGAGCAACAACAAGAACAAGGATTAGCCGGAAGTGGAAACCAAATCAAACAAAAAAAATAAAAATCCCCCAACACGGTCCGTTTTTGCGCATTCTATATGCAGTATGTGCAGGGCGACTATACCCAGCAGCTACTCCGGTGAAGGCATGGTGGGATAAGCAGGAAGGATGGGGGGGCGTACGATTGCGATTTGCTCTAGCTTCTAGATAGCAGATTGTAATGGCGAAGGGGGGGGGGGGGGTAGTGGGTGGCGGCGAAATGGGAATGCGAATGAGCAGCTGAATGTGCGCCGAGTTGCGCGAGGTTGATGTCGAGGTTGAGCGAGTTGTTTGTACGTTTTGGCAACCGTTCAACTCCGTCAACGGCAACAGCGTTCTACGATATTTAAATCAAAATAAAACCCGAAACATTGTCCTGTAAATGTTTTGGATGGAATTGCTACAGCTATAGAGTGGTCAGGGGTTTTTTTGGCGTTTTTCTGCTCTGCTCTTCTGTTTGGCTTCGGTTTCGCTATTTCGAGTACATTTGCAAGGGAGTGGGGTGGGTGAGGTCGCCGGATCTCTTATGCTTTTGCTTTTGCTTCCTTCTTACTATTCATGCACTCATGAAAGACACACGCACACACACACACACACTCTCAAACATACATGCTATACACAATCACACAGACACATACGCTAGGATTCCTTCTCGGAGTGTAAATAAGGGTTCCCGGCATGGAGTTCTGTCCAATCGGCCTTAATTAATCGAAATACTAACTGAGAGGAGCGATCCCCGGATCCCGGCGGGGTCCAGAGGAGAGCAATTGCAGAGGAGAATCCAATTTTCAGTCAAGATTCCATGGTCAGCGGTGAGCTGAAGAAGAAGGGACAACTACTACGAACTCTGGACCCACCTCTGCATGACCACTCCAAGCGGGAGAAGTGAGAAGCGAGCAAATTAAATCCTGTCCCACAGCACTGCACAACAACAACAACAACGATGACCACCTATTGTATCCGATCGGATGGTCCTATGGGACCATAGCGGTCGGTCGGTCGGTCGGAAGAGTCTGCAAGTGCACACTGGCGCATGATTTGATCTGCTGCTACTACTAGCCCGCTCCACCTCTACCTACTGATTGCCTGAGGCCTCAGAGGGAACATTTAATTTAGGCACAAACTGATCGAATCAACTGGCCCCTCCGTGTTCTTGATATCCGTGTTTGGGATCATGCAGAACCCTAGGAAGACCCTGCCTCTTACTCCAGATTGACTGTGATGCAATCTCCGAGGGAAGGCGATTCCTACGGGACCATTTCGGGGTAGGGGGGATATACTCTGTTTAAAACGGTTCCTGGCGCAGTACTCCTTCTCTAAGCTTCCTCTATTCTGTGCTTCTCTCTCTCTCTCTGCAAACTGCTCCTGAGCAGTCTTCTTTCACTAACTTGTCTTCAAGCTCAAGCATCAGAAATGGTACGGACACAATGTCTGTTGTCCGGTCCGGACTTGGCTTGATTTTGGGGCAGCAATTCCATATATCTGTTTTTTTTTCTATGGGGTACGTTTGTTCGTTGAACGGATTCTCGGTTTTTAACTATTAACTATTTCCGATTCTGTTTTGGTTTTTTTTTTGTTCTGTGCTTTTGGGTTGGGTTCGTGTTCAAACCGATTGTGTGTTGGGTTATTCTCATCGATACACACCCAGGCATTGAGATCATTGGTCGCGGCTATCAAACGCATTATTGGCTTTTCTTGTTGTTATTGGTTTTTTTTTTTCGTTGGGGGAAGGTCGGTGTGATGATGATAAGTGTGTCGCCCATCTCCTGTCCTGTCATACCTATTGGTTTTCGGGGGCTTTTTGCGGCGTTTTTTGTAATATATAAGTTTGCATAACAAGGACACTTTTGCTGTTGTAATGCCTCTAAACGTCGAACCAAAATGGATGTCCTTTTTGGGCCATTATTAAGGCAAGGTGTGTGTGTGTGCGATGACACACGTGTCACAAATTGGTTTCGCGTGAAATCAAGGCCACCAGAACCGGGCCCGGTCAGTCAGCGCAACATCAACAGCGCGCCATCCGTCATCCCTGCGGCGAGCGAGCGGCGTTAATAATTATGATATTCTGGTTCGCGAGGCCTTGCGGTAAAGAGGTGAATGAATGATTGATGGCTGTCGTGTTGATGACTGGTAAGAAGTCCGGGCGAGGGTGGCGTCGCCAAAAAAATGCCAAAACTCGGACACACGCAAGGTCCTCTCGGCGACGAGGGCTTCATCGTGGGGTGGACCTTCTAGTGGCCTGTACGATACATTGTTCGCCGGTGAAAAGGGGCGCTTAGACCCATCGCACTCAACGATGCAAACGTCAAACGCTTGATGACGTAGTATTGCGTACAGCACTGAAGGTAGTGTTACGGGGAACAAGATGGCGAGCAAGATGGCGAGCCTTCTCGGCTTCCGCGCGTGTGTGTGTGTGAGAAAGAGGGAGAGCAAGGTGTACAACAGGAAAAACCAAGAATCAAATACTGCACTTACCTGGACCGTGCTGCTGTAAAGGGGGGGACTGGCGGCTGCCAGCGATAGCGATACCAGATAGCACTGTTAGTGTGTGTGTGTGTGTGTGTGTGTGTTTTTTTTTTTCATGTGAAAGTGTCTCCGTTGAGGAACGGCCTGTTTTGCCTTTTTTATTTTGCCTGAATGAAAGTAATGATTATTCGCGCTGGAGCACCAAACAAATGGCCAACCAAGCAGGCTTTTCGCGAAACCAGCTGACTGATGAGTTGGCCATGTTGGCGATTAATTGAGGTTGGACACGCATGGCTTTTGCTGAGGTTCCTTCTCCCTTCGAGAAGCCCCTGGGGGGGGAAGGTAAAGGAGAGGAAGTCTTGCCCCGGAGTGCGAGGCGCGTAAAGAGCTGGCTTATTCTTTATGTTTTATGTTTTTGTTGTTTTGCGTATTTGTTTACAAAGAGGATGACCATGAGACCGCGGGATTGCCGATCACGTCATTATGACATTTCCCCTGTTCGCGCGAACCGCCTGACCACCAACGGAAATGGAGCGTTATAGGGCCTTCAGCGTGGCACTCATTGCGTGACAACCACCCGCAGCGTGCCGACCACCGGGCCGAGGTGGTCCATTTCAGTGAACCCAGTTGTTTTGTTGTTGTTTTTTCCGAAGGTCTGGCCCATGGTGCCGAACCCCTACGATGCCTGTTTTGTAGGATTGGGCAATATTATTCAAATCATTTATGCGACCGCGCCATACCATTTTGGTGATCGACTGATACCGAGTAGACCACCCCCCACGGCATCGTCCTGCGGTCTACCTTTTTTTTTCATTTTTTAATTTGTTCTCCGCTTTTCGTTTCGTTCCGCTCGCCCACAACTTCTGGGCCCACGACCCACGGGAACGGGGACAGCACGCCTCTGGATAAGCCGGGCCGGATTGCCGGCTGGCCACCATCTGTCCGTAACGAGCGAGGCGGCCGCCCTTTTCATAACGCGCCCTTCGCCCTCTGGCACTTGGTGACGGTATCATTATGCGTAATGAAGGTTGTCTTTACGCGTCCTCGCAGCGGTCGCGCGAGATTCGCGGGATTTCGCGTGTTCCTGGCACACACACTCACACACACACACGCTTCCGCCACATGTACATTGAGCGCCGCAGGGTGTGGGGCACAAAGTGAAGAGAAACGGGGGAAAAAAAAAACGGAAATCTAATTTAGTGCCCATTGGAGGCCATCGGCGCGTGGTGGTTGTTTGGTGGTAATGAGATTTCCAATTAATCGCCCGCGGACGCCCGCGTCTCGCGCAAAAATGGCGTAATTATGAATATACCCCGCGCCCGACCTATCGGCCGGATTTCAAGACTCGCTCCCCCGGTGGAGCGGCACCGGCATTGAGTCAATTTGAATATCGCCCATGACAAAGGTCAACGGGAATTAGATTTTTCGGCTGGGACATCATTGTCATCCTCAGCAGCAGCAGCAGCAACAGCAGCAGCAGAGGAAACGGAAAGGACATAACGGCGACAGCGTCAGGAAAGTGTCCGATAGAAGCGCGATTAGCATTAGCGCGTTTGGTTTTGGTTTGCGGTCGTCGCCATTACAGCCGTCGAGCGCTATCGGAAGTGCTTCTTCTTCTTCTTCGATTGCTGCGCTTAGCCCGTATCGTGCACATCAACACGACGTCAATTCCATTCGATGCGATTCGATCAAAAGGAGGGGCTTCTGTCAAACCCCTTATTGCCTTATCGCGGCGAACTGGGATGTTTTCCGATAATTCGAATCCCGAGATACCGGGCATTAAGATAGCAGAACCGCAGTCACGGCTGCCGCCGTCGTCGCTGCTACCGCTACCGCCAGTAATTAGTCGCCGCTGGTCCGAAAACTACTCCCCCCCCCCCCCCCCCCCGTTTTTGGATGGCACAACACCAATGGCGAATAAATTTGGTTTAACGATTCCGTGTCGTCGGAGGCGCTCGTTAAATTCTGTTGGGAGCGCCCGCTAGTGGACCGGATCCTGCCGCTGGTCCACGGCTCCGGTCCGGTTATCGCGCGCACAGCATTTGCGTTTTATTGAGCTGATAGTGCGGTTTTGGTGCGGCACTTCTAGAACACTAGATAGGACCGAGAGAAAGCGAGAGAGAGAGAGAGAGCGAGGCAGGGAGCTGACCAGAGCATTCAATCTATTTTATGCCCCTTCTGCCCGTTATCCGCTTGGGAGATAGTTGTGTAATTTGTGGTTTTCACGCATAAAATGGTTCGAAATCGATGTGAACCAGGGCGAGGCATTGCCTAATCCCCCCGTGCCCCGTTGTTCAATTGATGCGATGCCAACAAGGCTTCTAAGGGCACCGGAATGGAATCAACCGAACGGACGAGCGGTCACTGATGCTCGGTGTTCCATCGGCATCGGCATCGGCATCATCGGCCTCACAGTTCCATCGACCATCGCTCGACCGCTGCCGAGGAGAAGCTGTTTGGACAATGATGAAGGCTCCAATGATCGTTCGATACCCAACAATGACGACGATGATGATGATGATGATGACGGTGGCTGGGTCGGTGGGTGGGATTTCCAATTTTCCGGGTCCGGGGTATCCCGTTTTGTCTGCGCCCCATGACATGATCCGCGTCGACTTTTCATCGACGTTGCCAGCCTGCCAGCCAATCATCAATGGCGGTGGCGGTGGCTTCGCCTGCTCTTGACCTCACGATACACGAGTCGGCATGGGCACGGGGAGGGGCTGATGTGCACTCGTCTATGTGTGTGTGTGTGTGTTGGCTCTGCTGCTGTGGGTATTTTTTAATGAACCTGTCAATCCGGCGTAGCGACTGCTTCCGGTATGCCGCACGTCATCGGGCGTATATCAACAGCGCCACTGTCCAGAAGCGGCATGTTTGCCGTCGAAGCGTGAAGTGAAACGTATTCTTCTGGCCGCTCCGGTGTATGGCCTTCGTTCTGTGTGTGAGGATAATGTGTTCGATGAAACGAACGAAAGGCTTTTCTCTCTCTCTCTCTATTCCCGGGAGCTGTCTAATAGTGTTCGCATCAAATGACGCGCGTGTGTGCTGATATGCATGAAAATAGATCCAGCGCAGCAGCAGCAGCAGCACCTATAGGGCGGTGCTTCCGCTTCTGTAGCTACCCTTCTTGGCATTAGCTCATCTAACCCCCCCTTGGTGGTAATCCATTACTGATGCTCGCCCCCTCCCGGGGAAAGGCCAGGCCTCTCGGATAGATCCGATACCAGCGCGATCGAAACATATTTGCATTGCGTGAGCGAATTTTTGGAGAATCCATGAACAACCCCTTGATGCTGATATGCTATTCTATCTCAAGGCCTGCTAAGTGTCAACAAGAGCGAACACTATTCAGTCGATCGGAAGAGCAGTTAGCAGTGAAGCGCGAGCAAGAGCAGAAGGGGAAGAAGTCGAGGCAGAAGATCACGATCACGTTGGTGGGTGCAAACAGAAGACGAGAAACAGGTACAGCCATTGCACGAGTATGCGCACATTATGCACTCCGCGCGCGCGTACACGAACGCGGCCGCAGATAATATGTTTCTATTCTAGCAAGCGAGATGAGATGGTGACAATGCGATGAGAGTGAGGACAACGTGTGTGTGTGTTGGTGTGGTTAGGTGAGTTTGGGGCTGGAAGCCTGGGTGTTTTGTTTTGTTTCTTAATCCTAAGGCAAGGGTGGTGAATATTAACTAGCAGTAAAACGATCTTCAACGAATCAATGGATACATTTTGAGGGGTGGTGGGAAACCGCCAAACACAAAACGAAACGGGTATAATGACGGAGGTTCATTCGCGGTGACACATCACATCACAACATTACTTGGCTTTTGCGTGCCCTTTTGGGGGGATGGATTGAAACAAGGATACACCGATCAGTTTTATGGGGAGCGGCATTAGGCAAAGAAGAAGAAGAAGAAGAACTGAAAACACATTCACGGTAAGGTAACATCGCAACCGATCGAACAAATGGTGGGTGTTGAGTGGATGGTTTTTTTTTTGGGTTGCTGGAGATGGTGTAGCAAAGCAAACGAAGAGGGTGACAGATAACGAAGGGGATGGTTTATGGTTTCGATCGGTTCAAGGTAATGGCGATGATCGTGAGACAATGGGCGCGACAATGCGAGAGCGTTTACGAAGAAGGGGAGAAAATATAGTTGGTAAGGGATGGGGAAGAAGGTCTGGCGGTTGCTTCGACTCCGAACCGAAAAAACCGAGAATGGACCGAGAATAAGTTTTGTAGAGGGGAACAATTTGTTGCTCAGCATTTGTTTGTCACATTTAGATGTTATAATTGTTTAAAGCATTACATAAAATAGAAAATTCCTAAATAAAAGACGAAAACAACAAGAAAGAGAGGGGGAGAAAACAGCTGCTAGAGCTTAATGCTAAACGAAGAGTAGCATTAGAGTAAAAGAACGAACAGTGGCATTAGTTCCAGAACAATTGATTGAATAGTTTGGGACATTGAGCTCAACATTTGTAATACTTTGTAAATGGTCCAAATTTGAAGGTATAACAAACTGTACTATAGATAACATTTAACTATGTGTTAACGTTGATTTGATGTAAAAAGCAACTACAGAGGATTCCGGAAGTTAAGGTGTTCTTGGTCAAGGAAGGTAATAAAAGAAGAAATGAGTTAATGAGCGAAGAGATATATAGACGTATATGGGAAGATATATAGGGGTTGAGATATAGGAGTAATAGAAAGAGAAAAGGAGAGAGAGAGAGAGACAGAGGTAGAGAGCGAGAAGGAGGTCGGGAAAGAGAGAGAGAGAGAGAGATATTATTGTAACAAAATCGGTGACCGTCTACAGGTACCTGTTGTGAGACTGATCTCCATCGCACGTTGTCGGTGTCCCAAAACCTTAAACTGAGGCAAAGATACTTCGCTCGAGACTCCGACCGAGTTGGGGCCTTCATTCCATTTGTATCGGATATCTCGCATCGTGTAGCCGACTACCGTAATCGGGTTTGGGAGGTTTTGTTATCCGTATCCGGTCGTACGGTTCGTAACGGGGCGGGGGGTTTTTTTTCGTTATCCACGGGTCCCGGTTGCAAGGACATCCCCCATTTTCCAACCATTATGCGTTTGCAGCGATGGCGCGGTTCGAGTGTTTTCGGTTTTCGCGATCGTTTGAGGGGGTTTTTGTGTGTGTGCATTTTTTAATCCGCGGTACCGCCGAAGATTTAATGCGATTGAAGGAGTAATTTTAAGTAAAGAAGGGGGAAAGGGAGGCGGGAGATGCCGAAAGTTTTGAGGATCGAAGTATGATCGGTCGATCGATGCCGGTTATTATGACGGTTTTTGTTTTTTTTTTTGGGGGTGGAAGATATTCATTTCCGTTTTCCGATTGGCGGATATCATTTCGATTCCGGTTTTATTTTATATCCGTATCAGGGGAATTGATGTGTGCGAGTGTGAGAGAGGATGATGTGCGGGAACGCGAAGGAACATAGAACATTGAATTTAGCAATGAAAACCGGCGGTTGCAGTCGCGATCGCGGTTGTTATTAGCGTTTTTCGTTGGGACAGTAAAACAATTGGCAAAAAACAAAACAATGAAAACGAAATAGGGCAACACAAGCAACACAACACGCAGCCCATCGGTAGCCACGAATGGAACGAACGGACATCGTCGTTGATGTTCGTTCAGGGCGTGATGAGGTCGCAAACATCGTCACATAATCGCGAGGTTAAAGGCCGGGATGGAAATTCGGTGCCGGTTCGGTGGTGGTGATGGTGGAGGTGGTGGTTTGAAGTAACAGAAGTGGCAGAAAGGCGGCGGCGACGGCGGCGGCAGTGATGGCGGCAGTGGCCAGTGTTAGGCACCGGTTAGCAGTGTTTGATAGGCCGGGACGCAATAGTTGTTCGCACGCCCAACGCCACAACAATTTAGAAGGTTTTTACAGGGTGATGGTTGGTTTGGACGACGGTTTGTTTTCCGTTGAGACGGAAACGCACACACACACGGGATCAATTACACAACACATACACACACACACACACGCACACATACAAACGCATACATACACACATACACGGGGGGTACGATAAACGGAGGTGTGTTTAATTGTTTTTTTCGGTTTTTTGGTTTGATTTCGTGAGTTTTCGTTTTGTTTTTAAACCAGCAATGAAACCAACAAATCGATAACAAGAGAAAGAGAGAGAGAGAGAGAGAGAGAGAAAGAGAGAGAAAGAAAGAGAGATTCGTGAATTAGAAACAAATCGATTACGGGCGCTAGTGGTAAGTGTGATCGTTGTTTTTTCTCCTTTTTTCTGAGTTTCTGTTTGTTGCATTCTGTTTTCTGTGTTTCTGACTTTGTCCCAATCGTTTCGGCACCAGCGTGCCAAGTATAGCGTACTTGTACTCGTAGTTTGATAGCATTCGCTGCCATTTCGTTGGGTGTATGGCGGTACTAGTGATTTGGTGTTGTTGGTTTCCTAGTTTGGTGATGGGGGTGGTTCGTGTACGTGTGCTGACGGTGTACTGTAAGTGTATTGATGTGTAATGGGGGAGAGGGGGTGGGAGGATATGGCTTTTTTGCTGGCCAATATGGATGGCACAGTTGCGCCCTCCAGCTCTCCAGCGGCCTCTACCAGCCTACTATGCAATTGCGAGGGTCTCAATTCAGCGCATATTGCAGTCCAAGAGACAGAAGGGACGGTTATTGTTGTTGTTGTAAGTGTGTCTGTCTTCTTCTTTTTCTTCCATTGCTGCTGCTGTTTTGATTTGTACATACATCCCGCTCGCCCGACGAGGGATGTGTTATGCTATTGGTGTTGTTGAAACTGGTGTTGCTGTAGTTGTTGTTGTCGTTTTTGTTGTTGCTCTAGTTGAAGTGCCATACACAGCAAATAGAGTAGAGATGCGGCACTAACCACTGACCTACTCTCCCTAATATGCGCCGGGGACACTCTAGTGTTGGGATGATTGTGTGTGTGTGTGTGTGTGTGTAAGGGTAGTGTGAATGTTTCTTAGTGCCAACCCCGTTTTGGGTCGAGCCACTCTACGCGCGTTGGCTGTGCGAAGAGCGTAGGTACCTACTACTGCTGCTGCTGTTGATGCTGTTGTTGGGAGTGCTGAGCTGAGCGGTGAAGGAGACTACTTACAGACGGCGAAGACAAGCGAGGGCGCGCACGAAGAACGAGAAAACAACACAATGACACCCAGAACCGTACCCACCCATTGGTACGCGTGGCAGTAGGCCGTGCAAGTCTTGGATCACCAACATCATTAGAACGGTCAAGGTTGCCAGGTTACAGAAACGTCACACAAGAGAAAGAGACCTTTGCTTGTTGTCCTTGCACCAGTCTCATGTTTGTCTTTAGCATCTTCGCACTGTTTAGGGGGTTGAAGTGTGTGTATGTGTGTGTGTGTATATGTTGGTTCTGCACAACTCGAGAGCAAAGGGACAGCCCTAGCATATGTAGGCGCAATGGCTGCTAATTGGAACGGACGGAAAGTATTGTGTTTGTCCGTTGTTCGCTGTTGATGTTTTTTTTTGTGACGAGAAAGAGGAGCACTACACACTACCTTGACCTCGTAATAGTAAATAAAACAAACACAAGGATGCCATCCGTGTGTGCTGAGTGTTTTCCTCTTGTGCGGACCTTTCAATCACACGCTACACACAAACAGCGCTTCACCGAAGGATGCCGGATGATCCTGTTTTGACCTCGAGACAGCAGAACGATTGTTTTGCTGAGCGAGCTTGACTACTGCTGGATGCTTACAACCCCTTCGAGCATTGGTGCAGCAGTAGAAGCAGCAGTAGCATGGATTGTAATGAATGGGGATGGAATGGACTCTGAGAAAAGTGGACCCTTGTATTTGAGCATATTTAACAGCAATGCGTAGCTCTGTCCTTCTCAGTAGCATAACCTGACACCAGAATGGCTGCCAAAAGACTTCTTTCTTCACCTTTCTCCTGATATCGTATCGGATCAAGTTGTGACTTGCGTGAGTTGTAAGACCCCAAAAGGTACCCCATAAAGTAGACCATTCGCCGCTGAGTAAACGAAACGAACACAAAAGAGACACACTGCATCATGCGTCGTCCATTACCAGTAGGTCTTCCGCCTTCGGTGGTGTGGACGTACAACATATAACCCCTGGCCGGTAAGATTGGGACACTGATTCGCCGTGTTGCTGTCCATTTTCCGCGATAGTTGCGGTGCGTGTGCAGGTGTGCTGCGAATGTTGGTGGTGTGTGACGGGGTGGAGAGGGAGGGAAAACGCGGTGCAACGTGGTGTCGAATGATGCAAACAGAAGGTCAATCACAGAGAAGGGGTGCGCTCACTTCGCAAACTCGCCGAGTCAGCTGGGCAAATGCGAAGTGTCGAGCGAACGATGAGCTGTATCTAAACACCCACACACATACACACACACACACACCGAGACATACATTGTCGTTGTTGGCCGAGAGAAGAGGTGGAGCAGAAGGAGGAGGAGGAGGAGAAACGGAACGATCGAAGCCGTACAGAGATTCAACAGAGAACACCCAGATCGATCGTGGGTTGATGGATTCGCTTGTGTCACACCATGAAACGGACAGTTCGTGAGCTTCGATTCACTTTGTTTCCTGCTGCCAGCCTACGGAGTGAAGGATTTCCGTTTTCTTCTGCTCATTACAGTGGACGGAGTGGTAGCAGTGGACCAGCGGAATTGCAGGCTGACTGAATGTCCCTCTTGGTGTCGTGTTCATACAAATCATAAGAAAACATACATTACACATCATTCGAGGTTACAACGAGAAGAAGCGTAGCAGCTCCCGAACTCTCCTTTTGCGGTTGTTGTAAAGCCCCTCCCTTTTCTAGGGCTAGTGAGTGGGAGAGTGCGAACTGTCCGAAAATCACAATCAAAATACCGATCCGAAAGGGATCAATACGTACGGAACCAATAACGGAATAGAGAAAAAAAAACAAGAAAGAAAAACAAAACAAATACTGGCCAATTACGAGTTACTGCAATCGGCGCACTGGCTACAAGAGGCACACGGGGGCCCGTTTTGCAGGAGTTTGTCTTTGGGAGGGAGCAAAAAGGGAAAGAACAAAAATTTAAAAACAAAATGAAACGAGTGGAAAACACTATTTTCCCAAACTGGCAAACGGGGAGCCGCTTGGTTAGTTGCAGTGTGGTCTTGCCAACCCTTTTGCTCTAACCGGTGGCTACTTGCAACTGCATTTATACGGTACAAACACGTATTATGGTGGTGGTGGTGTTACTAAGAAGTGTGTTGCAAAGAAAGAAGGAAAGAAAGAAAGAAAGAAAGGGGAAAACCGGAAAGAAAAATCCATGTTGAACGTGGCGGAAAGTGTTGTGGTTCTTGCGGAGGAAAAGTGTGTGTGTGTGTGTGTGTGTGAGTTTCGCGTGATGTGTGTGTTTGCTGAAGATTTGCTAAAAACATGAAACTCGTGGTGACACCTGGTGGTGGTGTGTTTTGGGGATGTGGTTTGGATTGTGGCATACGATTTAATTGGGATTTATAGTCGTTGGTGAAGTGAAAAAAAAAAGAAAAATAGAACAAAAACGAAAATGAGCGCGATCTAGGAGGAAGGCTTGGTGTGGTCCAAAGGAACCGCTCAGTGTAACGGTGTAATGTGGAACGGAAACATAAAAAGGTCAGCTAGCTAGCTGGTGTGTCAGTGTGGAAATTGTGTGCTGCTATTGCTGCTGCTGCTGATGCTGCTGCTGCTGGAACGAAAACACGGAGGCTTTATAGGACCGTTTGGCTTGGTGTGAGAACAGAAAATTGGGAAAAGGAACAGACCGATAGATACCAACCTCTTCCGTAAGAAACACAAAACATGGAGAGTGCAACCGCACAACGCGCACAACACAGGCTTTGGCACAGTGTTTTGTTGGCTGTTGGCTGGTGTGCTGCTGTACTGGTTGTAGAGGGGTGGTGTAAAGAGTGGGAGCGCGGGAGGGTAAAGGAGATTAAAATGAACAAGGAAACAAGTGTGGGTTAGTGTTTGGCGACAGGTGAAAAATCAGCCTTGTCGTCCTTTTCCTTTGTCGTTTTTGACGGAACGTAACGTGGAAAACGGAAATGTGACAATGGAAATAGACAGCAAAAGAACGTGATCGCTGTGAGTATTCCGTGTGTGAGTGTGTGTGCGTGTTGGGATGAATATTGAGAAACTTATCTCGATAGAGTGGGGGAAAGATGGAAATTGGATGATTGAAATGAGAACAAATCGATAAAGGAGGAAAGAAAGGACAAAAATTAACAACAACATAAAAAAAACTGATATCACACGCACACACACACACGAGTGGGTAAGGCTGTGGCACAATAGACGTGTGGTAAAAGGAGGGACTCAGTTACAACACAACTGATCAGCGGTACAGAAGGTAGTTAAAGGTGTGTAGAAGTGATAGAAAAGAGAATGATGAATGATAATGATGATAGCGAAAACGAAGATGACGATGATCATGATGAGATGGTTGTGTGATTTTTGTAACTTTTTTTTTTTGCTGTTGCTTATTTATGATGGGTACCTGTGGTTAGGTTAATTTCGGTCGCCCTCTGCCTGTGACCCAGTACTCTAAATTGTGGTAGTTCTACTTCTTTGCTCATTCCGACACTACTTAGGCCGTCTTTCCAGAAGTACCGGATATCTCGCATCGTGTAACCGACTCCAGGTTGGTGTTTTTTTGGGGGGCAAGTGTTTCGAGACGTTCACGACGTGCGTACGCACCCCGGACCGGATCGGATTGCATTGATCGGAGCGGGAAGGGGGCCGAGGTCAAGGTCGAGTTCAGTTCAGAGGCATTTCGCAAAATCAGTTCGCGTAACGTGTATAATGTTTGTGTGTGTGTGTGTGTGTGTGTGTTTGTAGTCGAAATTCGTTGATAGCAGAAGGTGTAGCAGGTGTAGTGTTGATCGAGGTAGAGATAGAGAACGCACGCAGGAAGAAGGTGGGTTCGTATGTGTGCGTGTTCGTGTGTTCATGTGGTTTAGTGTCCGGCGCCGAGTGTGAGCATTGGACGCAGATCACCGGGACCGGCGTGACACGGTGCGGCGTGGCGTGACGTAGTAACCGTAGTTTGCGGTAACCATAATTCGACGAACCACCGTTCGTAGGATGGATGGATGGAGTGTTTGTGATGCCACGCGGGTGTTGGGTGTGTTAGTTGGGTGATGGTTCGGTTTTGTGGTTGAGCATGTTGTTGAGCGAAATCGAGCAAATCGAGAGTTTCCACCACCAAAGCCGATCCGATGAGAGAAAGAATCGAAAGATAAAACGGAATATTATTGACGATGGCGCTGACGATGAGGGGGGCCGGTGACATCCTAAGGTGTAAGGGTGGGAAATCGTCGAGGTGGATCAGTCGGAGGGATGTATAGTTTGTAGTTTAAAGTAGGTAGGTGGCCAATAGGTAGTAATGAGCAGTAAGTTAGTAGTAGGAAGCAGTACAAGTATCAGCTACACCAGTATATAAGTAATGGCAAACGTCCGATCAACCGATTCGATGAAAATGCTCGGAAAAATCAACAACCCAGAGTAACGCAATATCAAGGATTGACCATTCCCCACGCACGGCAGAAACATTACAGAAAGTAAACCGAACGAAGACGAAAGGAAATGGGCAGAAAATTAGTTCAAAAATTAACTCAAAACCATCCACCAGCCCCTGTGCGCTGTCATCTGTTTGGATCTCAACAAAAAGGTGAAGAAGTAAGTAAATGGCAAATGAGAATCGGTTGGCAGTCGTCGTTTCTTCGTCTCTTGCCCTCTCGCTGCCCTAAATTGGTTGGTGTGCGACAAATTCAACGAGCTTCAAATGAACGAACGAAAATAATGAGCTACAAAGCAAAAGTTTTTGGGTGAAACGCCGAATCGGCGATAGTTGAGGAGAGTTTTTGACTCCGAAAGCCCTCCTCAGCGTCCAGTGTCACAGCAACGCGTCGCTCGAACGATCTTATTGCAAATCGATAAGATGTTCGAGCGGTCCGAAAGCCGGCAAATTGGTACGGGAGGAACGAGTTCCTAGAGAGGCTATCGGAAGGCAAAAGTAAGTTTTCTCTTTTCCATTTTTCTCTCTCGCGTAAAATGGCCAACATGAATGGAACTGGCGACAAAAACAAACCGATTCACCCCGATGGTTTGTGCTTCTCCTTATCCTTTCTTTTTAAGTAATTCTTTGACTTCTCTTCGACTCGATTGACGCACGAGGCTAGTTGGAGC
>NC_064875.1:53407041-53409541 GCF_943734745.1 Anopheles darlingi
TTCGCAGCAGCAGCACGCGAGGATGCCAAAAGAAGAAGTCAGAAAAAAAACTCGAACCCACGCAGAAGGGAAGTCAAGTCAATTTTGAAAAAAAAAATACCACCACCACCAAAAACTCCTTCTGTGGCTCCTCCTTCGTGTGGTGCTTTTGCGGAGCATGGGGAGAGTGGGGAGTTCCCTGGGCCCCTCGGGGGTGAGGATCTGCTCCTGAAGCTGAAACAAGCTGAAAACCCGGAACCCATAATGGGGTGCCTAGGGATGGTGGCGAGATAGACAGAGAGAGAGGCAGAGTAAAGTGTTTGGATGCATCACTTGAGTCGAGACCAACCTGATAACAGGTACGGCCGGTTGAGTGTTAAGGTGTAATAAACCGGAAAGTGCTTCCGGTCGTTAGGTGCGGGTGTTAGTAGTAGTAGCAGAGTAGCTGACGCGTGCTGAGCTGACACGAGTTGAAGGAGGCTCCAGTGCTGTTGTTGCTGGGCGCTTGACGCTTGCTGCGATCGCGTGGATTGGGAATGATAAAGTTAAATGGTTCATTCAAGGAAAATTGAAGTGAGACAGATCAGCCACAACCAGGTGGGGCTGTTGCGACCGAAAATTGCGACACACTGCATTGTGGCCACGTGCAACGAGCCAGATAAGATGAAGCCGGAGAGAGGAAACATGAGAACGTCTCACCCAAAAGTGTCCAATCGTCAGCAATGCTCCAACAGCAACAAAGAGCAGACTATTACTACTTGGTACTGAAACTTCACGAATACAAGCCAAGCTTTCAAGCTTGTTTCTCATCCGCAAAGTTCGATTGTGGCCTTCTCCACCTCCTTAAGATGCTGCATTAAGTGCGTACCGCCAATGTCACCGCATCGTACGGTCGATGACGTAGGAACGCGAAGCATTGTGATGTGTAGGAGAAGGAGGAGGAGACGAGCGAGAAGCATGATGATGATTATCCAAAGATTGGATTTTCGCGCTTATCGCGGCAAGCCCAACATGCCCAGCGTTCCAGGAAGCCACGCACCACTCCTCCAGGGGGAGGGCGAATGATGGGCGCCGGAGGGCTCATCCATCTTTTCGCTCACGAAAAACCGTACCGTACGATAGCAGGCAGTGGGAGGCGTGTTTTCACTTTTCATTATACGGATTTTTGCATTAGCAATCCACTGGCGGGTAGTGGTCCCAAAGCGGCCTGTCAAGCGGAAGCGTGAAGCTGCTTCCGGTGAAGATTGATGACCCGCCACCCTCCCCCCCCCTCCTCCCTCCGTTGATGGTACCATGCCCCATGCTGTGAACTCAATCTCGGCGACGGCGACCGCAAACCATTCGAAGGACCACCATTGGGCCGGGTAGCGGTCGTAATGCGGTGATGATGGGGCTGCTGTCGACGCAACAGCAGCAGCAGTTTGATCGAAACTAGGCCCAAAACCCTCGGCCATCGGCCGTCGTCAATTGCGTCAATCGCGCCACCTCCTCCGGTGTGAGGTTGACGAGCGCCTCCGCCCGTTTTTTTCGTTTTGGCCAAGACAGCAATTTCGTGGTTCACTTTCGATTCAATCCGTGGCTGCGTGGTTCGTTTTTTCATTCGTTTTTGCGAATTGTTGTGTTATTCGCCTCCCCGGGGAACCGAGAAGAGACTGCGTGAGCTGATAAGTTGATAAGAAGCTCATACGAAGTTTATCTGAGTGATGGGCGATCGATAGATGGAGTTTGGCGATAAGATGGTGGCTTGGAAGCCGTTTCCTGTTGAGAGTCCAATTCCCAGGAAAAGATTCTTGGATCTAACTCGCATGGTTCGGAATTGGACGAGAGAAATCTGACTTGGACGTAGACTTTAGAAGCACCTTACGTGTAGCGACAATTTTTGTATCGAATATCATATTGCGGCGGATAATTACGAGCAGACTTCTGCAGAATGTGCGAGAAACAGAGAGAGAGAACTAGTAATAGAGCGAGAGTGAGAGAGAAAAGGAGAGGCACTTGGATGGAAGAAGTGTATACTAATGGCAAGGGTACGAAAGGCGATTCGTTGGGGACATGGATATAAAGGAGATGATAGACTTCTCGCGGTGCGTGATCCTTTTGTGAGCAAACTGGTATGTGTGTGATTGTGTGTTGGGTGTGTGTGTGAGTGTGTGTGTGTGTGTGGGATTGCGTGTTTCGGATAAGCGGCACCGATACATCTGGTGTAGGACACAATGCCAGATGGCAGACCTGAGTGTCCACCAGTACACTTGTGTTCGGTCCTTAATTTCTGAAGATCAACCTTCCGCGGTTGCTGTAGTAGAGAAGGCGACCGATAATTAACCCCTAAACTTAAGAATTGATGATGCTAGTGAGCTCGAGGAGCTCCATGAGCAATGAGATGAGAGGGTGGTTCCTGTTGGTCCCCATGGATCGCACCACCGGCAAACGCAACCAACTACCCTCCGAGGCATCAGATACCTGAATGTGGGGCAGCGAATGATCAGCACCAGGATGACCTGAGGATGAGGATGATCAGCAG
>NC_064875.1:53414541-53444541 GCF_943734745.1 Anopheles darlingi
TGGGTGGGTTAGGTGGGTTAAAGATGGGGAATAGGATTTCGATTTAGACATGAACCGAAGAGAGGGACGTTGTTTACGGGCGTCGCATCGCATTGATGATGAGTATATGTAACAGTTCACGATTCACGACGTTCGTGTTTTTGGTTTTTCGTAAGACGCGTGTTATGTCGTGTATGTTGGATTGGGTTGGGTTATTGTAACCGATTTTACCGAGGTTCCATCAAAGTATTTCAGTCAGTTCGGTTTAGGTTTTGCCCGATCCAGCAACAATGAGTTTCCGATTGGAAGATTTTCGCCATACGATAGCGCATTGTTTGTTTTCGACGCGGTGTGTCGCGTTTGATCGGTATCGGTATCGGGTTTGTTTTAGATTTGTTTTTGTTTTACGATTTTGGGTTCCGCGGACACAGTATAGATACAGGTAAAGATTTATATAGAAAGAGAGAGATAGAGAGAGAGAGAGTAAGAGAGAGAGAGAGAGAGAGAGAAAGGAGAAGAAAAGAGAAAAAGAGAAAACACACGTTACAAAATTTTCCGCCATCTTCTGCTTCATTTTCGCTTCAGGTGGGTGAGTTTTATCAAGTTGGAGGGGGGAGGGTGATAATGCTGGTGGTGGTTATTGTTTGGAGACGGGAACTGGAAGCGTTAGTGAATTAGGGGTTTGAGGCGGAGTGTGGTATGGTAGGATGAGGGCTTTTCTTTTTGTTTTTGTACTTTTACGTAGCTGTTATTGCTTTGCTGTGCCCTTTTATTTCGGTATGTCAAAATCGGTTCTTGCAAAGCATTTTCCCTAACGCTTTTCTAACTCTGCACCAATAGTTAAGTTTTCCGTTTGGGACATTTTTTTGGGTATTTTGGTATTGAAACAATCAAAACAGCACAGATAGGCAAGCAGCAATAAACGGTTATGTTTCATACTTTAAGGGAACGTTAATGTAGGTTAAGTTTTTCCTAGTTTCCTCTTCTCTCCTCTGTACCGGTCAGTCAGGTCGCCTTCGTGACTCTTACAGGTCCTTACAGGTTTCTAACGGTGGCTTTATTCACATTTGCTTGCGCCCGCGAACGCATTGCTTGTATCGAACAGGTAAGTAACCCAAAGCTAACACCAATATACATCTACTAACACAGCTCTACATAAACACGTAATACACACAGGGCGGGAGTGGGTACATTAGATTGCATATTGTGAACGACAATTAACAATTAACGGTAGCAAACAATAGAGCAACTAAATCGGTATCATACAACACACACACACACACAGAGGCGCCGGTTCGGGCTTTCGGTCCGGGGTCGTTCTTGAAACTCGAAAGTGTGAATCTGCGGGAAATGTGAAGTAGCACACGCGGTAGTTGGTGCCCCGGTTGTAGCTAAAAGCAAACAACGAAGCGCAGGAACGGAAACAGAACTAACTAATCGGCTAACACATCCACCGTTGCTTTTGCTGTTGTTTTAAAAGTTAACAAAAGGTTGCGACATTGGTGGCAACGGCAACCAGCACGCGTCCTACGGGGTGGGAGTGTTGGTGGGGGGGGGGGGGGGGTGGTAAGTGGGTGGTAAGGAATGGCGAATGATGTATGACTTCGTTTCGCGCGGTACTAGAGGTATGTAAACTACGGTAGAGGTAGGCAAATGGTAGGTTAAGCGCTACGAGCGTTGATCGGTTCCATTGGGTTTGGGGTGGTTTATCATTTCGATTTAAGGATCTGTGTCCGGTTCCGGTTCTTTCACTGGTGCCGGTCCTTGTGGTCAGTGAAGGTCAGCTGGTTATGGTTATTAATATGTATAGTTTTTTTTTTGTGTGCTTTACTTTTAATTAAAATACAGCAGTACGAACATTCTTGTAACATTCTTCAGAGAATTGTGGACTGATATACGTGAGAAAGGATATATAGCTATAGTAGATCATAATAATACAAGACACACACACAAACACACACGCACACAGATATTAGGCACGCTAAAATCGCCATCCTCAGCATCGCGCTGCTGCATAAGTACGTCGCATGAGCTCATGTGATATGTGATAAAAGGTAAGGAGCAAAAAGTACGAATAAACGAAACCAACACCTAGTATCGTATAAGTAAGTAGTAAGCGTTCAGTGTTTAGTGACACCAGTGCAGTGAGCACAAAGTGAGTTCTAATGCATCAACCACACATACATACGCACACGCACCCACACAGAGTATGAGTAAAACTGTGAAATGTAATGATGGTGGATGATGGGATGAGAATGGGGCCGATGGAGCAATAAAGGGAGGGGAAAACCGAGCACGACAAACGAGATCAAAACAGAGAACAAAACCGAAACACGCGGGGCTGATGCTGATGGTTGACGGTTGCTCGCGGCCATCGATATCGAGAGCCACACTAGGATTGATTTAAGGGCAAAAGGGGGAAGTTACATATGGTTTGGTGACCAGGAGCGTGTCTAGGTATATAGTTTTTTGGATTTTTAAAGTACGGATGCTCTCGTCTGCGTCTGCGAATCTGCGTCACGCACACACTTGCTAGGGATAGGGATGGTGGTGGCTACACCGATGCACCCCTTGTTCCCCGGGGGGTTGGAAGAACAATATTAGAAAAAAAAACACACACACACACAAAACGTACACTTGGCGTGGCGCTACATATAGATCAACAACGATTAAATGTTAGGTGTAACTGACTGGTGTGTGTGTGTGTGTGGTTGTGTGTGTGTATATAAGGGGGTGTGTAGTTGTTAGTGGGATGGTTCGGAGACGGAGTAAAGGGCGGCGAAAGATTTCGAAACCGAGCTCTAGTGTACGATTCCTATCCCGCCGTCATTTTGAAGGTGGGCCCCATTCGGTTTTTGCGGTGGGGTTGATCGGCATTTCGTTTGACACGCGGCCGGTACGCGGTCCCTTCTTATTTGCTGCAACACACGAACACACACACACACGTACACGCACAGACGTACAGAGGCAGAGGGTTGCTCCAGCAAGACTGGCCAACTGAGTGGTTGGCTGGCTGGCTGGCTGGCTGGCCAGCTGGTTTTTGGAGAGCGTTTGCATTTCGTGTCCATCTGTCTCTGCTCTGTCTCTCGCCCAGCAGCTCTGCCACCGGTGAGCGGTCTACGCAATGGCACCGGGAGGGGCGATAGGCGGACAAGAAGTACAACAATGATGGTAGAGATGAAAGAAGTAGTTGGTTGGTTGGTTGGTTGGTTGGTTGGTTGGTGGTAGTTGGGATGGCACAAGTTGAAGTACTGTACTTGGCGAGGTCCGTCCGAGATCGTCGACGGGTTGGCTTGGGAAGGTTGGAGGTACAGGTTGGGACAGGTGAAAAGAAGGGAGGCGCAGGTGGTCTCAGAACTCAGAACTAGATTAGAAAAAAAAAATACTAGAAGGTACATTGGTGTGGGGACATTTTGGGATTTGTTTACTTATAGTTTGAGACCAGTTCGAAGCTCGAATAATAAAAGCGAGATATATGTATATAGTTATATATTTGTATATGTATATAGATATAAACCAAGACAAGAACGCACACACACACACACACGCACACGAAAACGCATTCCACCGCCCGTTCGTCTAGCGAACCTCGGTCCTTTGGAGGTGCTAGCGGCCGATGAGAGAGGTTGCCTTTTTGAGAGGGAATCCTGGCTTGTACTGTTTGTAGCACATTAGTAACTCGTTTTTTTTTGCCTTTCATTTTGTTTGGTGCAATAGGCGCGTAGATAGTGAATAGAGAGAGCACGCCAGGAAAAGGGGGCCTGTTGGCCGTTCTGCCTTTCCGCCTTAAGGCCACGCCAAAAACCGAAGTCGTATGCATACGGTTATGACCATCAGATTGCTTGCAGGCCAAAACGGGGTTTAGAAAAAAACGACTAAACTGGCGCATCCGCGAGGGCTGACTGGCTGATACTCTCTAAACAACGCACTCGTTCTCTCTCCCTTTCTCTCTCTCTTTCTCTCTTCCTTCGCATTCTTCCTCTAGAAACTTCTGCATCTACCCGGGGTGGCGATTACGTCTGGCCGCGCGACGCCGCTGATCGTTTGTTTGTCAAAGATTGTTCAGCGGCTTTGGCAGACAGGCAACATTGGCAGCTAGCTAAAAGGAATACACAACAAGCGGCGGTCGCATGTTTGCTTCCGTTCACCACCGCGAAAGGGACGCAATGCAGCGCAACTTGGAAGAGTTGGAAGAGAAAAATACCCCTGCACACCAGAAGCGGTAGATACGAGATATGGTAGATAGTAGGATAGAATAGAGGAAACAAAGTAACAGCTGAGTTTATGGGCACACAACGAGATACAAAGAAAAAAAAACATCGAAAGTAATGAGAAGGTAAGCAACATCGATACATAGGAAACAGAATTTCACATTGTGGGCCACGTACATCACAAGAAGAAGTTTTGTATTTCTGTTTTAAACGATGCCTCGATCCTATTTTCTATAAGTGTTGCAGCCATCGTCCAACATCCGGCTGTATCAATATTCCACAGCAAAGGACATCTGCAGGACGTTCTTCCCTAATCAGAATGGAAGCATAAGATGCTGCGGACATTGCTCCGTTGCAAGCAGCATTTATCAATGGTAGTGGTAGGGTCATAGTCTTAACGACACAATTAACGGGCTGCGCACGGGCAGGTGGGTCACGTCCTGAGGTGACAGTATGTTTACATTGAAATGGCATTCGAATTGGCAAACTAATGATGGCGAACACAGTAAACGGACAGATAAAATTGAGAGCGATAACAGGCGATCAGAACAGACAAAAAACAAAACATACGTTGAAGAACACGTCCTAGTCATTGCAGCTGATAGCAACATGGGATGGTGCCTCAACTCAGCGCCATTATATCTCCCTGAACCAGTCGCGATGGTTTGATTGGCGAACAACGGAGTCGAACTGTCCCGAAAGTGATTGAGCTATAAAGATTACGAGACGAGCTGGGCAATGCGTAGGTATTGGAAATGGCAACGGCAAAACAAAAAAAAAACACCGAAACCATCGAAACCCGAACCACGAGAAGGAACAAACCGTTTGGAAGTAAATGGTGGGGAGAAGGGAGAAGGGAAGCCACAGCGAACGAACGAAACATCAATTCCGCTGATGTGTAGATACGGTGGCCTCATCCTGGGCCTATCGGCGTGTGTCAATCGGTGATAAAAGGTGATCAAATGAGTGATACAAATGGGGTTAGTGAGTGAGCAAAACCGCGGCAAAACCAAAACCAAAAAAACACGCACCAGAAATCCGGTTGGAGTCGGTCGCTCGACTCAATGAGTACGCCCGTGGATCATAACCAGAAACGGGCCAATGGTGACGTGTGTGTGTGTGTGTTAGTGATTTTAGGGCAAGGATGGTGAATGCCGTTGAATGTGGTGAGATGGCGGTGGGGGTGATGATGGTGATGATATGCTAGATATGAGATAGATAAATATATATGTTGATATATATGTATGTATATATATATATATATAAATAAATAGATAGATAGATAGATAGACGGATCTGGTAACGTAACATGGATTAAGTGTATGTTCGACGACGATCGTTTGGCGAACGTGGGGGAACATCGGAATAAACGGATGGCGTTACGAGTACGGAACACGCATGCACACAACCGGCGTATTCAGGGTTGTGGGACGCAAACACGCAAATGACGCAAAATCGGTTAAAAAACGGAAAAACCAAAGCCAAAGGAATCCGAACGGACGACAAGAAGGGTTTTTGTGAGAGAGTGAGAGAGTGAAAGAGATGGGACAGAAGGAGACAGAGAGAGAGGGAGAGAGAGAGCGAGAGAGATGAAGAGAGGAGGAGAAAAAGAAAGAAAGAAGGAGAACCATACAGAGAGAGAGAGAGAGAGTTAGAAAAAAAGCTACAAGAGAAAAGGAAAGAAATAAAGAAAGAAAGAAATAGAGAGAGAGAGAGAGAGAGAGATAGAGAGAGATAGAGAGAGAGAGAGAGAGAGAGAGAGAGAAAGAGAGAGAGATTTGGAGTTGACTCCGGCAGTATCAGGGTCAGCGGGATCTTTGTGAAGCCGTTTGCTAGCCTAGCCTATAGACTAGTCAAGACGGTGGCAATTTCGGAAGGCATTTCCGATTTCCGGCTTAGTACTCAACCACCGGAAACTGGGAAAGGATCGTGGAACACAGTGACAAGATAGTGGGGGGTGTGGTTTTTGGTGCGAATCTGCGGTGGTACGACGAGGAGGTTGGAGTACGCGGAAACGCAAAATTGGAATAAGCGGAACATCGAAACGAAGCGCACAACACATACACACAAACAAACAGACAGACAGACAGATACACACGCACGCACACACACAATCACGCACGCATAGCGAGATGCAGCGACAAAGGCGAAGTGTGGATATTATGGATTGCATCAACTGCTGCGGATGCTCCGGCTTCTGTATTGCCGGTTTTTAGTGTCGTATGTGCTCCCTTTAAGTACCACTAGGATTGAAGTGGTTTGTGGAAAAAGTTTAGTAAGTACCAGGAGAGGAAAAGCTTTTGACCAAAAACTTTCTGGAGGTGGATAGTCCTTCAGTCGTATGCACTAACTAATGGAGTAGTAACATATTAAAACGTATCGGTTCGCTGTTGTAGAAAGGGGCTAGGCTAGTAATAGTGTTTGTGTAAAACAAAACCACACAACATACTAAAAGATAATAGGCAACATGAAGTAAAAATACGCTCGGTTAGCCTCAAAGCTAGTCATTTGAATCAGCACACCTGCAAGGTATTAGAATACCGGTAAGCTTGTTCAGTAAAATCAAACATCTGATTCGAATTAAAATGCGTAATAAACATGATAAACACTGTATAACTCGAACTAAATCAATGGAAGCTACTGCGCTTGGCAACGGACGTTGCTTTTCACAAACAAACTTAAATCTAACCTTCTCTCATATCAAAGCCATTGTTGTGATGGCGAACAGTAGCGGATCGGTATACAATCCTTTGCACGACCTTAAATATGCTTCCAGCTGTGGAGATGGTAAGGCAACTGATAGTACAGTTTAGCATACACAGCGTGCGAAGGTCAGATTACGCACACAAACAACGACAGACAGAACAAACAGAGCGGGGGCGAGAAAAACAGATAAAGGAAATTTGACGTAGGTAACAATGAAAGAAATAAAGGAAAAAGAATAAATTTTTTTGGGAGATTAAGAGGGAGAGAGAGAGAGAGAAAAAAAAAAGAGAGGGATAGTATAAAAGAAAGAGCGAAAGGTGTTAACAGCGGTGAAGACATCGGGAGAAGGAATATCAGACAGAGTCATATCTAGTGCTCTGTTATGAACGTATTTGAGTGTTAAACGACTTCACAGTCAGCACCATCAAAGTGGAGTTTTGGGGGGAGGAGGTCTGAAATTTCTTGTTCCAATGATTTCTTACAAGCATAACATAAAAACACACACGTACACGCTTAAACATATAGCACATGAACAGAGAGGGTTTTTGACAAACAATTTAGCTTCCTTTGTGCTGGATTGTGCTGCTGCTTTGATGATACTGACGTGTGCAAGGAGCAGTCTTTTTGCCTTTATACGAGCCGTTTCAATTGAATAATATATTGCTTCAAACATAGCAACTATGCTGGTTTCTATTGGTTTTGCTTTTCTTTAGCGTCTTCCTTTCTATACAGGCAATTCGCGCGATGTATTATGCACTATCGCTGTCAAGAGGGGGTTCGGCTTTTACATCTTGACCCGAGTCTATGTTCGGTCAGCTTTTCAAAAATCTTGAGTATAGAGTGAGTCAGCAACCGGAGCACTGGCTCCGGGAACAGGAACAGGGCAAAAGGGGATGCAAGGATGGATATGATTGGTAGTCAAGATGGAAGGGTGGAGGATTTGAAACGGCCGGAAATGCTTTAAGCATTAACAGGACGAACAGGGATGGAATGAAGGGGTACAGAAAGCGAGTAAGATAGAAAGAGAAAAAGAGAGAAAAGAGGGTGGGGAGGGGGGGGGGAAGAGTGGAGGTATTAAATAGATCGTGGCAATTGTTTTCTATGTACCATTAGCACTTCCGACACTGAACTGATACTCAGCACATACATTGTAACACCAACCTCCACGGGGGGACCTGGAACAGAGTTTGCAATTCGAAATGAATTTGAATGATTGTGTTTGGTTGGTATGCGGCTGCAGACAGTGCGCGAGGTAAAGATCGAGAGAGAAAGAGCGAGAAGGAGAGAGAAGAAGAGAGAGAGAGAGAGAGAAAGAGAGAAGGGTGAATCAAGACAGGGGACGCTGGTTGACAAACAAATGGAGGCGACAGTCAGTCTCGGAGCAGATGGGCGGTAGGCGAAGTGTCGGGACAAACGAATCCGCGAGGCGACGACGATCAACAAGGTGGGCGGGTGGGTGGGTGGTGGAGGTTGAACACTTGAACGATAAATCCCTTCCGAGTTGGTAGTACCGAGGACCGGTACAGTCGACAATTATGACATTTGCTCAAACGAAAATGGGTGAGAAACGATAGAAGGATTTGTGAGTGTGTGTTGGTGTGGAAAACTGCAGAAAATAGAACGATCAAAACAGCGCCAGCGAAAGAACGAGATAGAGAGCACAGTGAGGGTGAAGAGTAGGGTAGCATGAATAGCATCGAGAGGATTTGATCCGCGCCCGCGATGTTCCATCAACAGACGGCGATGGCGACGATGAGTACTAACACACTCCTGCTCGAGGCTATGCTGAAGAGGATTGCGGAAGTGTGGATGAGTGTGGAAACCCGTTAATAAGCAAACCAAAAAGAAGACTTCTTAAACAATATTCGTCGAAGGAAGAAACATCAAGAGATTACGCTGTACGCGCCACTATCATCGCAAACGATTTCAGCAAAATCACACCATCAGCGATGGATTTCCCGAGAAAGCGTCCCTAATCATAGTACGCCGCATCAAATGTCATTATTGAAATGTCAGTGTGAGCGAGATAAATCTAAAAAAAAAACAAACAAACAAACACCAGGCGCAGTGTTGATGCATTGCTTATCTTATTGCTCACTGTTCAAATGATGCGTCACGGTTGAACTGAGCTTCGAATGCGTTCATGTTCGCGCTGAAATGGAGCAGTCACATCGCACTTCTCGCTCTAGTGGGGTGATCAGGTGATCGTGTACGCGGTCACAGTTCGATCGATGATCGAGATCAATCGCAATTCTCATCGGACACAAACCAGCATCTTTTTCAACGGCTTTCGACGTGGTTGGACGTGGCCTAGGCGAAGACAGACAGGCCGGCAGACGTTCCCTTCTTCCGACAAAAAACGAATCTTTCCATTCTTCACGCGTGTGTGTGTCTGTCTGTGTAATTCACAACATTTTCTCTCAATAGTTTTTTTTCCTTTTTTTTATTTTCTCTCTCTCTCTCTCTCTCTCTCTCTCTCTCGGAAATATGCGTTGCTTCGTGTGCGAGTGAATGTGCAGAGTGGGAAGGATTTGGGGAAGCCATTCCCGCGCATCACGTCGGCGCCGATCTCGCTTGGGATCTCTCGCCCAGATACAGATAAACGGTGGATGGAGGAGGAGAACGACGAGGAGGAGAAAGAGGAGGAGAAAGAGGAGGAGGAAGAGAAGTAGAAGGAGATGGATTGCAAGAGAAAGAATCGAGAATGTTGAACATACATATGATCGAACAAATAGGAAACTCGTTTCGGTGCAGTTCACGTCGCGATTGTGAGAGTGAGAGATGAACGCACATGAATGATGGGCAGCTCGAGTGGAACTTGCATCTTGGAACGGTGATAAACCATTTCATTTTACGGCCATACCATATCGGGAACGCAACAACGACAACACATTAAGACGATTGCTGAAAGTCGCAAAAGAGGCAATCGGAAAGCTCGTAAACGCGCTAATGGCCGCTTCCACTTAAACAGTTGCCAACAGTAGGAGATTCATTGCCGGAACCATTCGTTGTCACTTTGTTTAGTGGGCGTTTGAGGGAGGTGGGGGATGAGGGATGAGCCGAGATGGGAATAGGAAGAGATGAAGGGAAAGAGAGAGCAAGAGAGAGAAGAGACAGTAGCTGACGAGTCGAGACCACCATTGTTGGGCGCATGGACATAGCTCGTCCAATGTCTGCCTAGTGAACTCTGCAACCTCTTTCATCGGCCACATTGGAAAGGGGGAGATTAATGTTATCATCAGTGCAGCAAACGGGTGCGGTCGCCATTTTGTTATTAAAGTGGTGCCGGAACGGAACCGAATGAGAGTGAAGGCCTGGCCTTTCGAAAGTTCTCTAAACCAGACGACAGCCACAGTGATTGTCAATGTGTGGTTCTGTTGTTGCTGTCTTTCTTCAACAGAGCAGAGAAAGAGAGAGAAAGAGAGAGAGAGAGAGAGAGAGAGAGAGAGGGAGCGCGATTTAGAACGTCGTGATGTGTCCGGTGTATTAGACTTTGCAGCGGAAGGACTGTATACTGGGGGCTCAAAAGTTCATTCATCATCGCGTCGCAACCGGATGACCGAGGTCGATCGAAGCCATTTGGCAGCCGGTAGCGCGGTATCCGGTGCTCTTTTGTTTCGATTTTGAGCACGCTATGGACGATTGGTGACCAAGCAGATTGCACACAAGTTGGCCAGCCACAGCTCGGCCAGTGGTCAGTTCTGTCTACGAAGTGCAGAGTTTTCAGTTTCCGAGCGACCCAATTGCTGGTATCGCCTGGATGGTCAGCAACTTGGTCAGCAGTCTGCCGGCCTGTGGTTACAGTGGCGAACCGTGCAGCCCGAACCTATGCGACGTTCAATTGCTCGAATGGGCATCGAGGTATGGTGGTATGCGGGTGTGTTAATCTAAAACCATCCGCTCCGCACAAGGGCGCAAAAGTTTGGGGAGTGACCTCGGTGTCCTGGAGCGGTGGTACACAAGGAGCACCCAGAACTTTGCGTAGTCGTGTGTGTGAATGTGTTTGTGTGTTGAGAGGAACAGTGTTGACATATTTGTAAGCATGATTGCAACGAGATACAACACCGTGTTTTTGTGTGTCTGTGGCACAAACAATTAGTAACGAACTTGACGTGTCGTATAAAAACGGAAAAAACTTCTTATCTCTTGTGTATCGCTGTGTGTGTGTGTGTAAGTGTATGTGTGTATGTGAGAGAGAGAGAGAGAGTGAGTCTGTGCGTGGTGAAAACGCATGTGCATTCTAGCGTTTACATTGAAACTAGAAGTGTAGCAATAAGTGGAACAAGTGCGTGTCGTGTAGTGAGCATTTAGGAACAGAGCTACGGCCAGCACTTGGAGCGGTTAACATTGAGAGAACGAGACAAAGAACGCTAGAGATACATGGACACGGCAACGCACGCTATCTCTGCTGTGTGTGTGTGTTTGTTAGTGTGTGTATATATATATAGATATAGATGTGTATGTGTATTGTAAGTTGCTTTGACAGTCGCTTGCTAGCCATTCCTAGCACGAGCACGAACTACTCCGGTAATCGATGTAGACTTTCACCGCCGGAATCGACAACATTAGTGGTTCCTCACCATATTTTTAGCTGCATCTGCACTACAACCGGGATAGCAAGGTGTGGTGGTGGTGTAGTTAGTGATAGGAGCTAACGAAAGGCAGCTAAAAAAAGGGGTGGACACAAAACCGCGTCCGGAGAACCAACGGATGAGTGCATATGCAATGAACATAAAGATTTGAGAATTGACTGTGTTTATTGTTAACTGTGTGTGTTTGTGTGTGTGTATATGTATGTCAAGACGAGGAATGGAAATGCAAAAGAACACAGGAGCCCCATTTTGGTTGGGACACGAACGAACGTTAACGTAAAACACAGAACGGGTGAACCGAAAAACGGTTGCAACGGTGACAACGGCTTACGCCTTGATAATGAACGATGACGATGGTGAAGATGACAGCGCGGAACAACAGAACAGAACATGAGCCACGTAAAACATGTGAGAACCGAAGAGATGACTAGTGGTAACAGTAGTAATAGTGGGTGTAGTATTAGTAACAATAGTAGTAGCAGCAGTAGTAATAGTAATAATATTAAGACAAGCAAAACTTCCTTCGGTGGACACAACGATATAGCTTTACGATTATGGCTTCTTAGCGCCCTTGCCCTTGGTTCGCCCTTTTGTTTGTGGTAACTAGTTGCTTATTAGTCTGCTTCACTTTCTTTGTTGTTTTTTTTTTGGTGTTTGTTATTTTAATTATTTTTGGTTGGATTGTGTGGAAACAGGTCATTATGATGGGGAAGTTGGCGGAAATGCTGGTAATGGGGGGGGGGCAGTGAGACAGGTTTATCACACACACGCACATGAACTAACAAATGGACAAATGGCCAGCTAGGTAAATAGGTGGCCAAGGTGAACCGTTTGGAACAAAAGAGACAAAAGAGAAACTAAGGGGTGAGTGAATTGGGTCAGGGTGATTTTGCCAGACAGGGAGCGTTGGTGGTAGTGGCAATGGGATGGGTGGTTATTTGGTGTAGGGGTAGAGGCGCGGGACTAGGAGGTCTCGGGAAGTTACTAAGTTTACTAGCTCGCCCCCTCCTCGCAGAGGGGGTGGTCAAGGTACAAAGGGTGTCATATGAATTGTACCATTTTAACTTCAGACAGCGAACTGATAGACAGCACATACATGGTGACTCCCACTTCAACCGGCGGTCCTGAAACACGGATAGTGTGGCATAAGAAGAGAATACATAATGCATCAGATTTACGGAATGGCGCAACAAACAAACGGCAACAAACACACAGAGCACACATCAAAACGGGCATAAACGATGGGCGAAAGGCCGGGACCACAAGGCAGCAAACTCGGCGGTCACAGAGCGAGAGTGAGAGAGAGGTAGAAATACAGAGTGAGAGAAAAATAGAGAGAAGAGGGAAAGAGTATGGCCGAGCATTAGGCTGCTTGACGGGAGGGGTAGTACGACGCGCGGAGTAGGGAACCACAAGACATACAAGAGAAGTAGAAGGTTGCCGTAGTCATAGTAGGCGCGGTATTTGTTGTAGAAGTAGTAGTAGTAGTAGTAGTAGCAGCAACAGCGAACGGTTAGTAGACGTCCCTCTATCACCAGACGCTGCAGCGTCGAGACGAGTGTAACGACGAGTCAACTCGAGAATTGTAAAATGGAAACCCGGAAAAATAAGCCACAAACAATAAACATACACACACACACACAGGGAATCGCCCCAAAGTGGAGCATGACTGCTGCAGTACATGCTTGCTTCTTTGCTCCGACGATCCCCGTGTGGATAAGGTTCGATCGCACATGTTTGAGGTGCGTTTATGCGATTAACGAAAACGGAAACGATTAGAAAGAAAGGTAGCTGTAAGGTAGGTAGGTTGGCCTATATTGATGATTAAACATTCACAATAAAAAACAAGAAAGAAACACACGCACATACACACAGCTACAGACCCTTGCATATTGAAGGGTAATAAGCGGTAATCACAAAATAAGGTAAGAATTTGGGGAACGGAATAGAGAAAACGGTCTAGAGCGTACAGATCAGGCCCACTCCGTCTCGGTGAGTGTCTGTTGATTTCGATCGCCCCGTTACCAGCAGTGTGTGTGGCCGTTGCACTAAATACTATATATGGTTAACTATTGAATCCACACCCTTCCGAGGGGATGATGTTGACCCCGTCCATTAGGTCGCAGCTTTTGTTCTGAGGGGGTTCTTTCCAGTATTCTGGATCGCTTACGCGTCTTTCAATGGAAAGCGATGGAAAAACGGACAAATGACGAACGAATGAAACACTCGAAGAGATAGGGATGCTGAGTAACAATGACGCACGAAAACATACAGCAAACGACAACGAAAGGTGACAACGTTTTGGGGTTTGGGGTCGGCGCCTCGTTTACAAGCAGATTGGTGGACGCTTGGATCGCGGGCCACGGCGGTGGCGATGGCGTTTGTTGGTCCGACCACCGTTCTGTTCTGTTTGTGCTCTGCTCCACGGAGGGTTGTAGATGGTTGTAGACGCTTGATGGTTTGGGGGTTTAGGTTGTACCTAGAGGATGGTTGGTTGGTTGGTCGGGGGTGGTTGGTTTTTTGGGGCATTGAGAGTTGGGAGCGGGTTGAAGGCGACGAGGGCGAAATGAAAAGGAAACCAAAAACAAAAAACGAATGTGCTTAAGGATGGAACGAACGTGAAGTCTTCGTAGATGCAAACAGAATACAATCCACGTTGGCATCCCTTCCGTGGATTCTGTTTGCATTGTGGGTGAGCAGCCGAGGCGAGGGGGGAGCTGATTTGGTGAGCAAAACCACAACCCCGGCTATTGATCGTGTGCCTTCAGTGGTGAGTACCGAGCACCTGGCGGATTCCTACTCGGAAGCAAAGCACTCGCCTGGTGTGCGCCTCTGGTGTACCGATTGCAATGCCCTCTTCCCAGTTCCTTCCCAGTGTTCTCTCGATGAAACTTCGGGAAAACGAAAAAATTAATTAAAACAAACAACGTCAAACCAGGGCGGGCCAGGGTACAATACGTGGCTGCCTGTGTTGCCGACCGAACGACCGACCGATACCAGACCACCAGAACGGCCTGAAGGTGTTCTGTTTGGTGGGCGCAAAATGGGGTGTATGATTTCTGCTTTGACTATTTGGCTTTTGCTAGGAGCAGCAGCAGCAGCAGCAGCAGCAGCAGTAGCAGAAATACCACGCATGGAGGTTTGTTCGTTTGTCGTTCTACCGGAATGCCGGACCGTGTGGCGTGTGGGTTTTTCGGGAACAGTCCGCCCGGTTGAACTCAGCGTCAACAACAAACGGTGTCGATCCTAGCGCCCCCTTCCGTGTGATGTATTGCACACACATACACACACAGACACACATACGTAGAATAACAAGTGCAGTTCCGGTGGTCGGACCGATTAGCCGAGGGCGACAACACGGCACGGGATGAGTTTGGCATTCGATTCCGGTTGCACCATCACCACCTCTTGCTGGCCTCACCCTGGAGAAGATGCTTGAGGCTCACACCCTCCGGGGACAAGCTTCGCGGATGAGCTGTTAGGTTCGAGTAGCATTCAGGATTTTGGCGTCGATGTCGATGAGTTGTTTTTTCGCACATGTTTACTGTTTGCATCTGCTGCCACACAGAAACACACGCGCACACACATACAATCGATTGTCGCAACGGTACGTACACCCTCCCCCACCCCGTATGTACGCCACAACATAAGACACAACCCGTCGAAGGACCGTTTCACGATACCCTCAGCTTCTCAGCATACACCAGGTTCCATTGTTCCACCAGGTTCCAGGATGGGGGGAGGGCACGAAAAGAGGGGGACCAAGATACCGCCGGAGAGAAAGCCAAAGGGCCAAGGTACAGGGTGACAACGACGGTTTCTCTTTTGTTTTTTTTTCCTGTTGTTGACGACGCGAGCGAAGAAAGAAATAGAGAGAGAGAGAGAGAGAGAGAATGGGGAAAGATAAGCGAGGGCTGGGAGCACGAAGAGACGCAGGAACCGATTCGATGGAGTAGCTGCAGCGGAATCGACGAGTTGTTTTTTTGTTTTTTTTGGCGGATCTCGTGGACAGTGGACGACATCGGAACAGGGCAATACGTACCTCCGTAGTTCGGTCTTACTCTTTTATCATAACCAATGCTGAATGAATCAAGAATGGCCGATATATTGACGTCACCTAGCATACTGCCCCCACCGGTCCTGGAAGGAGAGATAGAGAGAAAGAGAGAGAGAGAAAGTGGTATTAGTGGCTTAATATTCAGAGCTGGTGTAAGGATACGGCTTTGACAATTCGGCAAAGGTACGGTTCAATATCATCTTTATTCATGTGCCACCCAGGAAGAGGATCTGCTACACCTCCCGGACGACAAACGGTGGACGGTGTTGGCTGGCTCTGAAAAACTCTGAAGAACATTTCTACCGTAGCTCGCTGGATGTTAATGAAAATGGTAAACATGGCGGAGCTGGATAAAACTTTTCCCCGCTCTCCATCCAGCATCCAGCACAGCACAGAAGTTTGATTCGCTAAATTTATGTTCGCTGTTCCGGTTGTTCCCGGACGTGGTGTCCAGGATGGCCAAATTGGAATTCCACCATGTTGTTTAGTAAATGGCTGCTGTTGCCGAAACAGAGAACAAGAGAAGGGAGATAGAGAGAGCAAGCAACAGCAAGCGCGTGACCTCAGGTTCGGGCGTTATGATATTGATCATAAATTGTGGACCCTCGCCCCGGGATAAGCCTGCTCTGCTCGTGACCCCATAACACCATAAACAGGTGACATTAATGAAATTCCAACCCAAAATCCCAACCCAACCGGCACCCTGAAGTGCGATGCGAAAAACGGAACGGCCAAATATAAAGCATTCTGGAACGGAATCGGAGCGGAGCTTTTTCGCATTAATGTGTGCACTGTGCACGAGTGAGGGTTTGCGTATCCCGGGACCGGGATGTGGCTGGCAGTGGCCTGTCGGTCTCTGCAATTGTTGCGTTCGCGAGTCACAGAATCCAGTTCCGGTCCCGCTGGATTGAATCGCGTTTTGCATTTTCCCTTAGCTCTTAGCTCCATCCGGTTGGTCCTACAAGCCTTCTTCTCCGCAAGGAAAAGCAGAACATTCCTTTAACATTCCCCACCGTCCGCTCGCCAACTAGACACTCATCCTAGTAGCGGTTGCGAGCGATTTAGCAACGGAACGGCTCTCACCAATACACACTCACGCACGTTGCTCTTCAATATTCATCCTTCTTTTCTCGCTCTCTCGCTCTCTTGCTAGCAACCACAACTGGGACTCATCGCAGTCACCGGGGTCACCTTCTCGTGCTGCAGGGCAGGTCGGTTATCGCGGTGCTCGAGCACCGATGAGTGTCTCTACTCATCCGCACCGAGCTCCTCGATGTATGTACTGGGATTCGCTGAGCAGCTCCGAAGCGCCATGCCCAGCGCCAGATTTCTCGCGAATCCTCGAGAATTTGACTCGAGCAGCTTTTTGGGCACTCGCCACTCATGTTGGTGCTAGTAGTAAGTGAGTGCACCCTCTGGTCGGGTAAACGGTCGCACCAATACTGCTATCAACGCACGAACGCACACACATACGCACACACACCGTTGGGGGAACGAACGGCTAGGAGGCCCCTGGCGATGATATGTGGCCCCTGGATTTTCCAGGCGATCCGAGAGCCTTACTCTCTCTCTCTCCCTCTCTCTCTCTCTCCCTCTCTCTCTCTCGCTCTTTCTCGCTCTATCTCTCTCTCTCTCTCTCTCTCCCTTTCGCTCGCTTGAGCGGTTACACGTTACCTGGAGATGGTGCCATTGCTATTTTGCTATGCTTCACTTCATAATGCTTCCTTTTTTTGCTTCTTCTTCTTCTTCTTTCGTTTATCGGAATTCCTTTCATCCGTTTGAACTTCCCTAGGATACAACCCGAAGCAGAAGGTAGGACGCATGCATCCCAGGATGCGTTACCCCGATAAACGCCATCCCGTCTTTAATGTACTGCCTTCCCCTCACCTCACCCCACCCCTCTAACTCCACACTGCTGCGCGTGGAGTGCTTGTGCGTATGCTGCGTGAAGATAGCCGCTTCGGTGGTTAGTCACCGACCATAATTCATGTCGAACGCACCGCAAGATCCGTTCGGTTCGCACACCAGGCACAAGCAATCACTGGTGGTCTCTGGCTCGTTCCAGGAGACTTGCCAAGGCACTTTTAGGGATACGGGATGAAAACACAGAGGGATGCGAATTGGGGAGTAAAATCATTTGCTCTCATCCCCAGCTAGGGCTTCCTGGGGGTGCGTGTAATTATCCTAGCCTGGCCAGCGTGCGCGCGCGAGAGAAAGAGAGAGAGAGAGACAAAGAGAGGCAATAACGAGGAACTACAAAGCGTATCGTACGACCCCCTTTGAAACACCCCCTGTCGGTACCGGCCACCAGGAGCCTCCATTTCCGGTAGTAAAAATAGCATTCTCACTCCAGGGGAGGGTCCAGCTCCCCATGGAGATTGCGTAGCGATAGACGGTCGGCTCGGTTGGTCCCGTACGGAACGGTTTGCTCGTTCCGTGTCGTTGCTTTAAAAGGTTTAATTTACGGCGTAACCCCTCCCCAGCTGCCCAGCAACATTCGCCTTGCCACACACACACACTACACCCTTGCACTATCATCGTTGCTATAGCCCTGCGTTAACGGCCTTGCCCGTCTTGCCACCCTTTACTCTTCCCCTTCCTTGACTTTGAGGCCACGAAATTAGCTTACAAATGGGTGGGAAGTGTGGTTTTGTTTCCCGGGGTTTTTGCATGATGCGGGGTCCACCAGTCACTATAGTTGGAGTCTCTGGCACTAGTACATACACATACTGCCATCGTTGGTGGATCGCAGCGCAGGACCGGTCGTCTCACTTCCCGGGGACCAACCGAGTGGGAACGATGCCAATTCAACGGAACGTTGGCTCCTTCTCTTCCGTTCATTTCAGAGTTTCAAAAGCAAGTTCATCCGTCATCTGGCATCCTTCAGAAGTTCTTTAAAATATTAAATGCTACTCAAAACATGAATCGATTTCGCAAACTCGCTTCTTATAAACAGGAAATAATGGATCAAGGGGGGTAATGTCTTTTGCTATCGCTAACTACCGCTGGGAGGTTTGGCTATCGCGCTCAGCCAGACAGTCGAGAAAAGCCGTCCGCCGACGAGCGGTAGGCTGTAGGTTAGGTGCCAGTCAAGGGACAGACCTCCAGTATGTAATCAAATTTATGTGTTGCTCTTAACGCTAACGCCCAGTCCAGTGTGACCCACTTTGGGTATTATCTTTTTATGCTCATCCGTTCGCTCCTTCTCTCTCTCTCTCTCTCAGCAAGATACTGGAGCCATTTTCTGGAATTCGAGAAGCACCCAAGCACTTCAACGAGTCGTCACCGAAGGAAACCGTTTGCACAAAAGGACAATTCGTTTCAATCCGTTGCCAACGGTAGCGGAGTGAATCCGATCTGATCCGAGCGCACACAGAAGCGCGGGAAATGAACCCTTGGGGATGGAAATGTGTTTCAACAAACCCCAGCTGCTGGATTAGTGCTCGAGCTACCTTTTCTCTCTCTCTTTCTCTGTCTCTCTTTGCCTCTTTCGAGAGCATAAAAAGTAAACTATTAATACCGATTATAAGAACCTCGCGCAACCGGTACGGAAGGTGGCGGATCCTTCCTTCACCCGGGACCGGGAGCGTCTGACAAATTCGTTTCCATTAATCACGAGGCGCATGGCTCAGCCAGTCAGGACTATGCGCGGGCCTAGGGAAGCTGCTAGCGGGCGCTCCAGTTCCCGGGGCACAATCCCGGGCTCATTATTGGCGCGGTAAGTGATTGGAATTTCACAGGACAAAAACGATGGGAAGAGGGATGAGGAATGAGGGAGGGAGGGGTAGCTTTTCCGGTACACCTGCTACCACCGCCACCTGCTTTCGAGGTTATTAAACCGACTGTTGGGAGTTGGTGGCGATTGCGGGTGGCATTTTGGGAAATTAAAAGAGGAAAAGAGGAGACAGAGAGAGAGAGAGAGAGAGAGGAAATGAAATCCCCGGTACCAAACTCGCTGCCGATGCTTCCCGAAGGGGCTGGTATTTGAAAAATTCCTTTTTTCACTCCAACCCCCGTCCCCTCGGTCGTTGCTTTCTTATGCATCGTTAAACTCGTGCACTTGGCTCCGCCCGGTTTCTAGTTTTGATTTATATTGAGCATTTTATTACCACCCTACGCGGGCGGTCAAGCCCGGGACGGAGATGATTCTTCGGAGCAGCAATCCGGCATGCGATGCTGCACCGCTTTCCACGCGCACTACCAAACCCCTTTTATGGTGCAGCATCGTAAACCAAACGATAAAAATCATGCCAATCCCGCTCGAAACCGGGCTGTAGGGGCTGTCCCGAAACCAGTGGGCGGTGGATGGTCCCAGAAGCATTACACCAACGTCCTTTCACAGCCAGAAGCGAAGCGTTGGCATGCTTTCGATGTTTTATGCCTGTCAATCGGTTGGCCGGTCAGCGGGCCGGCCAACCAGCCAAAAAGGTTTATCCCAACAGACAGCTTAAGATGGGCAGCAGGCCAGCAGGCACCAGACAGACCCGATGATCACGATGGATAGTAGGAAGCGTCTTTTTACGGTTTACTTGGGTATCTTCGGGCGCAACGCGGAATACGGGCGTCACGGAATGGTCTACGACTAAGAGCTTTCGCCAGTTAAGGGCAGATGCACTTGAAGCACCACGAACCGAACTTTTTACGAGGTGCGAATGTACTGTCCATGGGAGGGCTAGTGTTTCACACAGCCCGTTTGACACGACACGCCAGAGTTTAACGCCGTTGCTTTTTACAGCAACGGTACGCAAAGTGAACCATTGGGAAGCATCGTTTGCTTCCAGGAATCGTACGTCTTCATTTAATATGAACTCCTAATATGAACTCGACGCTTTGCATGTACCGGAAGGGCGTACACCTTGTCCTATTTTCGCAAGAAAGTGGCAAAACCATTTTAGAAGCTCGAAGCTCCAGGCACCACCATTCAATGGAGCTGCCTTCCCGGAACGTACCAGCACCGGATGCCTGGACCGGAGCATGGAACGGGAGGTGGTGGAATTATGAAATTCCAGAAACTTTATCATTTGCCAGAGCGTTCCGAGGAATTTCGAGACCGGAATCCCGGGAAAACGCTGGACCCCCCAGATGGATGTAAGGCCCGCGAGGCAGGGCGAGGAAGACGAACATTCGGAATCTTCGAGTTCCGATAGCTTCATTTGCGGGTGCTCCATCGTTTCCCGGCGCAAATGACATACGGGGCCAATTATGGGCCTCCCTACCCCTTTCCATCCTACCCCCCTGAAGTTTCTGTGTACTTTTGAGATTTTAATTATAATCTTTGCCCGAAATAAACTTCCGCTTCCGAAACGTTCGTATGCGCCGTTGTTCCACGGTGGTTTGAGGAGCCACCACAGCAAAGTCCATGGCGGGCAATGACGCAATGAGATATTCATTAAATCATTCAACTCCAAGAGAGACACACCGAGGAATATTGTTTGACGTATATTTCTCTGCATATGAGTACGCTGCGCTGCGCACCTGTCCCGAGACCTGTCGAGGCCATGCAACATAGCAACATAGCGGGGCTGTCGTGAACTACTTTATCCTACCACCCCTCCCCCCCCCAGGCAGTGCACAACCTGCCGTTGATCCGTGTGTCAGCTTCCGGTTTGAAAAGCCCGGGCTACACCCGGGATTGCACTGCACGGTCCTTGCAATGCACACTCGTGAGCGAAAGCGTCCCACACACATACACACACACAGAGTGGCCATAGCACATCGCAGCACCGCAGCGAGAAAAGTCAAATATGCATAATATAATGAGAATTTTATGCTTCGTTGGCTTAAAAATTATTTCACACCTGCATGGCTTCAGCCGACCGCGAACCGTGTGGGTGAGGCTGGTGAGGCTGGGGCTCGTGTACGGCGTTGGCTCACTGGCTTCAACGTTTCCGTCATATTTTTATTCATTTTATTATTGCAATTTTCCCACTGCAGCCTCTGGGGCTCGGGGAGAGGGTGATGGTTCCAGGGTACGTAACGTTCCACTTCATGGGTATGCCTTTCACTCTCCAGCTTCAGCTGACCATTTAATGCAACAAGATGCAGGCACCTCGCGAGGAAATGAGGGATAAGCGGTTCGTTCTATTTTTAGCCGTGGCCGACTGTGGCACCCCTTTGAGCACTGCCGTGGAATACAAGAGAGACCCGTGTGCGTGAAGTGGCGCACGGAAAATTACGATCACTTCAAAGAATTAACCATCATCCTTTTGATCGGCTTTCCCAAATAAAAAATGGCTAGAAGGCCCAAATGAAAATGATATTCTTCATAAATGGAGGCGCCTGGTGCCCCATTCAACAAAATGGAGACGCCTGGTACTTCATGAAATAAAACAAAAAAAATCAAAAATAACCTACGCTTTAAGAGCCGCAATCACGATTAAGCTGTGCACTGAAAGTGTCAGATACTTGGGCGCAAAAGTACTTCAAATCTCCAGAACCTCTTCTCCAGAATTTTCCTTCTTTCATCCCGTTCATCGATGGGACGCTTGCTGGATGCTTCTGCCAGCGCATTTTATTCGCGCAGCGGGTCATCGATAAGGAAAAACCGAGGGAAGTGACCAAACACTCATCTATCCCTTAGCTCCAGCGTACGATAATATTATCTTTCACCGAGATAAGCCTCGGTTCGGTTTGGACGGTGGTGGGGGAAGGAGAGAATATGATGTCGCGCTCGCTGCTAATAAAGATAGAGCGATGGTGGGCCACATGTGCAAACAAATCGCGCCAATGATGCGGTGCGGTGGGTTAATAGGCTCGTAACGCTGGCGCCCATGACTCGTAGCATCGACAAGCCGGGACAGAGCACTGAGAGCAAGATGCACCCTTTCTGGGATGGGCTAGCCGAGCCGGCAGAGTGGCATGCACATTACATGCACATCCTGGCACCCGGGGCGTGTAAGCGCCCAGACGAATGCTCTTACAAAGTCATTAAAAGCTGTAGTGTTTCCATAATTCAAAACTCTCCCCCTGTCTCGTTCTCGTTTCTCGTGCCACACATACACTTTTAGATGATGCATCCCATTGCCAGGCCGTTGTGACTGGCATTTTGCTGCCCTAATGTACCGGTACCGGGTAAGGGGTGGTTCATCCCCTTCGCACCCTTCTGGAACGATCCAATCGATGACGCTGTTGCTTCCTCCGTGGTACTATGGTGTGGAACAACGATCCCACTGAAGCTGCTGCTGCTGCTGCTTCTGCTGCCGTTAGCAACGCTCCCCAGCGTTGGTTTGCTAGCTTGCAAGATGTCAAGTAGGTCACCGGTTGTGGTGGCGGCCTATGGAGGTAGATGCAAGAAGTTGTGTGGCGCGTGTGCAGAGTATGTTCACCCGTTGGGTTGTACGACCCCGATGAAGCATGTTACTGGGTACACGGCGAGAGAATGTGCACGAAGGGGAATGTCTTTTTTTTCCTTTTCTCCTTTTGCTCCTCCGATAAGCGCAAGGGTCGATAGCAAGGGTCGGAATTGCTTCAACATACGGGCCATTGCTGGACGAGCCTTTTGCCAGCCCTTCTCGGCGACATTGGTTCGGACGCAGTCCGCTGTAAAATGTTTCCTCAGTCTGCCCAGTGTTTTGATAAACCGACGACCAAACCAAAGCGATCAATATTCACTAGCTGTTTTTTTTAATTTAATTTAACTTCACGTACCACATTGTGGAACTCAAGGTGTGTGTTTGATTTGGTCGGAAAGTTTAAATAAATACTCCAACCATTGTTTAGCGAGAAACCGACACCGCCCCAGAGATGATCACGCATCGTCGCAACCGCTGGTGCTGCGTGCAGGGGTTAAATATTGGGACAAGAAATGCAAAATTGTTGATCTAATGCTTCATCGCACGCGATTTACCGAGGGATACCCAGAGAAGGAGAGAGAGAGAGAAAACCGTCGCGTGCGGTACCAACCGACGGGCACGACGGGCACACAGTAATGTTGGTCATGGCAAAACCGGGTGCGGAGAACCTGACCTCCACCACCATCACCACCACCGCCACTACCATATGGTCATCATACTTTGCGGCGCGCCTCGGCCTCAGCTTCGGCCAGTCGGTGTGCCGGTGACCGACCGTGAGCGTGTGCCACGCACCCGTAAATCTTCGACATTGACTGTAAATCTTGAACGCTGTGCGGTGCTGGAGAGGTCAGCGGTCAGGGAGTGAAGCGTGGTAGCCGCACTATGCCAGAGCGTCCAAGCTAATAAAGCCACACGAACAGCACTAAGGGAACTAAGGGAAGGGAAGGGAAGGGAAGGGACCCTAGCGTGATTGGCTGCAGTAGCCCATATGCATATAAGTAGCGCTTTCTCACGGGAAAACAGAACCGTGAGCTACCGAATGGATGGATGGATGGATGGAACCGAACCTACGGTGGCCCCCCCCCCGTGGATGGAAACCAAAGCAAAAAGAGAGAAAAGAAAAAACGGAATGAAACTAATTTGCTAGAAGAGGGGTGAAGCGGGCTGAGGGGTTCCCCGCTAGGCAGCGCTGGTATGGCGCTGCTGAAAATGGAAACCAAATTATGCTGCTACCCTCGTGGCACCGTGGCAAGGGCAACAGCAGCAGCAGTAGTCCAGCAGAGCAATCAGGGACGTCTGTTGCTATTTTGCATATTTACTCCATTCGCCTAGTGTATCCGTGGCCGTGTGTGTGTGTGTGTCTGTGTGGCCGATAAATTGACGAGACGCGTTGGTTGTGTCGCGAACCTCTACCTTCAATCCGCCATCGTTATTCCAGTTCCAGTTTGTCCAAAGGACCAAAACAAGAAGCGAAAAAGAGAAAGATAGAGAAAGCTCTGTGAGGGTTGTGCTACTGCAAAGCTGTGCGCTAGATCACACTGACGTCTGTATGCGTGTGTGTGTCTGGCACTAAGCCCCTGACCAGCCAGAGTGCCAGTAGATGATCGAGCAGCGACCGCGGGACCGCGTCATGAATTTCAATTCCAATTCGCCCCATCCCCGAGGGGTGCCACCACCAGCAGCACCAACAGGGGAGAAGGAGACACACGCGATACCAACGACGTGGAGCCCGAACGCGCCATTTTCCTTTCCTGCAGCTAGTACGTGACAAACAGCCAACAACTGAACAGCTCAGAGGCCTCTCTGGTGGTCACCCTTCGGTCGGTCGGTCGGTTGGAAATGATTTGACGTACCGGCCACTGCAATGAGTGTCCGGGATGACCGGGACGGGGGAGATGGTGTGTAGTCACCACCACCACCACCACCACTGGGATTTGTACGCTTGAGTCACTGAGAGTCGATGGCGGTCGGTTGTTGGTCGACAGGCCACACCCCGGCTTGCCAGAGGGGTCGTACACCTAACCTACCCTTCCCTTCATCCCTCTCGGTGACCTACTTTCTCAGCCTCACGGTCTCGGGCTCACCACACACCACACGCTGTACCAGTCGATCTGACGTGATAATACGTAGCCACCCCAGAGCTACCCCAATGCTGACCACATTCTATGCTGGCGGTAACCATCCCCTTCCCACAGCGTAAGGTGTGAGACTCGTTGTGGTGTTCAGAAGCGAAGGGAGAGAGAGAGCGAGAACGAGAGAGAGAAAGAGAGAGAGCGATCTAGACACAAATGCACACGACAAACGGGTGTGAGGAAATCAAATACCTGGATACATACACCACTGGGCTGGGACCGGACCGATTCCATCCAGCAGGATCGGGCACCCGGCACCCCACACCACTGTGAACTCGCCTATGACGTCATTCTGTTCCGAACGCACGAACGAATCGGGCGGACCGGTGGCTGGTGAAGCTCCCCGAAGGGAGGGGATTGATTCGCTTCATGATGGAGTGCGCATCGCAGTGACCGCTGATTGAATGGGGATTTCGGAATGTCCCCGAGAGCGCGCGCAATGGATGGATGGATGGATGGGTTGCTTGGGGTGGCAAAAAAGCGGTTTCCATTTTATTGTTTTTCATTTCGAGCAAATGGCAACCCGGACCCGCTGCCCCTCGCTGACGCACCCCTTTTGGGAGTGGCCCATAAATGAGAGGAGTGACAGAGGGAAGGATCTCTAGGTGCGTTAACCGGCTGCTTTATCGATCCAGTAGACAACTGGCGTACGCTGAACGGTGTGCGTCCCGTCGACAAGTGCGTTCGCTCGCTCGGTGGGATTGGCAATGTCGTTGTCGGAAACGGTTTTCGCAACCAGCAGCCAGCAGCATGCCAAGGTAAGAGGTACATAACGGTTGCTGAAGGAGTACACGAAAGTACCTTTTCATTAGCGCTAAACGTTTGTATATCTTGATTTTGTTAAATTTATATCACTTTTGCGCTGATACTCGGATGCAAAATTGGTCTACAAACTGGTAAAATTTGTAATAAGTTGATAGCAAACCTAAAAATGGCTAATGATGAACGGTTTGTCGGTTGATCGGTTGTTTTGATATACTATTTTCGCAGCAGATACGAACATTGTTGTTAAAAATGCGGCTCTGTTCTTAATTGAACATAATAAAACCCCCTTAAAACCGCCATACTTCATGCACAAACGTTACATTCTAATAACGGGCTCATAGTAGACATAGCATGCATCAAAAATTCGGTAGGAAATGGAATTTTACTGAAAATTTCAAGTGGCAAGTGAAAGTGCATGAATTTTATTTCTTTTTTTACTCATTAACAAACGAAAGGCAATAAAAATATAACTTTTATTATAATTATTAGTGGTAAACATTAACGAGCTGCCTCTATGAACTAAGGGAGCAGCAACATGTTTGAAGGATAACAGGATAATTATTATTAAAAAATGTTCACTTTGATAGTAAACTGATACTGCTTTTGTATATTACAGAGCAACTAGAGTCGGGAATGTCAGTTTTTGCATTCGAATATTAAAAATGTTAAACAATTGAACGTTTGCGTTCATCATTAGATCTGATAATTCATGCTCTTTCCCTTTTAGCAGTTTCCCGACGGCAGTGGTGAATTTTTAAATAGTATAAACTATTGGATTGGTAGTGGATAAAAAAGTTTGAGAACAGTGAAAAGTAATTTAAAGAAATTTCGTTTTACTTATACCACTTTGAATACTCCTTAAAATACTTTAACGCAAGTAGTATTGAAAAAGAAACTCTAAACAACCATTTTTCGACCACAAGGCGCTTATGATTGAAGTTTTGCCAAGTTTTAGCAGCTCACTCGTAATTCCACCCCCTCCCCTTCGGCCTGTCAGTCAACCGTGCAACCGTTGATTAGCTAAGCCAACATGTTCGGCTGCAGCAGCGGCGGCAACAGCGGCAGCAAAAGTCCCTTTCCAAAACGTTAACTATTATGTTACGACCAACGATTGACGTGATAATGCGACCGTAGACCAAGACCGACCAAAAAGGTGGGAACCCAATATCCTTCCCAATTCTACTCCCATTCCTCGAAAAAGGCGTACAAGACCATGATGGATTGGATCGAACGAGACCGGCGCCTTTATACGCGACGGTGCCCTACCGCGGTTAATGCTGTTTGGGGCCCTTGGCTGAGAAATACCACACGCCACGCCAAAATGCCAGTGGAACCGATTTTCCGATTACGTACGAGTCATAACTAACCACCCCTTTGCTTCCCTGCCACCCCTATCCTCTAACAACCATCCGCGCAATTGAAACACATCGGGTTATATCGATTGATCGGGGCGGGAGGCCAACAACAACTGGCCCCTGTTTAACCTTGTCAAGTAGCAGCAGGAGAAGCATTGATGGAAGTCTCCCTTCAGCGAGAGACGTGGTATGCCGCAATACCCTCCACCCTCTCCCAGGAAGGGTGGTTAGAGGTCCCAAAATAACGCAACCTCGCATAGTCCACGGAGTTGCGGAGTCGATTACGATTGGCAAGCGGTTGGAAAAGTCCGCAATACACACCACCACCACCACCACCACCGCCGTTAAAATCCACTCGAAGGTCTCGCTGTCCGGGGCTGTTGTATGCTTTGGTTTCGACTCGAGGGCATCGGGTTCGTGAGGTGAGCGTAAGTAGTAGTGTGTGGTCAAGTGTGGCAGCTGACTCCTCGCTTGTTTGTGGTTTTCTGTTTTTTGTGAGGTTAAGAGTCGTCACTCCCTGACGATTGGGCTCATTTTTGCAGCAAGTCAACCGTCCAACCGGTACTGGAATGGCTCAGCAGAAGAAGGCACCATCCACGAGCCATTGGTCACTTGGATCCTTATCCTTGGTCTCGTGTCGTGTCGTGTAACTAAGGCAATACCATGCCCTTAAGGAGAACGTGATCTGTGCAATAAGTGCCAACGTAGAAAGACCAGCGCTGTTTTTTTTCGCCACATTCCCGGTGCCAGCAACGGAAGAAGGTGTGCCACCCCAGGTGCCCGCCTCCCCGGTCACCCATTCCCTTTGCAGCGTGCCAGCTGGAGCAGCCGCGTGAGTACGCGTGAGTAAAAATCAGGGTCTTCGTGACCAGCTCACTGCTCACGAGCGCTCACGCAATCGCTCGTTTGCTCACTAGCCGCTCACTTGTACACTACCGACTGCTGCTTCTAGTGCTGCTGCTGCTGCTGCTGCTGCTGTGCTACTCATTCTCGCTGTGTGTGTGTGTGTGTGTGTGTGTGTGTGTGTGCGGCCTCGGTTCCGGTCCCGGTCCGTTTGCTGGGTGTTCTCGACCTCCCACGGTCGCCCAGTGTTCGGCATGCTCGGGAAAGGGGGATTTTCGTTGCTTCGCTCGGCTGCTATTGTATTCAGCAACGCCCAAGAAAATTCATCCCCCACCCCCATCTCGCCTCGCATAACCTCCCTGCTGGTTCATTCTCCACCACGAATTTAAAGTCCGGTTGGTGGCAGAATCCTCGATAGGTCGCTAGGTCCGTTAGGACCTTACGAGATGATCGCGAACAACAACGTCAGACCAAAGGGGGAGGTAGGGCCAAAAGGAACACGGTACTTACCCCGCTAGCACATATGGTGGTGTCCTATTTATAGTTTGAGGCAGGAACAGAGCCAAGTTGAGTGTCAGGATGAGGACACCCAACGAAGGGCTCTTTGCGTGGGGCACTTCGAGAGTAAGCGACATGTTGACTGCGCTCTGGTGCTTCCTGTGCTGATGCCTGTCGACGACTTCGACTTCTCTATCTGCTACTACTGCTGCTGCTGCTGCTGCTGCTGCTGTTGCTCCTGTTGGTTCACCTTCCTAGTAGATCACCACCAGCGTGTGGTTCTGTTCTGTTTTCCGTGCTGATGGCCACCAAACACCCTTCTTCTACTTCTTCTCCCACTGCCTGCCGTGCTTCTCCTTCCTCTCTTCTGCACCTTTTCCAGTCCCAGGCTTTCAGCTGGAGGTGAAGAAGGTGAAGTGCACCACTCCTCGCAGTCACCTCATGTTCGCACTCGCGCGAGCGCCCTCTAGCGGCCCTGTTTTCACCGTCGTTTCGTTTCGTCGATTTCGGACGCACGGGATGCGGATGCTGAGGCCAACTGCCCTGTGTAACATACACACACACACACACGCACACACTCGCATATACACCGATACACACACACACACACACGGACACACACGGACACTGACACTATAAATTGTGTGTGTGTAGCACCTCAGCCCTCAGTGGGTCTGACTAGTCGGGGCTTTTGGGTCGTGTTTGGTGTTTTGTCCCTTTTCACCGCACTACCCGCACTAGGTTGCTGTTGTCGGTGCAGTTGTCCGCGCCGGCCACATGCAGCAGGGGCCGCATCGGCGCACCGATCGACGAGGCAACCGGGACCAACCGGACGGTGGTGGTGGTGCTGGTGGTGTTGGTGGTGGTCCAATAATGCTCGTGCTCGTGCTCTACGTCCTCGCGGGCACACTCGCGACTCGAACGGTACATCATCCTCTTGCTGGGCACGATCGTGACGCCCCCCGTTGGCGAAGAATCCCTGGCCGGCCGCACCACCACCATGGAGCCGAACACTACGATGGTACTGCTGCTCCTAGCGACACTCCTGGCATCCGACCTCTACCACCCGGCCGCACCATCCTGCAGCTGCCGATGGTGTCTTTCACTTTCACGATCCGAGCGATTGGATTGCAGCTTTCTTCTTCACGAAATTCACACGGCACACACACTCACACAGGCGCACAGACACGCGCACGATGCACGGTTCGTGCTGACTTGAGCACACGCACACGCACACGCACGTACGCACTGCTGCACGAGTTATTTGCACACTGACCTACTACTACTACCACTACCTGCCGCTGGATACCTGCAAAGCGTTGGATATTGTGAATATCGGAACTCGAGTCGATTGCATTAGCACCACGTCCAATATTGTCATTGCCACTAGGTAGCAGAAATCTGCCTTCGTCGCAGTACTATCTGGATGGCTGCCTAGAACCAGAATCCGAACGTCTCGGCCTGGCCTCGTTTACGGCCTGGACCCAACGGAAAACCCTCAAAGACGACTCCTATCTGACTATTACTTCACTTTCCAGCAGTGTCAGGTAGATTGAGGAAACAAAAAACA
>NC_064875.1:53447041-53477041 GCF_943734745.1 Anopheles darlingi
GACCTAAGCGACCTGCAATGGCCCCAACCCCCACCCCATCCCACCCCACCAACCGGTAGGGTTGTTTCCCTGCCCACTGCTCACTGCATTGCGTTGCAGCACCCGGAGGGGAGGGGCTAGCTAGGCCACCGCCACGACCGTACGCACAAGTTTGTTGTGCAGTTTTGTGTCAGAGATTGGATGAGGGGTGGTCCGGGGAGGGGGAAGGGGGGGGTTGATTGTGTTCCACCCCTCGGCACCCCCCCCCCCCCCCCTCCCATGGTGGTGTACCACTTTCGGACATCCGGAAGGCTCCATCTCAGCGCGTTGCCACCGGGTTGCTGCTTCTGGTGGACTCTGACCTTTTCCATGCTCGAAGGTGGTTGAAGTTCGTTAAAGATTCAAACCCCCCTTTCCTTTCCATCCCCTCCGGTCCCAAAAAACCCGCCACCATCGCTGGTCTGGACTCTGGTGGGCGGCTCACTGTTCACCGTTCACTGGACTGCCGGTCATTGGAGAGAACTCTGCTGCTTCGGTTGTCGGTTATGAAGATCACATCCCTTCCTTCCTCTTCTCTCTCTCTCTCTTTCTATGCCTCTCTCGAGCGACTTGAATGAATTTAGATAAGGTTTTTGTCCGAGGTTCCAGGGTCCAGGTCCCGGTTCTGAGGCGAAGCCAGAAACCTGCGTTTCAGTAACAGACACACTCAAGGAACACGGCGGCTTTGAGCAGCAGCAAAGTGAGCAGATCTTGTGACGCGTACACGTCCTTGTGTGTGTGTGTGTGTGTGTGTGTGTGTGTGTATGTCGGTTCGTTACGGACAATAAGTTCGCTGTTGCTGCCGCTGCTGGTGATCCATAAAAATGCAATGATGTAGAAAGCGCTTGGTTTCGGGTTCGGGTATCTTCCGCACTTCCATCCATCCATCCATCCATACACACACACACACACACACACACACACACAGGACGGAGTCGTGCTACACCCTCCTGGTGGTGATTCCTGTTCGAGGTAAATCGGGGCGAAGGAAGAAACCAGAAGACACAATCGCAAGACCGCGAAACTGGGGCAAACAGTTTCTTCGTTCGTCTTGCTTGCTTTGCCTCCCGCAACCAAAACACACACACACACACACCGGCGCCCGCGCCCGGTGGCCGAGATGTTTGCTTCCCATGTTCGACACATTCCAGTCCACGACACGCGCACTCCTCCCGGCGCCCTCCCTTCCGCGTGACGGTGTATTTCATCTTGCAGAAGCAGCAGCAGCAGCAGCAGCAGCACCGTAGCGGCGTCTTGCATAAATCTCCTTCCCAATCCACGGCTCGGTTCCAGCAGCAGCAGCAATGCCGCATCACACACCGGCACACACACATACCGCTCGCCCTGCGTCGCCCATTACACAATGGCAATGGCAATCATCTAGCACTAGCACTAGCAGCACCACCAGCAGCAGTCGGTTTAGCTGCGGTACGGTGCAGTGCTGCTTATGCTTATGCTGCTGCTCCTGCTGCTGGTTACACTTATTGCATTTGCCGGCTGGCTCGCTGGCGGTCGGTATTTATAGTCCCGCCGAAGCGAATAAAAATAAAGTATTCACTCGCCTGGATTAATTTATGTAATGTAATCATCTCGCTTCCCCTCTCTCTCTCTCTTTACCGCTCTTCCCTTCTCTCTCGCTCGCTCTCTCGTCTTCTCTTTGTGGGTGGCAGATTAAGATGTATGGAAATCCTTGGCCAGGACTTGGTCACCACCGTTGCCGTTGGCTGTCGGCGATGCGCAGCGCGAATGCAGTGCTGCAGTGCTTTGCGTCCTCGACATTAGCGCTCAAATCCAATCGAAGTGTAACAGCCTCCTAATAACAGGCCATACGACACTCACACACACACACACACACTCACACACCAACACACAGACACGCCGTTCTCGTATACTTGTTGCTGTACATCACGCTTCGAATCACCGTTTCCCCCTCGTTGGTTGTTGCAGCATAACATTGTTGCACTCGCATTCGATGAAGAATGGGGGTTGGGAGGAGGTGGAACCCTTTTCATGCGGAGCGCCTTGCAATGGGGTCAGGGGATGAGGTTTGACAGATATGACACTTCAAGTCCATCGGGACCGTCCTTCCAGCCTTCTCTGTTTGTGCCAGCGTACCGAAAGAAGGAGGAACAGGAGGATGGATGGAGGGAAGGGGAGGTAGCAAACTTTGCACCTCCCCAATCCCCCAACCCCTCCAATGGGCGTGTGAGGGAGGACGAAAGTTTATTCCTTTTTCCCCGCTGTCAATCACTCTGCGGAGGCCTTTCACTCTCTTTCTCTCTCTCTCTCTTTCTCTCTCTCTCTCTCTCTCTCTCTCTCTCTCTCTCTCTCTCTCTCTCTCTCTTCCACGGCGGAAGGTAATGTCGATCAGCGTCGAAAAGTGTTGGAGGAAAACTTTTCTGTCGCCAGTTTGGTCGCTTGGCCGTCCGTCCGTGTGTGTGTGTGTGTGTGTCCAGTGCAGGCCAATGTGCGAGTGGTTGGTTGGCCGAACTTTGTTGCCGAGGCCAGGCCACAACTTTGCCACAGGCCCGTCCTCTCCCATGGGGAGGGGGGGGGGGAGGAAACCAATTGGGTGCAAAAATGGATCCCGAAATGTTGCTGTTGGCTGGAACAACGAGGTTATCCTTTCCGTTATCCTCTGCCCCGTTCATGTTTACCGAAAATCCCTCGGCCAATCCAGAGTGTGTGTGTGTGTGTGTGTTAGTACCATTGATAGCAAGCAAGCACTAGCAGGCGGTGAAGGGAGTGGAGGAGATGCTGGCTGCCAAAATGTGAACTCGGCCTTTTCAAAGTCGAAGGATGTCATGAGGGATTCAAACTGCAAACTACGAGCGATCCATTGCTGCAGAGCTGGTGCTATGAGACTCCCTAGGCAACCAACGGAAGCCCGGGAAGCCAGTCTAGTGAGGCATTGAAGTGATACGGAAGTGACTTACCAAGGGAACCAAGCACAGGGTTGGTACACTGCAATCCCTGATCAACTCGAGCCAACTCACGAATGATTGAGACTCATACCCCTTGATAATGGCGACCGTTTACTAAAGGGGAATCATAGGAGCACAACATTCCCATGTTCCTTCAATCGAAAAGTGTCAAAAAACTGACAAAAAAGTGTCTAAAACTGGTTAACTGATCCTTGCGATACATTCATTAGCTTGGCGCTTTGGTTCCATGCGGTACATGATCCTTTGACAATCCTGTTGTGGAATTAAACTGCAGTCTTTGCAGAGAACCGTTCTGCCCGCAATATCCACGGGTTTTTTTTCTTGAATCGCGGCTCTCGGTTAACAAACAACCGTGGTCCTGTCACTAGCAAAGCTAACAAACGATTGGCATTACTCAAGCCGAATAATAGAAGATTTTAATAACCCTATGCGCCTCAAACCTGTCTGGTTGTAGCATTGCGCCGCCTCTATTTCAGTTTGGTTGCATCATCTGCTCTTCCTCGTACCACTATGTGTATCAATCTGATTGAAAATATTTAACGCTAATTTACTAAATACGTTCTGCGGTTCTTCCCTTGGTTCAATCGCTCATGTCTGCCAACTTACTCAGCCAGGACCCTACTGCTAGGAATAGTGTTGCTTCGGTCGTGCGGGCTGTTAGCTCATCGCACCCGTTTTATTGCAGGGATCATCACAGCATACGTTGAGTCTAGCGAGATGAGCTACCAAATCAAAGATCCTTCTACACTCATGGTAGTTTCCTGAGATCCCAGTCCGGTCTAGGTGTCTTCCGAGGTGACGCACGTTCTGTGGGGTCGAATAACCCCATCGTACCGTTTATTTCACTGTTCATTAGCACCGCTTCGACTTCTACCAACAATTTGCGTATTACCGCAGCCTAATCTTAGTGTTAAATTAAATATTTAAAACCATTGTGTGTCAGATGAGGGTTTTTTTTTAAATAATAAACAACAATAAACAATATACAAAACTTGGATCCTATTCGGAAATCAAATAGATGTATTGAACTGCCGTTTAGCACAAACCATCAAGTGATACGAACCGTAGAGATTGTGTTAACAAAACTTTCAAATGTTGAAGAAAGAATAGTGCGCTGCCTCCCCCGAGTTCAGCTCCAAACTACGGATCGCGAATAGTTCCAGAATGTATCTCTCCCTCTTGTATACGGCTTATCTTCTTTTCCTCTTTCCACAACCCAAAGTACCAATAATTCAAACAAAAGGCTCGATGAAACGCAGAAAGCATGGCCATGGTCACCGTGAGAATGCCTACTTAACGATTCAACCCCCAGAAAACGAAGGGGAGGTTGAAAAGCCAGCCAGAAACGGACCCCTGGCACGCACCGTAAGACACTCGGGCTGCAATTAGGCCGAACGATTTCTGTCACGTAAATTAGCTGCATTGTGGAATGCTTTCAATCCACGCACGGTAGTGAAAGCGAAGGGGGGAGAAAAAGATAGAGAGCGAGAGACAGACGGGGAAAGGTCGGCTTTTGGTTTCGGAATTGCGCGCGCGATCCGCTATCTAGCCAGCCAACCGGCCAGCCAGCCAGTGCCAAGGATGCGTGCGATGCGGCGTTCACGCGACTAATGCTCGGTGGTTTTAAGCCGACAATCTATTGGAAGACCAAAGAGGAGGCTAGAGTGTATGTGTGTGTGTACGTATGTGTGTGTGTGTGTGTGCGCAGTAAATTCGAACAAAATATTTCCTCATTATCCCTGTGACCCTGTGACCGAACGACCGAACCGAACCGCGAAAAGTAGATAATTTACTCCCAGCCCAGGAACCCCCAGCCGAGGACCATCCTCTCGGTTTCGGTCTCGGAATCGATTGTGCCTGGAACTAGGTGCCAGCTGCTACCAGAAGGGAAGCTAAGGAGTGGGACGGAGAGCAACAGAGCGAGAGAGCGAGAGAGTGAAAATTATTTCTTAATAAACCCAATATCTATCGAACCCCCGGACGATGCGCCAACGGACGTGTGTGTGTGTGTGTGTGTGCTCCGAAGCCCGGTGGTCCGCTCTCGGTCCCTTCTCGGTCTCTTCTCGCCGGCCTTCTCACGCCCTTCCTCTAGGGTAGAACCTCTCTTAATCTTAATTAGAACCCCGTTTCGAAGCTGGAACCGAGAACCGTGGCTCGTTAGTCTGCCTTCAGTGCTGCCTTCAGAGCTCCCTGTTCCGCTTGGTACCGGGGGATCGATTTACTAATTTTGCCCTCTCCCCTTCCTCGGCACACTCGCCTCCAACCCCAATGGTTGATGCAGCAGCAGCTCTATCGAACGCGAGAAGAACACTCACCATTACCGCCTTCAGTGTGTTGCTGCTGCTGCTGTTGTATGTGGTCGCTGGTGGTGGTGGTGGTGCCAGCATTTATGCTCACGCTTTATGCCATCCCGTGCTGTGTGCTGCCACTCGTGCTCATCCCGGTTCCTCAGTAAAGTCAGGATGTATCGCTGGCAGGAAATTTAGCCACTTGCGCATTGCCGACACCACCACCACCATTGGCAGGCGGCGGTTTTGCAGAGCGAACCCGTACGAGCGAACGAACGAACGAACGAGAATCCGCTCGGTAAACCGCACAACTTACTACAACTCATTTCCGCACTTTCGCACTTTGGCGCAACCCTTACCTCTTTGCTGCCTTGGCTGCATGCTACCTGGTGGTAGTGGTGGTGGTCCGGGGTGTTGGGGTCGCCTTACCCATTTTCAGCGCGAACACGGCCCGCGCGATAAAATAAAACAATCTGGATTTGCGCGAAAGCACGGGCACTGGGAGCGGGCGTAAAATATTCATTTCCACACGCTGCACGTTCTTCGTTCTTCTTGTTTTTTCTCTTTTTCTTTTATCTCGCTCTCTTGCTGTCGACGGGCGGGGAGGATTGTAACAAATAGAAAGGCCACAACCGCCACACCGCCACACAGTGGCACGCTTTCTTGCTTGCCGACAAACTACAGCGCCAGGTGAGAGAAGAGCAATTCCGAGGCACAATCCGCGGCCATTCGAGAGACGAGTTTCGATCTGAGCGATTGGAAAACGTGAAAAACGGAATAGTGGGATGCGAAGTGCGAGATGCATTTTGAACAGTTAATTTAAACTTTTTCAACTGCTTCGCTAGTGGTATGTGTAGCTGTATGATGCTTTGCTGCGGTCAGGTTGTTGATTACTAACGTATCGTATTCGTATGTGTTTTACTTTCACGATGTACTGCAATTCATTTTTGCTATAACTAGATTAACAGGTGGATTGCACTGGTTTGCGATACTTTATATGTTTCTTTTATATATCTTTCTATTCTTCATCTTTGCTTTAAGTCTCTTTTTTTATAATTTATGCTTATATTACGATGATTTGAAATCGGTATTAATGTCTTTTATGAAAAAAAAAATTGCATTTTCTTTTCATCTTCTTTGTACTGTACTCCATAATGATAGGAGTTCATTTACATTATGTTTTATGCTTTGGTGCATCGCGCAAATCATCAATAGCATCGCGTGAAAAGGTTTTCTCTTATCGATAGAGAAGCTTATTTACATTCCCGGCAAACAATATTCACGCCATGTTTCCGGAGCTAATGTGCGAAGCCTTCTCCACCGAAAGTTAATAGGCGTAAAAGCGACCGTGCGTCACTTAATAAACCTTTTCGCTAATTCACTCCCGCCCGAAAAGCTCATCCTCTATCACTATCGATCTTCGGCGTCCTATCGTATGCGACAGTCTGCGCCCGGAACGGCCACAAGTGCCCACCAGGGTCCCCCGTGCTCGGGCACAGCATCTCCCAAGAGGTGCTGCCTTTTGTCGACAGCAGCTTCCGCGCCGAAAATTAATGCACCAAACGCCACGCCACGCCACCGAATCCAGCAAAGGTCCCGCAGCCCCTTCCTCGTGGGGTTCCAATTTGCCTTCGAGCTGCCATCGAGCGGCTTTTGAGCGGCAAGAAACCAGCGAGCCGCAAGGACCCGCTCGGTGGCGCTCCACCACGCAAGAAGTACGACACTTTTAATAACTTTCAAATTTTACCACCAAGCATAAATCATATTAATAATAATTTATTGCTAATTATTATCGCGCGCGCGCGAACACTAGTCAGGCCGGGTGGACTCCCGGGTTTCCGAGGCGTGTGCTGAATGTGTGCGCGGTGCTCACCATCCACCAGCAAGACGCTCGAGAGACCGACCAACTCCGCCTCGCCAGGGATGGGCCTTACGAAAAGCATCATCGTTGCGCGACACTTCGGTGCGAAACCGGATCGATTACTTACCTCGGCAGCATCGAAGGAGGTGGACCAGCGACAGCGCCATCGCCGGGTCTTTAGCAGGAGACCAAAACCTACCCGTTAACAAGCGCGAGGCGTGATTGAGACAAGCGAACGGAAGCGGAATCCCAGCAGCCGAAAAGCCGTTTCCAGTTGACAGCTACCAGGCGCCTCCATCAAGCCTTTCAACGATATGAAGCTGCTGCTACTACTACCACTACTACTACCGCTCCTACTGCGGTGCGGCAACGTCATTAAACGGGGCAATTCATTTGGAAAGTTTTGCGAATAAATTTGCGAATGTTTTTCGGTTTTCATCCATTTTTAAAAACCAAAGCAATCCCCGGGAAGGGGTTGAAGGTTATTATGTCTGGTGGAATCGCTATCCTGTATCAGCAGCGCAGCAGTTGGCTAAGAAGCAAAGGGACCAAATTAACCCACAATCATCGATTTACATCTTCTGTGCAGTGATCGAAATTCGTGTATCCGCGTAAACTCTAACACACAACATGTAACATCAAAACAACAAACACTTCAAACGAAAACAAATTATCAACGAGAATCACCGAACGATAACGGATTAAACGACCGGTTTTGCTGGCAAACTATAAAGTGACGCTGAGAGGCCACTGAAAAGGCGGACCATAAAGCGCACCGTAAATGGATGGTTCCCCTGGGGGAGGGGGCGAGCGACGTGATGTTGCAGAGCGTGTAAGGGTTGTCCCAACCCCCTTTCCAACATGTTCCACATCAATGATGAGAACCGGACCCCGGGGGTAGGGGGTCTGCCAATTCACCGGAAGCGCCATTTATTTAATCTTCTCCCTTCCGAAGACGACGACGACGAGGACGGAAGCAACCAAACCAAGAAGCGTGGCCAGGAAGCGGCCGGCAGGGAGTAAAGTCAAAAATAAATCCAAAAATTACAACCATCCGGACGGACGACCATCCGGAAAGCCGGCCCCCCCGGTCGGAAGCATAAAACTCGCTTAAATCCTTTTATTTATTTCACACCTTGACACTCCTGCCATCGGGGCACGGGATCGGGGCAACGGCAAACACGCGTTTGATGCGGTTAACGGAAGCCCGGGGGGGGGAAGAGGAAGTTGCCGCTGCTGCTGCTGCTGCTGCTCTGTTCCATCTTTAATATCCCGTTCTGCCTGACCTCCCTCGTTCGTTCGTTCGTTCTCCTCTTCCCTTCTTCTTCTTCCTCTGGTTATTAACCGCGTTCGTATTTTCGTTTTGCGCTGGCTTCAATAATGAAAATGGTGTAATAAAAGGCGCGCGGCCACATTCCGGCGTGGCCTTCCCGGGCTGGTGGTGGTTGTGATGGTGGTAACGATTTACGAGAAGCTGCAATCTTGCTGCGGCGCTTGCTGCTGCGTTGCGCTGCGCTGTGTCGAGTTGAGAAGGAAGAAGCGGCTGGCGGTTTGGCGACGACCTAGATTTGCGTCGCTCCGTCGTTGTTGTGGTACCGGTCGGTGTTTTGGTTCGTTGGTGGGGCTTTGGCCGCAGAGCTACCGGAACTACCGGAACGCCTATATCACTCCCACAAAATCCGCCTCTCTCTCTCTCTCTCTCTCTCTCTCTCTCTCTCTTTCTCTCTCTCTTTCTGATCTCATCTGGCTTCATCATCTTGCAGCATCTTGTCGAAAAGACGCAAAACAAATCGATAGCCAGTAAAAGGAATAGAGAAAGAGACTCCCTCTCTCTTTCAAAGAGAGAGAGAGAGAGAGAGAGAGAGAGAGAGAGAGAGAAAGGAAAAGAGAAAGGAAGAGAGAAAGGAAAAGAAAGAGGGAGAGAGCGAGTCAACAAAGCAAGAAAAAAAACAGGGCGAGAACAATCGAACAGCAGAAAGAAAATGCCAATCAAGTCTGTCAAGGTGCAGCGGTGTGCGGTTCCCGAGGGATACTTAGGGGTTGAGATCAACCTCTCCTCTCTCCCTTTACAAGGGATGGTGGTTAATGCTGGCGTGTTATTTATTGCCACTGCCGCTGCGTGGCCCCGTGGTGCCCGTGAGCCGTTTGACGTTTGATTTGACGTTGACGTCGTGCGTGGTACGGGACGGTACGGCACGACACGACATTCGCACGCATCCCAGCACGTCGTACCCGTACTCTTGTCCACACACACACACGTACGCGCGCACGCACACGCAGCGAGAGCTTTTTGAGGCCGTCAAGACGCTGGTCGCGACGCGTTTTCAACCGATTTCCCACGACGCTCGTCACGTACAAAACGAATCTTCCTCCACCATCCTCAACCATCCACCTTCCTCCATGGTCTCTCTCTCTCTCTCTCTCTCTTTCTCTCTCTTTCTCTCTGTCTCTCTGTTTCTCGAGCCATAACCTGCACGGAATGGTTGCGAATCCTCCAAAGGATAACTAGTCCTTGGGTAGCGTCGCAAAAAAGGCTCGCGTCGCGTCGGAACGGAGCGTCTTGACGTAAATCGCATCGCAACCCAGCCCTGTCAGCGGTAAGGGAGGGCAAAGGGGGGAGGGGGGAGGGTGAGTTAAAGGCAGACAAAGGGTGTGGTTGCGTGGGATACCTCCGCCGCTACTGCTGAAATCTCTTTCCCCGAAATTTTCAGAAGGAGCAGAAGCTGGAGCTGGAACATTGGCCCACACTGGATGCTGCAGAACCAGATGAACCAGACCGATCCGGCGATCCATCTCATCGTCAGCAGAGAGGGCAGAGGGCAGAGAGAGAGAGAGAGAGAGGCGCTACAGCTAATCAAGGGCTACCTTCCCCTGGCCGCTATGCCCCGGATTATCCACCACCTTCTGTTCAGCTCTCTCTCTCTCTCTCGCTCTCTTTCACGACAATAGCTGCCAGCTGAAGCTCCGAGTCGCGCTAGGACCTTCTAGGACCCTTTGTAGCACCAACGTTCGGCACACGCACACACAGACATCAGCACGAGCGCTCGAGTGCGTTGTTTTATGTGTTGGCGTATTTTGCGATGCGTTTGGTGCCTTCCACACGCACACGGGGTCATTATAAAAAGGGATCCATGCCCCCACCCAACCTTCCCTTCCCTTGGTGGCCCACCCCTCCAAATCAGCGCTTAACAGCGTTGGGGCGTTGGTGTGTATGAGTGTGTTTGTAAGAAGTGTGCTGGTGCGAGCGGTGCGAAAACGCACCCCGACCGCACACTCACAGTGATCCCCGGGTATACGGACCGACCGATAAAGGAGAGGGGGGGGGAAGGACGCATCGAGCCCCTCACATCGCTTTTGGTTCGGTCTCTCGCACGCAAAAAAAAACACACACACAAGACACACGCTGCCCCACAGTGGAATAGGTCAAATGACGTTTACGCAGTTACGCGCTCATCCCTATTGTGTGAGAGCGTGTGTTCGTGTATGTGTGTGCGAGCGGGAGTGATGGTGAGATAGATAAAGGCAAGAGAGCTCGCTCTCTCTCTCACTCTCTCCTTCTCACGAGATAGTAACATGCCATGCTGAACACTCACTGGCACTGGTCCTTTGATCCGAGGATGGAACTCATTCGCTGGGATGGAACCCTTGGACCAATGCGTGCCTCGTTCCGTGTCGAGTGTCGAGACCCCGGTCCCTCGTCCTCGATTACGATTGCTCAACACAAAACACACAACACGCAATCGATGCTGTGCACCACCTTATCAGTGGCGATAAGTGGGCAGAAAAATAAAACGAAACAACGAAGAGAACAAGAGCATCTTTTCGCTTCCTTGTTTAAAACAAAACGAAGCGGAAGCGAACGAAATGTCTGGTTCTGGTGCCACTCTGATGGCAATAAGTGTTACGAAAACAACGACCGAGCGTGAGAACGTTGGAACGTTGGACGTTGGATAGCGCACGTTGCTTTTGGCTCGCTACCAACACCGAAGTGCGCCGGCGCGGCCACATCCCGGGCACAACATAATATCGCTGAAGACCCGAGGGTTCCGAGTGCTCTCGAGGGTTCTCCGTTCTGCTGCTGCTGCTGCTGCCTTCAGTTCTGTATTCACGTAACGTGCCTGCGTGTGTGTGTGCGCGCGCTCACTAGGTCCTGCCTCATTCTCGGTCTCCGTTTCTCTCATTCTCTCGCTTCCATTTAAGGGCACCGTTGCTCCAGTAGCTCGGGCTCCGAGTCCTGCCAGTCACTCACGAAAGCTTCGCTTTGCTGCGTTTGATTTTTTGTTGTTGTATTGGAATGAAGAGGGGGTTGTTGCGAGGTGCGCCCCCATCGCTGAGTCCCAGTATCGAGAGTCCCCGCGTGAAGAGAATTTCAATGTTGTGCGTGTCTTTGCCCGTTTTGTTGATAACATTCACTCGTTCAGTCGGTTGGTCGGTCGGAATGGGATGGGATGAGGGGTGAGTGGCTGGGTGGGGTGGATGGAAAGGAAAGGGATGGTATGGCCCGGGTGTGCGCGATTGGGTCGCATGATAAATGTCTTTTTTATTGTTTCCAGCGAAGAACTTTGTTTTACTCTCCGCGTCACTCTTCGGCGCGTTGAGTGTGTTGGGGTGAGGGGAGGGGGAGGAGGGGGGAAGGGGTTGGAGGATGACAATTCGCTTCATCTCGCCGCTCTAATGAGTGGGTGTGTGTGTGGGCGAGAGCAGCGAGAAAGGAAGGCATTGGGGAAGGTCAACTGTTCTTTCTTCTGCGCGTTCGTTTGTTTGCTTACTTCGCCTGCCGCACATGCGTGTGTGTGTGTGTGTGTGCACCGCTGCTCCTCCTCGCAGCGATCGTGGATCGTTGGCAGAAACCGAGCGCCGTGCGCCCGCTGCTCGGTTGTGTTTTTGATTATCCCTTTTTTGTGTGTGTATGTTGGTGTTGGAGAAGTAGAACCTCCTTGGGAGGCATTGTTTCCGAAGCCCGTTCCATTAGAGATGCCATTCATTGAGCAGAGAACCACTGCTTCGGTTTCGTTTCTTTTCCTCTTTTTTGCCGATTTTTTGCCTCTTTTTTGCCTCTTTTTTTTCGACGAAATGCTGCGCCAGATCGTTCTCACACCATTCTTATCGTCTCTCCTACCGGGGGCTCATTCATTCTACGCCCTGCGTGCTCTGGCCCTGGCTCTGGCCCCGCGGGCGTCCTCCTCAAACAACACTCGGAGCCATCGCAGCACATCTGTCGATTTGTCGTTTGTCGCCCACTCCGCGTGTTTTGCCTCCGGGTCCGGGTCCTTTTTGGGAGGTCCGAACACTTGAAGTACCATTCGTCTGGTGCTGGCTGCTTCTGATGGTGGTACAGCTAGGCGCTAGCAACAATGACTCCCGGTCTTACGGGTACCAGCGGGAAAGTTCGCAAAAAAAAAACACGCGGAAGCTTTGCGAGCTGCGAGGGGATTACCATACTTCCGACTCTCTCTTTCTCTCGCTTTAGGGTGCTTTGCTGGTTGGCACGATGATGAATTGGAAAAGCTGGGCACCGTAGCGCCACGGGAACCGCGCGCAAGGCACACGAAATACCCGAACACGAACACCCGTCAGCCGGGGGATTAGGGAATGAATGTTAAACAGATGTATCGCCGCCGTCGGAACGGCTGCTGCTGCTGCTGCTGCCGTTCGCTGCTCGTCGCCATTCCAATAAATATCGACCAACCGACGACGGCGGCGCTGGTGGTGCTGGTGGTGGTGTTGACAGCGTGGATTGCCGGATCGCTTGCCTGGTTCGGCTCGGTTCAACCGTTTTTTTTTTTGTTTGTTTGTTCGGTCCCTTCGAGGGGCTTCCATTTGGCGGTCCGTAGGTCCGCTGGCCTTACTCCTTCACTTTCCAGCAACCGCTGGATCTCAAATCGATCGGCCGCATACGGAACGCGTACGGAAGAACCAGATGGGATCGACCTACTCGATGCTGCGGCCGATGCTGCCGGTGCTGCGATGGTTTCAGTTTAACGCATTAATTATGCTGCGTCCCTTTTTTTTCACCCCACGATTGATACACTTCTGGGACGATCTGGACGAAGTAAGGAGAGGAAGGAGACCCGGTGTGCGTGTGTGTGTGTGTGCGTGCCATTTACATTTGCATTGCGCGGTGGCAGAGATGGAATAATTAGACGGAAGCGCAGCCAGCGCTAGGATGGGCGCTGTTCCCATCGGAACAGATCAAAGTGCCACCAAAATTGCGATTGGGAGGTTAGGGGAGGATATTTACATATTCATTGATCGTGATGGTGGATGATTCACTGCCGAGGGTTCGGGCACGACCAAATTGTGCTTCTGATTGGAGCCCCAATACTATCGCGCACTTGCGTACGTACGCGTGGTATGATTTATGTCGCGCGAAAAAACGCGGGATGGGGGTATAGCAAAAAGTTAATTGGGATCGTATGACGGCGCTTTGCATCGTCGACCCTGGCAAGGATGAAAGGGGAAAATTACACAGAGAGTGGTCCATTTTCGTTGCACGTTCAATTGTACTGTACGGTCGCTCGTAGTAGCAGTGAGCTCTTTGTGGTGCGCGAGGCATACCTAAGATCACGAATCTTATTACCTAATCGCAACATGTAAAAATGGTGGTGTTATCCAATCTATTTGCTGAATTTTTCAATCTTTAAAAACAATCCCTACCATGAAATAGTTTATACTCGAGTGCTAATGAAGTGCAAGTTCTATTTAGTTTCGGATTTCGAAGGCTGTTAAAGGTATTGGTAAGCAAATTGATCGTTCAAATAAATCACCAAACGTACTCGTAAATTCACAAATAAGCAACATAAAACCATATTCTGGAGCGAATTTTAATTAAAAGATCCTATGAACCATAAATTATGCCGATTTCTTTCATGATTTTCATGATTCGAGACCTCAAAGATTTGAGGGTAAAATGAGTTCAAAATAAGTGTCTTTTACTCAGCTCTTTGGTGCAATGTCCTGAACAAATAGACACATTCAATATACCTCATTTGAACCAAAAAAGGTCCAATAAACAGTCAACGTGTATAATGTGCACTATTTGTTGAAGCATGTTTAGTATCGTATCTGATTCGCAATGCTTTGAAACAGCGTATAAGTATTTTAGAAGCAGAACATATTGCTATGCTTCCTCGCCTCAGGAAAATGTGTAAGATTGGAATTTCATATTTACTTCTCAAAAAGCAATACTTGATTGTTAACCACCACCATTCGTTGGCCACCAAGACAGTCAAAACTGTTGGGCAAACTATTTTATTTTAAGCAGAATATCATCTCCTACAAATGGTCAATTTCAAGCCAAACCGCTTATCCTCAACCGGTCCCTGCGTGTTGTGGTAAAGAGCAAAGAAAAGTTTAAGTTTTTCTTAGTCAATTGATACCAAAAATTCAACCTAAAGGATTTTGTGTTTTCAGTGAAAAGCTTTAAAGGTCAATTTGATAGAAAGTGTTTTTCGCTCGTGAGACCTGTGTTATCGCCGCTGATAACCAACACCCGCCGTCCGTGTTATAAAACATATAAAACGATTGATGGAGTGGCCCCCAGCCCGACCCATCCGCCATACCATTCGCCATGCCATCTGATATCGGTTATCATGCTGCCCCGTGTTGCCACCAACCAACACATCATCATCACAGGAAAAGACACCACGGGGACCGACCGACCGGGGCGATGAAACCGAGGAACCGAGGAGGGGGTTCGGTATCGGGTTCAACACGCCTCCCATTTCAAAGCATTCGGTCAAAGCATACCACTCCCCCCCCCCCCTTCACCCATCGTGCAGGTTCATAAATTGTATTCTTTCATCTCCCTCGGAGCCTCGGCCAACGACTCGCCGTTCCGTTCCGATTTGGCAACCTAAGGGATGCCCGAGAGTGGGGACGAAGGGAGAAGGGGGCGCGGGGTGTGAATTTTTGGTCGAAATTTTCATATCCGCATACCCGGGGCACCGATTGGACACCTCTACCCGAGATCATGGCATCGGATTGCTGGCTGCTGCCGGGTCGCCGTGGATCAGATTGAGCGTGAAATATGCCGCCCCCCAAAAAAGAGAGAGTGGAGGGTGTCGGTGGATGGGTGGGGCAGTGTTTCAACATAATTCAAGCGTGCCCTGTGCCAGTGCCAGTGCCCCGGGACTCCCAGACTGTTGCCAGATGCCAGATGTAATCAGGTCATCCCGTAAACCCGTTCTGTCGTCATTCCCGTCGCCGGACTTCCAATCGCTGCACTCTGGTGTTTGTGTACGTGTGTGTTGGCAGGAAATTCCTGCAGCAGGAGAGAGGAAATAGTGAGAGAGGTGAGGGGTTTTTAAGGAATTTTCAATATTCATCACCACTCCACGCCATTGCACCACCATTTCCAGTTTGCCGATTCCCGGTCTCGGTGCAGAAGATCAAGGACCTGCCGGCCGACCAGCCGGCCGGGTATTGAATGATCCTCTCTACTCACGATCCTCTCTCTCTCTCTCTCTCTCTCTCTCTCTCTCTCTCTCTCTGCGCGGCACTTGGTTTCACTTTATTCAATTTCAACTGCTGCAACTCGTTCAATCCCGGGACCCTAAACCCGATGCTCTCTCTCTCTCTCTGGGTACTCGGTAAAGCCGCCACCATCTGGATTGTGCGGTCGGCATGCGGCAACTGAAACGAGAATCAGGGACAAGGGGAACGGGCGATGGTGGCCGGCCACCACGATGGCCGTGGACCATCGCATTTCGTAGGCATATGCGAGCATTAATAATTAATGTCGGTTATTAATAATTACTGTATCTTCTGGAGCGCACCAGAGAGAGAAAGAGTGAGAGAGGGGTCCGGGGTGTGCGATGGCCATGGCCGTCCAGACCGGATGCTTCCAGACCATCGGTACCGGCCTGGTTCCTGGGACCTGCTGGTGGTCAGCCACTGCGGCGGTAGTCGGCCAGTGCTTCGGGTTCTCCGGTCCATCGTCATGAATATATTCAGATGCTTAGCGCGTCCTGCCTCACCTTCCCTTCCCCGCATTCCCCTTAACTGGTCACATGCTTCACGAGCGAGAAAGAGAGAGAAAGAGAGAGAAAGAGAGTGAGTCCATTTGGCCATCGGAGTAGTAGCATCGTGCTGTGCGTTCGCATGAGATTGAGCAACTGACATCCAGCAGCAGCAGCAGCAGCACCAGCAGCAGTTGGCCATCCTGCACCCGGGGCCGAGAAGTCCTGGGACCACTGGACCCTCACTCAACCTCCCCCTTCCACACCATTCATTCCACCTTTTCCTGGGACCCTTGGAAGGTGATGATGATAATTTTGCAATCCAAATGAAGGAAAAGGAAAAGAAAAGAAATGGGCAGCACCAGCGGTAGTGGTGGTGGTGGCGGTGGTGCTCCTAGTCCCAAAAAACCCTCCCATTCCCAGTGTCTCCTGCGAATCCTATGCTCGACTACTGCTGTGTGTGTGTGTGTGTGTGCGTGATGATGATGATGATGGCTTTGTGCCAGCAGCTTGAAGTGTGCCAAGCGGCGCAATGCTGTTTGCCAATGGACGAGCAAGTAGCAAGTAGAACGCAGTCTGCGGGGTGGTGGTAGAGCAGAGGCGAGGTGAGACCTCAAGCCCAGGAGCCCCCTTTCTCTTGTGTGTGTGTGTGTGTGATAGCTGGATCGTTTGGACGGTTGCGAAAGACAGTGGGTTTGAACTTTGAAGAAGAAGATGATGATGATGCTGCTGCTGCTGCTGGTCGATCCTCAACCGTTTGTAGACTCCGAGTGTGTGTGTGTGTGTGTGTGTGTGTGTGTGTGTATGTATGTGGGTCGGTATTATGCAGGGCTCGATTTTAAAGAGATTTAATTTCACTTCATTCCACCGACGCCGTTCGCTGCCTCTGCCTCGCTTCGGCCTCCAAACCCCAGCTCTCTTTCCATCGCTCCACCCCACGGCCAGACCGGCTGTAAAGGGGCGAATCATGCCCCATCGCACCCCTCTCCCCGCCGGTGTCCGATGGTGGTTCCTGGTGTTTGAATTATGAAGTACAAAAGGTGATGTTGTAAATTAATAACATGCGGCTGGCTCTTGGCTCTCTTTCTCGCTCTCTCGGTTCTCTAGCTCTTGGCAGCTCCTTTCTGACGTCATTCGTCTTGTGCGAGTCCTTCTGCTCCTGCTGCTGCTGCTGCTGCTGTGAACGCTTACGTTGGCCAGAAGACAGACAGATAGAAACATCGTACTCGTGTGCGCACACACACACACACACACACACACATACACTGAGGGGCGCTGTAGGCTTGTTGGTTTGTCTGCAGTAGACACTCCGAGCTAATTGTGCTGAAGGTCCGTGTAGCCTAAAGGTTTTGCGAGCCGGAGCAGCCGAGTAGGGGTTCCATCCAGCAGTAGGATGCCAACGTGTGCCATAGTAGACTGACGGAGACTCGTGCAGCCGTCGGATGGATAGAGTTTTGTTACTGAATTGCGCTAGAATCTCATTCAATGGGAGGGCAACGTTTGAGGTTTACTTTATTTCGAGTGCAAGAGTGAGTTACTGTTTTGCTGACGGTAACACACATTACCAAGCATCAATCTTTGAAAACTGATTATTAGTACTGTAAGAAAAATTGCGGTCGATCAAAGTGTTAATAGTGATAACAGTTTCTTCTAAAAGAGTGCACAAAATTCCATAGAAACCTAGGGGAAAATGATATATTGTACTTCCACAATCACAATGCTTTTCATATTTACAGCCCCATCCATTTTCTCTGCACTAAGGTTACGATGCAGAACCAAACTGTAAATGAGAATGCATATGTGATAGCAAACCGAAATTCAATCAATAGATCTTCCAAACTATAAATAGGGAACCTTTAGGGAACCTTTCGAGAAAAAAACGGGTATTGCGAAATAAAAAGCTCAATCGCACTTGAAACGGTTTTAGTACTATCGTAATACAAAATGTTAAAGCATAACTTCTAGAAGCATGAAGTGTGTCTCAATTCACAGCTCATTATTAACTTCTTAGTAAGAATCAAGCAAGAAATTTAATGATCAACATAACAAACCAATGAGCTTATTGCCTCAAGATGAAATATAAAACTAATAATCAGCAGTAAATCTATCGAGATCATAAATACAATCATAAAAATATCAGACAAAACCATCAGTATCAGTTAAAAACTCATTTTTCAACTCAAATAAATTTAAATTCAAGCACCCACTAACTACTGCAAAATATTTATAAAAATTCATTTCTACTGAAAAAAGTGTATTATTTCATTTTTATTTTGTTATAAGAATGAACTGATGAAAAGTCAAACCCAATGTATCCCAACTTTCAGAAGAAAAAAACAACTTACCACATTGTCCAAAATATGAACAAAAGGCTTGAAAGTATTCAAGGTCCAGGGCTCCAGGTTCATTGTACGAGTAGTGTCTGTTGTTTATATCTATCTCATTTTACATCAGGCGCAATGAGGTATACTTCTGAATTTCTTTTCTCTTTTAAGTCACTTTTACAATCCACGAACTTATATACCTTTTTCTAATCTCCCTTGCGCTGCACACAGTTGCCAGTAGATGTAATAATTGAACCAAGCTCATTCACGCAAATGAGCAGCTGAAGTTAGGACATTTCGCACAAATATCAATCGATGTCCCCGAACGTCACCACTTCATCGGCAAGGAAAATACTAAAAATGGACGACCAATCCATCAGCCCAATCCCATTCCATACCAAAACCAATCCACCTCGACTGACTCCGCTAATGGAACACAAACTGGAACACTACCACTACCACCACCACCAGTCGCAGCATAACTCGCCGAACGCGAAGCGCCACCCCGGCTGGAATGCAAATATGTTGCTCAATCATCGGCGAAACTTCTGAAAACACTCTCCCCGCTCCACTCCACTCCACTCCACCCCACTCCACTAGACCATTCGCGAAGAGCTTTTCTGGCTCAACGGGGTCAACGATGTAAACAGCGTTTTATCACCCGGACCCCTCCCAAAACCCTCTCACTGGCACCTCTTGGGGGAGAATAGTGATGAAACGTAACTGGCGACCACCACCACCACCACGGTTTCACGGTCCCACTCCTAAAAAGGGCCGGACGAGCACTGCACTTTGGTCGCACGTCAAAAGTGGCCGCTTGCAAGGTGACACCAGTGTCACCACCCGAGTGGCCATTACGACGAATGGAACGCGCACCTTTGCAACGCTTCAAGCGGGTTCGCTAATCATTGGTTTTGATCCTGGGTTCCGAGTTTTCGGCGAGCGAACCATTCATCCAGCCATGTAGCCAAGTGGCCACTTGCTTCCCCTCTCGAGAAGGACATCAAACCTCGTCCCAAATCCCATCCCCCAAAAAAGGCTCTGGTTGGGTTGGTAAAAATTTCGACTGCCACCAACGTCCATCGGAGTGGCTCTCGAACTCGAACGTCTTCACTCGACTCGAAAGGAGCCGCGTCGCCGCATCGCTTGGATCGCTGCCAGCAGTTAATTGCGCTTCAAACCGGTTTCGGCGGGCGCTTCGCAGATGGCGGTGTGGCCGAGAGGAAGCCATTCGAGCACTTTTCAGCGTCGCGGTGCTCTCCCCCATCCCATCATCGAGTTGAGTTTTTGTGCATAATAGGTCACAGCATACACCATAAATACAGCTCTCTCTCTTTCTGTAGTCGGGTATCTCTTGTCTCGATGGACGGATGGATGATTGGAGCAGATGAATCGGCTTGATCTTGTCTTGTCTTGTCCGGTTGGTTTGGCAATCGGTGTCATCAACGAAGCGCGAACGCGATTCATCATTTGCGGAGTGGAGCCTCTTCCCCTTAGACCCCGTTAAATTTGTGTTAATGAAATTACATTCCTCCCCCCATCTCAGAAACCTCCTCCCAGGAAGGAGGGATACGAGATCAACAGCAGCAAAAGAACAAAGAAAAGCGCGGCTGCGGGAAATTAATTGAAATTAAGGATGCGCCACGTTGCTACCAGGGATCGATCGATGGAAAACCGGAATGGCCGGACGAGCCGGCCGGATGAGTTAATTTGATTATTACCAATTAGTACCCCCACCCCCCCTGCATTTCCTTCCCCGTTTGATGGTTGTTTGGTTGCTGACAACAACGGTTTACGGTGGCTCCCTGTTCCTCCCGTAATTAACTCGAACGCTCAATCAAATCAATTCCCATTTTAACCTTTTTCTTTCCATCGGGCAAGGGGTGGGCGCTAAATGCGTTCGAAATTCGCCGTCGATCAACCACCACCAACACCACTACCATCAGCAGCAGGAGTAGCAGCACCAATTTTTGGCTTGATCGAAGTGATTGAATTCCCCAGTTCGTGCTGATGCCGAGGCCGCGAAACAAAGAACCGTCCGCACGTGAAGGCGAAGAAAATTATGGAAATTACAAGGTACCAAACTCCCTCCCTACTGGTGGTGGGTGGTGGCGAAAAAAAGCACGCGTGTGGTACGCGAACCATCTCACCATCACCGTCGCGCTGATTGACATGCAAATTGGAACGCAACGCAACGCGCCCCGTCCCGATCGGGGAACCCCGATCGAACGTGTGCCACTGCCACCTCACCACCTCGACTCGTCTTTCGTGTCTCTTCCACGATGTCCGTCCAGTTCCGTCCAATTTCGACGACGCACCACGTCGACGACGTCACCGGCGACGCTGCCCCGAAACCCTAATTGCTCATCGACAGCAATTCATCGCGATTATCTCCATGCGCAATGATTTGTGTCTGGTTTATCTTATCCCCTTCGTCGAGCGTAGGAGCGGAAAGGATGGGAAGGGGGAGGAGAGGGGTGGCCACAGTTGGTCAGGCAACCCCCAGGCAAGGGAACCCGGCCTCAGGCTCAGGGCCTCAAGCAGCCTCAAAACCCAATTTATCACATTGTCGAAGACAATCCATCATGGCGACCATCCCCCACTCCCACCCGGGGTGGGGGGTGGCGGGTGGTTCGGGTCGAGGGCTCAATTTGAGAAATGATTCATTCCCTTTCGCGGCTTCTTTCCTGTTTTTTTTCGTTGCCTCCTTTCTTCTGGGTGGTCTTTTCCAAGTTCATTCGCCCATTCTTTCCATTTCATCTCACTTCACTGCGAGGCGCCTGCTCACCGCACCGCACCCCGCAGTCGCGCCCTCTTCCGGAAGTGCGTCATTCATTATTATGTTTGATGCCAGCGTACGGCCAGCGGGGCCCAGTAAGCATTCGTTATCCTCCAGAAGAAGGAAGCCAAAACCAATTCGGGTTTTTCCCCTGGTGCGCAATTGTGTGCGTGTCGTCGTTGGTCGCCAATCGTTAGTCCAGATCCAGATGAACGACAATTGTCATTACGATTGGTTTGATTTCGAAACCCTCGAGCCAGCCAAATTTAATGATTGACCAAATTTGATTTAGCGCACGCACACACTGACATAAGGCCAGTCAGTGGTTACGTGCAAGTTGGAACGACATGCGTCTCGTAGTAGGCCAGCAATCGCAGTAGACCTAAACCAAGGCGAGGTGGCTGTCAAAACGGGAACAAAGCCCAGGATGCCAGGAAAGAAGAAGGTCAATTTGTTGTCTCGTATCACGGAGGACGACGCCATTTCGTCCACAGAAAAAGCTGGACCTAACAAGACGCATGGTCGTCATCGTCGTCGCCATCGTTGTCAACATCGTCGGGATTACGCGTAATTGTGGCAAAGGTCCAAGATCGGTAGCCGGCGATAGGATACTGCCCACGGTGCGCTCGTGAGGTGAGTGAGTGACAAAAACCGAACAACCTTCAACCCTCGGAATGGGGGGGAGAAGGTAGCCGAGACGAGAAGAATGATTTACAGTCCATAGTGAGTCCTGAGTCCAGGACACAAATTATCAAATGGCGAACCAAGAAGTACTTGGCCGCCATTAACATCGTGTACCAACAAACATGTTGACATAACTAACACCACGTACGCTGTGCTGTGACAAAAGACAACGCCTTCTTTCTGATTGTCACATTGTTAACCAACGATTTCGTCTCATGCTGGCCGCAAGGCTCCTGGGTATATGGGACCAAAAACATCGAAAGACCAAAGATTATTGCTGCTACTTCTACCGCTTCCAGATGGTCAATCAATGGCGACCGCCGTGATGTGATAAACAACTTTGTTCGCATACCTGTGGTTTGTGTCTTTTCTACTTCTTCTCCTGGGCATCACATGATCTGTCGTCCTTCTTTTGCAGCCAACCTTCAACATTCCACTTACTAGGGCATTAGCCCTGGTATCCGTGTAGCTCGACCGCGTGATCCGATTATGATTCGAATTCGGCAGTACCCGTGGCCGTGATACGTTACTCCTCTACTTCAGTACCAATTGCGTACTCTAGCCCTAGACTCAGGTACTTCCGGCGAACACGATTTGCATTCGCCCACTCACTCGCTAGGTGTTTTCCGGTCTTTTCCGGTGACGACCCCGGAGGAGCCTCATTTCCGGTCGCCACGCTTCCGGCATAACAACCGGAACCACTTGCGACAAACTTGCCGGCTTTGTCTTACGAGGTCCGCAAGGAAGTCCTGTTACCAGCGTGTCTATCTACCTTAACATGAAACTCGCACGTCCTTGTTTTGCTCTGTACTCTGTGTATGGGAACTCACGTATTTACCACGATTCCGGCGGTTCGGCGGGCGTCTGGCCAACTCATCGTCATCGTCGTCGTTACAAGGAAACCGCGGAACCACTCTCCGGGAAACCACTTCACGTTTCATGTCACGTTTTCGCTTCCATGATAAGATATAATCTTTATGTTTCCCGCTTTTCAGTTATTTATTTTCCAATTTCAAACTATCGCTACCTCCCCCGGGGGGGTCGTCCTCAAGACGACCTGTCTGGTGTTGGTGTTGGTTTCGTTGTTTGCGCCCAGCGTTCGCGGACTACCGTCGTCGTCAGCGTTGTCATCGTCGTCGTAATCATCGCGAAGGGGGTGTAGCATTCCTAATCTAAACAAGCATCCCATCACCCCCTTTCCCCCCCTTCAAGGGAGGCCTAGCACAGCGTGTGTCCCAGCTGTGGGGTGAAGGTGGCGATGAAGACGGTCAAAAAAAGAAGGATTTTCACTTCACGGCAGCATCGGCAGCAGCGACAAGAAAGGAAAAGAAAAGATGCAACAAAGCCCATAAAGCCGGCGGAGCATCATAAAAACGAATCGAGTTTATGGAAAGAAGGATCGCCGCTCGTCAAGGCATTTAAGCGATCCTTCCGAGAGTCCGACGAAGAATGGCGCACCGAACCGAACGCCTGTCCTGTTTCTTCTTCTTCTTCTTCTTCTGCTCCTTCATCGCCGTTGCCGTCGCCATCGTTCGATTGTCGCCACTGCGGGAAGCGACAGATAAGCTCGGCGATGGGCTTAACCGCTTTTCACGCGGGTGATTTTCCTTAACAAAAAAAAAACACACACACACACACACACAAGAAGGTGTTGGGAATCGTGGCGCTCGCACGCACGAATGCGTCCCCCCAAAAGAAAAAAAAGAAAGGCCAGCAACGACCTTCGTGGTTCGGGTGTCTTTGGTTAGATTGGACCATTTAAACCCTTTTTTTCCATTTCATTGCAACTCCCCATCATCCAACGAATCCCAATGGATGCTTTTATTGAATTTTCTTTTGGTCATTGCGCTGTGTTGGGAGGGAAGGGAGGGAAACGGTTTGTTGTTTGTTGTTTTTTGTTTCATCGAACCCTAAAGCATCGATTGTGAAGACCCTACCGTTGGTGAGAGCTTTTCTGCTTCCGTTCTGCTCTCTATAATTGATCCAAAACGATTTCCATTCATGATGATGCGACAGAAACAATCGCGAGGTGCTGGAGGGTGTGAATGACATGATGGTTTGTTGGATCGCATCTGTGTTAATAATATTCCTTTTCTGTTTCACAATTTTGTTCCAAATGATGAAAGATGGTGAGCTAAACGTAGTTCAAAGCTGTAAGACAATGCTTTCGATGATAATAAGGGGGTTATGAGGGCTCGTTTTTGTGTGAAATGGTAATGGGAAATCGTATGTTAACATACAGAACAGCCAAAGGGGTGTGCTGCATAGGATGTGGAATACGTTTATGATAATTGTAAAAAATCATCTCAAAAAGTGTCGATGGAGGCGCATGGTATCTCGTTTAGGGATTAATAATTGATTTCTCATTCTAGAAACCAATAAATATGATAATCGAACATGGTGCAATGCATTTTTAACACCAAGGAGTACATCCTCGCTGCTGAGGCTATTCAATGAGGAACTACACATCCGTCGAAACACTAAAAGTGCTAATAGCTCGCGGGCTGTAACCATACATTCATACGAAACTGTGGCGAAAGTGGCGAAAGCATTTTAAACGGTTGATTTACATACAATTTTCGTTGTACCAAAGATGCAATCACCGAAACCGACGGCAGGGTCTCGAAGCTTTCATAAAATATACTTGTTTCAATTACGAGCATAGCCTAAAACAAGATATGAAGAAAGACATTTAAGTAATCGGGGCATGAACTAACTCACTCAACGTATTTGATTTACAGTCACTTTCGCTTCGTAATTCGCTCAAAGGATTCATGAACCAATTAGACAGAGCTTGCGAGGCTGCTAGTGAGGCTTTTCTCTTACTATGCAGAACGCTGGTTTCATACCTTGTCTTGTGACTTCCTTTACGTAGGTTCCGCATTAATCCGACACAAAAGTAGTCATTTCAATAGATGGAAAACGATTCGTTTGGACGCTTCCAAGATAAAATGAAGGGACCACACCCTTCAGCAGCCTATAATTAGAAACATCCCAATTAGGGATCACCGGTTAGTTTAAAACTAAATGTCCTCCACTAATGTCGTGGCCCTTCCCAGTTTGCAGATGCCGAATGTTGGAAAAGTCGGAAAAAGGGACAAAACAATCCTCATCCACTGCGACAACCGGTAACCGCCCTAATTAATCACGGTAAGCGGATTAAGGGGTGGTTTTAACCCCCATTCCCTCGCGCGATTGCCTACCGACCGCACCACCGTGCGGTTCACTGGGAAAAGTTAGTAACCAACGAAGCGGAGACCTTCATGCCAGTTCGCCAGTATCGAGTAGTAAAGGTAAGGCCGAGTAAAGGGTGTTCTTATGATATTCGATTTTATTTTCAAACGATCTCAACAAATGTGTTCGTTATGCTGCGTACGCACTGCAATCAACTGCTTTCCTCTTTTACACACTCACACGCGCGCGCTCCCACACACACACGGACACACACATACACACACAGACTGGACCGGGATTGAAGGGTTCATACTTGTCAAGCAGACCTGCTGGCTTTGCTAGCAAAGGTTCAGCTCGATCAACTCTCCGATCTGCACAACACCAATCTAGCTCTTTATTTCTCTAAACTTTTGATTACTTTAGCAGGTGTGCGTGTGTTTGTGTGTGTGTGCGTATGTGTGGATCGGATAGCCAAACTGGCTTAGTTAGTGGAACAGATTTGTTTCGCTTTGTTTCGGCCGCTCAGCGAGCTCACGTGACACGCTGCTGCGAGTGCGGTGATCGTTACGAAGACGCAGCAGAACCACCACCCCACCGGCAGTAAACAGCAGCAGCAGGAAATTCACTCGGTAGCACGCACGCTCGTGTGGGTTGAAAGGGGAGGGATAAGTTACTAGTTACATGGTTTTGACGACTGATTTAGGTGTGTTTAGGTGCTGGTGTCTGCCTGGCACCATCTTCTCTTTCCTTCTCTCTCCTGCTATGCTGCCTCCTTCCTAGCTTACCAATACTTTTACACGCGCTTAATGCTGCTTAGTCTATACAGTTGTTTTGATCACTCGCTGTTTTTTTTTTGGCTTGTCTAGGGTCACCGTACATCGTGTGTGTGTGTCTCTCTCTCCATTTGTTCGCCTTTCGGACCACTTTCCAACCCTGGCCAGTCTGGTGGGGAGGGAGGAATGACTCCATTTGTACACTCAAGCTCATTCATCGCCCGAATGTTCGATTTCATTGGTTTTTTTTTGCTTGCTATTTTCTCTCTCATATGTTGGCGACATTCAAGTTTCTATTTCATGTTCACTCACCTCGACGCAATGTGTAAAAGGGAGCTGAACTCCCTGCCCTCTTGTTGTTTTTTCTTCTTCTCATCCTTCCAACCAGATTCGAGTTCTAGGTTCAGCATTTTGCGCACACGAAAAAAAAAACCAAAAACACATTCTCCCAACATTATGTTAATCTTTCGTTAGTCTTATTTGTTTTTTTTCTCGGTTTGTTTTAATGTTTGATTTAATACGTTCACCGTTCGATCCATCGATCACCTTCTTTAAATCCCTTTTTTCTTCGATGCCGGAGTGGCACTGCTCGTACTTGTGGCTGTTGGTTTTCTGGTTTTGTTTTATTATTTAGTTCATTTTAACGCTTCATCGGTACACGCTATTGCGCCATGGTAAACATGGACATGGGCTTGGGCTGTGATTATCTGCTTCTCTGCTATCCTCCCCACCCCCCCTGTGTTTTCTGGCGACGTTTTAATAGTTTGATGATTTAATGGTTGTTATAGTTTGGGTTGAAAACATTCTGCCATTCGGTCACAATGATTGGAGTGCCGAGCGTTCCATTCGTTCTGGCTTCCGTTCAGTGATTCATCGAGTTTTTCTTCTTTTTTTCTCATTTACCATGCCCTTAACCACTAGTTTCATATTCGTATGCCTTGTTTTTACTATTATTCACTGTTTCTCTTTTCCCTCCTTGTTGGCTTCCTACTCGTTCAGCCTCATTTGGCACAATCTTCCGACTTAATTGGATGATTTGTTTTTTTTTTGTAATTCCATTCCCGTCTCTGCTCCATTTTATTTATTTTCCTTTTCTAGCTTCCCTTTCTACCGCAGCACCAGTACGTGGGCCAATGGGGAGAGGGGTGCCTGCTTCAATGCACCAGTCCATTGCAAATATTTATGGTTTCGTACGATTTAACTACCAGACAGCACGGCTTTCGGAGCTTGCATTTGCTCCCTTCACCATTGGCTGCCTACAACTACTGCTAGTAATTTGATTACTTCATAACAAAAATTCAACACCGCTGCCGCCAAACCCTGCTGCGAAACGAAATTTCGGGATTTTCCATCAATTTTCCATCGGGAGGAGGAAAGAAAACAAGAGAAAACGGGGAGAGAACAAAATGGAAATCCAAAAGCACAACGTGCCTGTCGTTGGGGAACAGGGAAGGAGCCTCGATAATACCTAATCTATTTACAGTTGTGTGATGAGTTGTGTGATGAATGGCACACAGCACAGATGCGTCGCACATACGCACACACACACACATCACCGTCACGAGGGCTCTGTGGCCGACTGACGCCTAGCAGCTCGTCCCCTTGTTTTGATATTTGAGCTGCCACATCGTCACTCGTGGACTGAGACGCACGCGTTGGGAACGGGAATTCGGGGAGGGGAGGCTGATGAAGGACATCGCAGGACTTCACTCACAACGGGGGAACAGGCTCGCTGGTACGTCGATTCGTTCGACAGCTCTATAGACAGGAGTTGTCGTGTACGGCCGGACCGCCGAGACCACCGGGGACGTTGTCGCGCTTCAACAACGTGGACGCATCGTGGCGGCTGTTGGCCACGATCTGCCGGATGGTGGGCGCGTACGGTGGACGTCATAGGCGCAGCTCCGGCGGCTCCTTACATCAAACCTGCGTATGCGAGTTGGCATGGATCGGGTCCGGTTCGGTGTGCGTCGCCGGCGTATAGTACTAGAACGGATACTATGGACGATTAGATTACGCTTTTGGGTGCCAATGCTGCACACACACACACACACACTACTATGCGGCGTGAAAACCACTTACCCCAATGCGCCCATTATCGTACGCATCCCGGGCCGTCGGTGGCATCGTTAGCCGGTTCTTGGAGTTCGAGCTCGAGGTCATCGTATCGGACAGGGGAATCCGGTTGCTCGATCGGCTCGAGCTTTTCATGCAGAACTCCACCAGCGCGACGGCCAACGCCACCAGCAGGCCACCGATCAGTATGTAGAAAATGCCGGCCACATTGCTCAGCGATAGTTCGTTCCGCGACGCGTCCTGTTTGTCCGTGTGCTTACACTCGGTCCGATCGAACCACCACTTGTTGACCAGCTTCGTCAGTTCGCCATTTTCCTTCAGCGACAGTACCGCCAGATTGATTGGATCCCTAGAGAAGAGTAGAAGAAGCAGAAGCAGAAGAAGAAGGTAAAGCATTTCGTTCCAAATTTCAGTCGTTAGTGGTCCACAGACGCAGACTTTATCCCGCTGCTAATTAGTCAAATCCCACGATGAAGCACCGCATACATTTCCACCCGTTCGAGGGGGGGGGGGCTACCTCCATTCAATTCCAATTCCCTTTGTCTCTTTTTCACCAGACCGAGTGCACCAGACACCAGAGTGCTCGGCTTTGCGCGACCCTTTGTTTACTCTTGGCCCGCCCGGGGAGGGTGTTCAACACTTGGCCGTGTGCAAAGTGGCACCAGCAGGGCTCGGCACGGCCTGGCCTGGCCCGCCAGTCACGCCAGTGCGACCGACCGAAGCTTATAAGTGGATTGCCACAGACACTCCCGGGCGGTGCCGGTGTCTGCAGCCAGCCAGCCAGCCAGCCAGCCAATCTCGAGATGGTCTCTCGTGGTCCGCTGGCCCCTGTCATGGAGTCCCGCGTTCCACAGAACAGCGAGACGGCGCTCGGTCTCGTGTCAATTGACCGAATGCTCGACTCACTCTCGCTTCGCATGCCTCTGGAAAAACTCGAGGGCTCGAGGGTGAAAAATGGATGACGACGGTATGCATCAGCGTCACGAGCAAACGTTAGTGTTGTCGTGCACACACACACACACACACACACCCAGAACTGTGCGGATTGTGTTATTGCGGATTTGCCGTCGCTGTGGCAGCCACAGTCGAACGGATACAGAAATGCATTGCGAGAGGCATTGAATGCCGTTGCCCCGTGTTCTTCCTTTTCCGTGAACCTTTTCTTGATTATGCAGTAATGACACCAATAGAGCGGGCTCGAGGCCACGCGCGAGGTCAACCAGGTGACATGCGCTGCACATTGGTCCCACATTTCCAAGTTCCCAGTTGGTGACTTTACTTCTCAAGACACTGCAGTTCTGCTGCGACGCGACACGACACGACACGGCATGGCATGGCTGCGGCAATGATGGCATGGCCTCTCTGCCAGGACAGAACCGGATTCCGGTTCCAGCGCTCCGCGTCGGTTTCGTGTCCGGGTTCGTTTCTCTGGAGTCATTAAAACACTTTTTACTGTTTTGGGTCCCCTTTGGTATGTATGACTCCTCAACTGCCTCAAAACAATTCGTCCGTGTGTCCGAGCGGGGTCTATTATCATGAAATGTCACGTTAGAGGCCGGGTTTGCCTGCTGGCAAATTCCCCTGCAAGGCGCAACGGCGGATGCCTAATATTGTACTGCCTAGTACAGTACACTGCGAACACGAATGCATATTCGTTAGGCCCTTGCGTGTTGTGTGTGGTGTGTGTGTGTGTGGGGCTATTAGCATCTGGCATCACCGCGCACCAAGGTTGTCACAATTTGTCTCTATGCACCTCGATACATTCACTCAACCAACCACTAACCCCCCGCTGGTTTCGAGGATATGTTCATGCCGAAAGGGAAACGATTAGCAGGTCGGAGGTGCCGAAGGGAAAGTAAATATTTTTGGCATGTCGAAGGATAATTTTTTCCGAGTTTTTTTTCTTCTCCCTGCCTGCGATGATTAGCTTCCACCACGGTTTCGAGTCAAAGTCGTGCAATTGGATTTAATGTTTCGCTTTCACCGTTGTTTGCTTGTCGTTTCCTGGTCTTTCCTTCATCGAACGGTGTTCGTTCGGTTGATGAAACGAACGGAAAAACAAAAACACCGTTCGAGAGAGCCTAGCGTTGGGTCCAATTTCAATTACAAAGCTTTTAT
>NC_064875.1:53482041-53497041 GCF_943734745.1 Anopheles darlingi
AATAGCGCTCGGCTCAACTTTTCAGATTAGCAACTCTATCGAATGCAAATGATAATTTGGACAAAGGATGCTTCCAGTAAAATCGTTTACACAAACATCGCTATCTGGAAATGCTACCTCCAATCGGAAATTTGTTATCAAGCATAAAAGTACCAAACGCAGCATATTGAGGTACGTTCGTAAGGTTCCGCTAGACGCATTCAAATATGTCATCCATTCAAATATGTCAGCCATATGTCATCGTCTTGCATTCGTGTAAGAGTGATGTAAGTATGCAAACACTTTATTCCACTGCAATCTTTCGTTTAATAGCAACGGTATAAAATATTCAATCCCAACCTCTCTGCTGCGATAGGAAAACAATTATCATTGTCGAAGTCTGCAACAAGTGCATTACAAATGTTCAGTACTTAAAAAACATTGTGGCATTTTTGTGTGTTTCTGTTCAGTAGCGCCAAACAAACATCGCAAAACGTCAAATGCAAGGTTAGCGCACTAAGCTGATGACACTTTACCGCTAATGAGCTTTCGTTGAGTGGCACGTTAAGAATAAGTTCATTTCTTTCAACATAATTCAGAGTGTGACGAAACCGTTTTGCAGGATTACCGTCCAAAAATGGACCATTTCAGGGACGACAGATCGAAGGGGAAGGGGAAAAAGGATGGAATGGAAAGGAAAAAAGGAATAAAAATTCGGTCAAATACGTACAGTTAATGCCGAGCTTGCGGGCGACCAGCTCGGCCAGATCCTTGCAGTAACCCTCGAACCGTTCGTTCGTCTCGAGCGTTTCGCCCGGTTCCGGTTGGCGCAGCATAATGTACGGTTCCTCGATGATCGTCGTCACGATGTACGTCTTGTTGCGCTCGTAGTGTGTGTCCGTCTTGAGCCGGGTGTATTTGGCGACGACCGGTGCCAACCCACCCTCGTCCGACCATTCGGCCACCTTCACCATCGCACTGTTCACCGTCATCTCGACCACGTGCAGCGTATAGTTCTGGCGCTTACCGTCCTCGCTGAACCGAACGTCGCCGGTCAGACCGGATATCTCCACCTGTCCCACGGCCGTATCCCCGTGTTGGTGGGGTCCATCATAAAATCACAACGCACACCCATTTTCGATTTCGGTGCGATGGTATGGGGCAGGTTTAATGTTTTATGGTTTTTTTTTTTTGGCGATTCGCCAACATCGACAGCGTTCCATACGACGGAAATTGAATGGAAGGTGCACGCGAGACGGAGGGAGAGAGAAGAGAAGAGAGAGGAAGAGAAAAGAGAAAACAGAGCGGTGTAAGTGTGTGTGTGTGCATGAGGTATTACCTGGAAAAGGAAAACATTGCCAATGATCACCGGTAAGGGGAACAGCAGCAACAGAGAGGTCAATGGTGAAGCATAAAAAGATGGCTCTGGCCCTGGTCTGCACCTCCATAATAATGGCATCGTGGCATCATAAATTGCGAAGCATCGTTCGCCATTTTTCGGTCGGAGGCGATGGGGGAGAGGGGCACAAAACTTTCGAAGCGATTTATCACGGAGGGAGCGGTTCGGTGGTCTTACCTTGCGTAGGTAGCGTGAAATTTTATCGCCATGCTCCCAGGGGGTGACCCAACCCTTGGAGGTGTTGCAGTCGAGCGTGCGGGTCCCGTTGGTCGGCAGATTGAACGGTTGGCCCCGGTTGCGCATCGTGTAGGCCCGGAATTGGTCCGGTTTCTTGCGCATGATCTTGGCGAACGCTTCGACCAGCACGAACACCGCATCGTACATGAGGGCGGCCTGGGCCGAGATCAGCTCCTTACCGGCACCCTGCGAGGTGGTCGGATCGAGCCGCTTCCACCCATCGAGGAACTCCTTCACGTACTTTTTGCTCGTGTCGACGATCCGGAAACCGGTGATGTTGATGGCCCCGTACTCGATTACTTCGCTCTCCCACCGATCGTCCATCACCTGTGGAGAATAATTGTTTTTGGGAAGAAAAAGGATATTAATTCATTGGTCAACAGAAGCTGCTGCATCAAGACTTAAAGGAGAGATAGCTGTTTAATGTTATCCTTTCAAGAGTATTGTGTGAAATTTTTGGAACGCAATACTCATCAAGAAGCCGCAGCATCAACACTTAAAGGAGAGATGGCTGTTTAATGTTATCCTTTCAAGAGTATTGTGTGAAATTTTTGGAGCAATCGATGAAAAACTGACAAAGATATTGAATTACGAAAAGTAGCTTTGCATCTCGCATCTCGAAGCGATTTTTCCGAAAGCTATGATTGCAAAATCGGTGACATTCGTAGCACAAAAACAACTGGAACTTTACAATATTGAACCTTTAATTTGTACAAAATTTGCCACGTACCTCCGTGGAGTTAAAAGTTGTTGAGACTTTTTAAAAAAATGTTATAAAATAGCAAAATCATAAAAAGCATCACTGTTTCAAAATTGAAATTTTCACAAAATCTTCACAGCACTCTCTGGAATTAAAATCCAGCTAAAGAATATTGATTTATGTGTTTCTAATAATCCAGCAGGAAGCAACGGCACAGAAAAAAGAACTTTTTTGCAGACTCGCTGTTGGGATTTTTCAAATAGGTGGTGGGTTTAAATGCATGTGGTGGGTTTAGTATAAGTTTTGAAGTAACGGACCTAAACGAATTGTAACGGACGAATGGGATGATTAATAAACCGGGAAGATCGAAGGTTCTAACCGCCGAAAGCAGACGCAAAATTCGCGAGTTCCGATTTATTATACATTTTGGTCCTTCGAACCGGATTAGGGAAATCGGAACGGAAATCGGAAAACCCGGCAAGCAAGGGTTTCGCGAGTTTTGGCTTTCGTGGTTTGCACTCTGCAATCAAGAGTGCATTCGGTACGCTCGGTTTTCGGTGGTTTGGTGCTCGGTGAAAGGTCGTCGACCTTTGGTTTCGCGCGAAAGTTGGTGGCGTCGTTTTCGAAAGTAACGGCCGAGTAAGGGTCCTTTTTTCACAAGTTTGTGTTGTATCGTACGAAATAGTTAAGTACATACAGAATGAAGGCCGTCCTGGTGGCAATGCGATGTGCAGTGAAAGAACTTGAGAAGCTGGAGCGGTTCCGTGAGACATTCCGGGAAGACGAAGCGAGCCTGTTTCCCGACGCGATGGTAGAGCTCGAAAGGTGCTATCGCGAGTATAACGCAGCATGGGAGGAGTTGGGGGATACGTTAGAGGACGAGGAGGACGAGGAGGACGAGGAAGCCGTCTTTCGTGATCATGTCGATTTCGAGCGTCGGGTTCGAGTGGTGAAGGGGTTTCTGCGGAAGGTGTTCGGCACACACTGCATGCCCGCTCCGTGGCAAGCAGTAACCTCATTTTCCTCCCCGAAGGAAGTGGCGGTCAGGATGGCCGACACGTACTGCATGCCCGCTCCGCGGCAATCAGTGTTCCCAGCTTCTCTACCGAAGGACGGGTCGGTCAGGATGGCCGACATGCACTGCATGCTCGCTCCGCGGCAAGCAGTAACTTCAGCTTCTCCTTCGAAGGACATGTCGATCAGGGTGGTCGGTACACACTGCATGCTCGCTCCGCGGCTAACAGTGCTCCCAGCTTCTCCATCGGAGGACGTGCCGGTCCGGATGGCCGACACGCACTGCATGCCCGCTCCGCGGCAAACAGTAACCTCAGCTTCTCCATCGGAGGACGTGCCGGTCCGGATGGCAGACAAGCACTGTAAGCCCACCCCGCGGCAATCAGTGTTCCCCGCGTCTCTACTGAAGAACGTGCCGGTCAGGGTGGCCGGCACACACTGTAGGCCCACTCCGCGACAAGCAGTAACCTCATCTTCTTCACCGAAGGAAAGGTCGGTCAGGGTGGCCGGCACACACTGTATGCCCGCTCCGCGGCAATCAGGGTCCTCATCTTCTTCACCGAAGGACGGGTCGGTCCGGATGCCCGACATGCACTGCATGCTCGCTCCGCGGCAAGCAGTCACCCCAGGGTCTACGACGCAGGACGTGCCGGTCAGGGTGGCCGACACGCACGGTATGTCCGCTCCGCGGCAATCAGGAACCCCAGCAGTGGCTACGCTCAAGGACGTGCCGGATAGGGCTTCCGGTATGCGCTGCATGCCCGCTCCGCGGCAAGCAGTAATCTCAGGATCTCCACGGACAGATGTGCAGGTCAGGGTGGCCGGTCATTGGTCAGGGAATCATACGGCGCTGTCCGCGCCTCAGCAGCTGGAAGTGCCGCGATTTGGGGCGTTTCCGCAGTCATCAAGTGTACAGGTGCATGCATTTGCGGATGCCTCACACGAGGCATATGGTGCATGGCCGAAGAGAGCGACGTGCGTGGACGAGGTGATCAACCAGGGTGAGGAGCAAGCTGACCCGGAGCTGGTTGTCGGGATGTCTACGTTGGCAAGCTTTACCACGCATCTGTTCTCACGGTCTTCGTCGTACCCAAAGCTTCAACGGGCCACGGCATATTGGCTGCGGTACATTCGGATGTTGCAGGAGGCTGCAACGGGCACCACAAACGCATCACACGGATCATGGACATCGTTATCAAGGGATGAGCTTCATCAGGCGGAGCTCAGGCTGTGCCAGTTGGCTCAATATGATTCATTTTTGAAGGAAATTCAGATCATCAAGAAGGGCCGAGAGATGTCACGCAGCTCTCACCTGAAGTGGTTGGCGCCGTTTTTGGACGGAGCAGGGACGTTGCGAGTCGGTGGCCGGCTGCGCAACGCTCATGGAACTAGGGCAACCATCCACTCAATTGCGCTGGCGTCGAACCACCCGTTATCGGTGCTGTTGACGGAGGCTTACCATCTGCGGCTACTGCATGTTGGGCCTCAACTACTTCCAGCCGCGCTGCGGCAGCGCTTCTGGATCATCGGTGGACGGAGCTTGAATCTACCAGCATCGCGAGTGTCTCCGACGAGGCCAATTGCGGTATCGGGTGTCGACTTCTGCGGACCGGCATACAGAGTTACAAAGGCATACATCGCAGTTTTTGTGTGGTTCTCCATTAGGGCGGTGCACTTAGGGCTAGTGAGGGCTCTGTCGACGGCAGCTTTCTTGTCGGGACTCCGTCGATTCATCGCACGTCGAGGTCTGGTGGTGGAGAATCACTCGGATAACGTTACGAGTTTCAAGGGGGCGGCACACAAACTTCACCGGGTGCACAAGAAGATGAAGTGCAACAGTCAGGAGCGGGACGAGACGATTCGTTGGAAGTTAATCCCGGCTCGTGCCCCATACTTCGGTGGGTTGTGGGAAGCGGCGGGCATACCAGGGCACATTCTCGTTGGTTCGGGTATGTACGCACTACCGCAGATAGACGTTAATTAGGGACCAATGAATAGGCTGCGCGATTACGAGGTACATCTTCAGTGTGTGTGGGCACGTTGGTATACGGAGTGCCTGCAACAACTCCACGCGCGCGCGTCATCTTCATGCAAAGCCGGTAGATCTGAAATAGGGACATTTGGAAGTTATACGAGAAGATAACTTAGCACCTACCGTGGGGCCGATGGGCAGGATCGTGAAGACCCATCCAGGCAAAGACAGGGTGTCCGCGTGGTGACATTACACGCGAAGCGGCAAGGTTGGCACTTCTGCCAAATCAATTCAGCATCGAAACAGATCCCGTTAAGTCAGCGGATTAGGGCTTAACTAACACTGATAGCGAGCAGGTACTCAGTGATATTAGGATGTATTCACTGATGCTGATTTAGGAGGAGGTTTATAAAAAATTTGCATTTTTTGGTGGCCGGAATGTTGGGATTTTTCAAATAGGTGGTGGGTTTAAATGCATGTGGTGGGTTTAGTATAAGTTTTGAAGTAACGGACCTAAACGAATTGTAACGGACGAATGGGATGATTAATAAACCGGGAAGATCGAAGGTTCTAACCGCCGAAAGCAGACGCAAAATTCGCGAGTTCCGATTTATTATACACTCGCTTTTCTAGATCGGATACCATGAACGTAGTTTTTAACAAATCTGCCACTAAATACAACCAAATATTACTGAAATGCTGTAGTTTAATATGAAATTTAGGTGAAAACATAAAACTGAGTAGTTTTTCCACAAAAACTATTCAAAAATGAGCCTTTTTTGGTTCGAATTATCCTTAGCCGCTCCTTAGAGAAGAAGAAAAAGAAGGAGAAGAACCCTCCTGTTGCACTTGTGTTCTGTTGCTTTTAGTTTTTAGTGTTTTTCAATTCTCCCTTCTCTCGAAAACCGCTCACCAGCTACACTCCGGATGGTCATCCCAATAGCTTCCACGTCAAACGCCAATCGAAGGACGATACGATCGATCCATCCAAAGAAAACATGCGCATGATTGTGTGTGTGTGTGTGTGTGTGTGTGTGTGTGCACGCTCTTGGTACACTATCGTACGTTGATAATATTCCTGTTCACAGCCCCCATCACTTGTACTGCTCGTCCATAAAAAGGTCCAAGAAGATGGAAATCCGAACCTGCAACGAACCGTCTCGAGTGTCGCGGCCAAATGGTGGCCGTTCGCGTTCCGTTCTACGTTTGCATCTCATACGCTTCACTCTCGAGCCGAAGGGTCGAGGTCGCAGCTGATGGAAATCATAGTTATGCATGCACAGTACCCCCTGCCACCATCCACCCTTCTCGGTCGCTCTTTCTCTCTCCTTCCAGCATTCCAGTCTATTTGCAACGTCGCCACTGCGTCGGCTGCCACAGTGTGTGTGTGCGCCAGGAAGAGGGGGGCTGTTATGTATGGGCTTGAGATAATAGATAAAGCAAACTTCGGATGTGACTTGCTAAATGTGAAGCATCCGCTTGAGCCAATGGTAAATGGCTTCCAGCCCTCGACACTCGTGTCCCCAAAACCTGCGACTGCGATGCGTACTGCGGCAAAGTGTCAGCTTCAGCACCACCAGCAGTAGTGCCAACATCGCCATCGCTGGTGCTGGTGACGGTACACCAGAAGCACCAGTCTATTTATGTTAAATCATATCTATTGACTGGTGGCAACCGGAACGCCGCCGCCTAGCTTCACTCCCCCTCCTCCACCCGGAACCATTCTATTGAGTTGGAGATGTAACCGAGGACACCAGGCCAGGCTAGGTCAGGCCAAACGAGGCAACATGAACCCGGGGGGTGGGTGCTGCAGAGATGGTTGAAATACGATATTCCAATCACTTCACGACCATCTCACACGAGGAAACACGATCGAACACGATGGCATGGCGTGGGAGCCAACCGTTCGCTTCTCTACTTTCCTGTTGCCTCCGCCAGCTACTCCTCACGGTCACGTCACTTCCCCTCCCCGTGTGTCACTCGCTCGCTCGCTCGCTCGCTGTAGCACCATTTTCTGGCATCGCCAAAATCGAGCAACGGAGCCTGTTTTTGGTGCGGAAGGAATGCGGTGCGCGCGCCCAGTCCGTAAAAGTTAGATAAGATGGTAAAGTGATAAATGGAATCAGCATACAAGATAAACGGTACATGATCAAGCGCCCCGGGGTGGGGGGAGGGGGAGAGAACGAGAGTTCGTGACGGAGCGGTGGCCACCGAAAGGCGCGAGCACCTCCGGGACCGGGACCTCCGAAACGGAGGCTCGTTACTAATGGTCGTTTCGGTAACGGTTTCCAACGATGGCGACGGCGACGGCGACGAGGAGAAACATTTGGTGTTATGTTTTCTGTGGTACCGGCCGGCCAGGAGAGTACCCTTGGGTCGATCTGGTATCGATGTCTCTTGCGTCGGAGAAATACCGACCGGGAACCAGCGGCAGAAACAAATGCAACCACGCCGGAGCACCGGAGCACCGGAGCCAAGTCCCTCGGATATCCCGGGGAAGTGGTTTCCATTCGTCGCACCCCCGCCGTATCGAGTCGAGGGGATTGATTGGTTTCGGTACCGGAAAGGGCTAGCAGGCCGGAAGGGAGGAAGTGGCAAGAGGTGGGGAGGCGAGAAGACCTTTTTTGTATTTTGATTTTCGAAGCGGAAACGAGCGATAGTCCCCCACCCGGTTGTTCCGGGCAACGGAAGGGATGCCAGGTAGCGAAATTTAATCTCTCGAATGTACCTCTCGCACACACACACACACACATACAGGCAAAGAGCAAAGCAGGGCATTGCTGGTAGTGGTAGGGGTCGACCACACGCAGTCGATCGATCCATCGATCGATCGAATTGCTGGCATCAGTGAAATTGGTTGAGGCCGAGCGGCAGTTTTCATCGAGTGTTCGCGGAACCGTTTCAATCACTCCGGGGGAGGGATCCACATTACACCACCGGGAAACGCGAGCCCCCTCCAATCGAGAGAAACAACCATGTTTAACCTTTATCTCGATTTTTAACAGCGGCCCGGGGAAATGTTTCGCCAAATTTCTGTTTCATTTCCGACAACAATGAAGACAGATCTGTCGATTTCAATGTCTATTTAGCTGCGATGTTGGGAGCTGTTTAAACAACGTTGGCGGGCTGGGCGAAATGTAAATTGTAACGGAAGAGATGGGGATAACTTCATAGTTCAACAATCGTTGAGCTTATGAGGAATGCAATTTCATTAAAAAAAAAAGAACTGACCAACAACAGAACAACGATCGAAATTGCATATAAAGGTATGATACGAGTATTATTAACCTATCAGCAGGTCATCGGTATTGCACTTTTTGAGTGAACTTTTGAACATGAATTCTCTAAATTTATGCTTACCACCAATGCGGTGCAGCAACAGCTTACCACTGGTTTGTAAGCATTAGGCCGTACAACGCAGTGATAATTATATAACGAACGATTAGGCCGTGGTACATGAAGTTTAAACTTTGTGTAAACTCAGCGAAAAACGAAAAGCGTAACGTTAAATTATTCAACACTTCGTTTTGGTTGGATTGTACTATGCAAAACGGTCTGCACAGAAATTCGTTCTTTCTTTTCCCAGAACTCGCGGGAAAGTAGAATACTTTTACGGACGAACAAAATTAAACACACCCTCAATGAACGCACCCTATCAATACAAACCACAAACTACGCTTCATGTGGCATGGCATATTGAGCTAAAAGATTATACAAATTAGCATAGAAAGGTCATTCAAAATCGTTACTATAGTTAGTGATCGCAGAGCATTGGATGCCTATAAATAGTTACCCGTTCATTTTTACTACTTCTCAGATAAAAGTTGTCTGAATGATCTACTATTCCTTCAATTTTCTAAACAAAATAGCATGTTGCCTGTAGTCCAAACGTAGGGAAACATTCAAAAATAACTCAGTTCCACATTACAAATTTGAAATAAAAATGTACCTGATAAAATAACAGATAGTTTGTTTTTTGGGAAAATGCTTATGTCCAAAAAGAACACAATTGAAGGGCATTTCGATACAATGTTTGGCGCATTCTAAGAAATGCGGATCCCTGTATTCAATAACCGTTTATTCCTGATTATTAATATTGCTTTGGTAAATTTTGTATGATGTTTTCAAACATTTAGATACCTATTGTGAGCCTGCAAGCGCATGCTGGGAAGTTCATTTTTCACCGATTTAGGGCCAGCTCGCTTCGATTGATTCGGAACAACGGTTGTTGCCTTATGTTGTTGACGTTGAGTTAACTTGCTTGCGGGAATATTTTCAACTACTGGCCTTCGATCGCAGACACCTACGACGGTGTCGCAGCTCGCTCACAAATCTGAAGTTTACATCAATCGATTAGTGCATTGTGGGCACCGTTAAGCTCACAGTTTTGTGCAGCGCAACAAATGACCGCCAAACGCCTGCCGGCCAGTGTGCCTCGTTTGTGATAACACGCTTGTGTTACACGCTGCGGTGCATGTACGCTACATTAAGCCCCCCAAAAACACCCGATCGCCACCGATCCGACCTGAACCACCATCACCACCACCACCAGAACGATTCGGTATCAATTTCCAAGCACCGGCAGCACCGAATGGAGGCGCCTGGTGAACCGATGGTCCCGGTATTGTTGCTGTTGCTGTTGCTGCTGCAGCTGCAAACGCCCATTTTGCCTGTTAATTACACCGTCTGCATCGTGCAACCTCCGTGGATGCACAACCCTGGATGCTTACGGTGGTCCATTTACACGGACGAAATCTATGCTTTAATGTGGTTTTCTCGCTTCTGGCCCTCCGGTCCGGTGTGCGCCTGGGCGTGTGTTGTAGAGCGGTTACTTTCAATTTGCTCAATTTTGTCGAGCGTAACATGCTCGGTTGTGAGGAGTATCTGGCCTGCAGATGATGCTGCTGCTGATGATGATGATGATGATGATGCTAGCGACGGAAAGGCCTAGCGCAAACAGTGCTCGAGCTGCTCCTGGTGCCCGTTAGCCAGAAGGGTTTCTCGCGTTCACTGAAGAACCACATTGGCATTGTACCTCATTGCCGGTTGTGCAATGCGATCGGCCTACTGCTACTTGGCGCTCAGCATTCTGTGCCTCAGGTCTATGCCCTTCGACTGACACACACACACACACACCGAAGCGTAAATGTTATTTCAAGCGACAAAACGCATTTCTTCCATTCACCCAATCGCTGTCGTCGTCGTCGTCGGCGTCGGTTCTGTTGGTAAAGCATTCCCGGTACCGGGGACCGGTAGCTCCCCCTCCTCGGGTAGGTTTAGGGGATGCGTGTGTATGTGTGCGTTGTTTGCCGAAAGTAAGGAGCGTTTGTTTGCTCGAACCAATTCTTGCCGGTCGTGGTCGTCGTCGTCGTCATCGTTTGGTATGTTATGTATGAAGCAATTAGCAGCATTCCGGCGCAGCGCCCACACCACGGCACGTGGGCTTCACTCAAAGCGACAGGCTCACCGCCAGCTACGGGTACACAATACACCGGCCCGGCTGGCCACCGGTAGTACCGTAGCACAAGTAACAGCAGCCCAAAACCACTGGTCCGGAGCAGCAAGGCATGTTGAAGGCATGTGGAAGGGCATACCGTCGCCGTCGTCGTCGTCGTCGTCGTCATCATCCGTTTGACTGATGGTCCTGCTGCGGCTTGTTAGCCATCGGGATTCGTTCGAAATTCCCAAGCTCAAGGTAACAAACGACCCAAGCAGCAGCAGCAGCAGCTGTTGCGTGGCGAGGACTAGCTTTTCCTCCTGCTTTACCACCACCAGTCGTTTGCCGTCGTTGCGGTCGACCTACCATCAACATCTTGGCCACAACAACGGTACCAGATGGTTGGTTGGTCCCCGATCCCCGATTCCCGTAAGGGCGTCCACCTCCACTACCACCACCACCACCACCACCACCACCACCACCAACCACGATTCCCGAATGATTGAGAGGTCGACGAGACCATTCCATCGCCTTGGCCGTCGTCATCGTCGTCATCGTCGTTGTGGTCTTGTCCACCTGTCGCAGCAAAATTGTTGCCTTGTGAATCAACCGCATCATCGTGTTCGTGGCCAAACGGTATGCCGTTCCGTTTGCTGTTGCGGTTTTAGCAGATCGAACCGAGCAGATGCCTGCGCCCCCGCCCCTGACCTCTCGACAACTGGTGGTCGCTCAATTCGTCCGTTGCATTTCTTTAACAAAACTAGTCATCATTAAGGTACACCAAGAACCGGTTCGAAGACAGCCCTGGCCATCGCCGTACCAAGCATTACAGTCATTACATTACATTGCTGAGTGTGCATTCGTTGTTTAGAATGTATGTTCTCTGGCTCTGGGCCCCTTATGCAAACGCATTTGTGCAAATATGTTTGTGTTAATCAATGATTTGCAATGCACTTGCTTTTGTTGCAGCTTTCCTGCTCCCTGACGCTCACGTCGGAAATCATCAGGACATCGTTTCTGCAGGAAAAGGATATTTGCTGGAACCCTTCTTCTCGCTCGAGATTTCGAGCACAGCAGCGCGAGCGTGAAACCATAAAGCAAGTCCACTTGTTTACCGACCTCGAAAGCCGAATTCGCTCGATGCACTCGAAACCATTGGTTAACATTCGGACTTCGGACCAGGAACCGTGTGCGTCATAAAGTTATTACTTCCTCGGAAATGCTGACCGGTGTGGTTGATGGTGTGGGCTTTTCACTTTAATTTCCCCTTTTTCAGCACACCGGACACCCGGGATTATGATGGGCTCGCTTGAAACTTGAAAGGAACATTGCAGACAAAAAAACGGAGGCGAAGGACACAAAACAGAACAGCTTAGCAAAAAAGGGTGGAGATTACGGGTGCTAATGCAGCAATGGAATTAAAAGTAATTTGCTAATGAACCGATGAACTGAAGGCTGAAGTTATGGTATGCTACTCGGCATTATATTCCCATCTTGTGGTTGTGGGTTTGTTGCTTCCACCCCAGGGTAGCATCCCCCCTCTCCACCAATCTCATCTCTCGCTCGTTCCGAATGAAATGGTTATGAATGAATGGGACCAGCTCGTCGGTTGGACCCAACATTCGGACCCAACATTCAGACCCCCTTTGTCTCTGTACGCGTGTGTGTGTCTGTGTGGTTATCTTTAGCTGACCGAACACGAGTGGGTTAACGGAACACCCGGTCCAGACCATCCGCTTCTTCCACGAAGCGATGATGAAACCGAGGCAACGGGTTCAAGGGAGTGGAATTAGTACGCCCGAAAGGGTGGGTGGGAGAGAGAGGGGATTAGCAACGCGTGCTTGCTACCTCGTCTAGGATGGGGTACGATGGCCGTCCCTAGATCCATCACACATTTCCTGCTGGATCGAGCATCGAGCTCGAACAACCCTCTCGGGAAGGGGATGAGGGATGTTCCATCCCTTTAAAGGTGGGGGGGGGGAAGGTAGATGCGCCGAGAGCGGGTTGCGGTTAAGGCTGCCAGCTAGCTTGCTCCCAGTACCCAGTGCCCAGTGTACTCGCCGCCGTCACCGTAAATTATGATACGCTCTAATTGAAATATTAAATATGAACCACCCTCCAACGAGGGAGGTTGATGATGCTTCTGGTGACATCCTCCAGAGAACAGACACTAGAGAGAACGAAAGAGAGAGAGAGAACGGGCGAAAGCGCCCGGTGCACGTTCGAGGTGTCTTGTCTCAAGTTTTAATGAACAAAAGTAGGACAACGTGTGTAGTGCTTGGTGAAGGGGAGTTGTTGTCCACCGGATGGTGTGTATGTGTGTGTGTGTGTCTACCGGATGATATTACAGCGCAACCGCTCCACCCCAGCAGTTTGCGACAGTGTGTGCTCTCCTGTGATTGCATCATTTGTAGCTTGGAATGGAGGCCAGAGTCCTCGAGCGAGGCTTCCGGTGTTTTGCACGCGCCCACCTGGTCGGGGAAGGGGAACCGTATGCTTCGTCAGCTTTACGTTCTGTCCTGTCCTGTCCTGTGCTAAGCTGTCCAGCTGGCGTCGCAGCGCCTCGGTAGGAATAAATCACGAAGCGAGCAGCCCGTGTTATGCCCGTTGGGCCGGATACTTTGAAGAGGTTTCATGTAACACACTCGGGAACGGGAACTCGGGATCCCGGCACACACACACACATAGAGACAAGCACACAAACACCTTGGGTCGAGTAGTGTAGGGCATCGTCTAACAAACAGCAATTAGCAATGGGACCTTCACTATCTCCGGGTGTCTCCGGGATCCAGTGAAGCACCTTAATGAATGTGTGCATTATTGCTGCAACATTGTTCTTTAGGGCTGGCTGAGATGTACCTTCCAGGAACACACACACACACAGACGGGCGTGCATGTACCCTGAGCAAGAGATAGTATCGTTTGCTACGATGCTTCTATCCGATACGATCTAATCCGTTGGCGTCTGAAGCGTTGTGCGAGATCCAAATGACATTCAAATAGTACAGGGAGTGTGGCCGCCGGTTGATTGGTGGTGGAGTGTCCTGGGAGATTGACGTAACAATACGAGGAACCGGACACTGATAACGATAAAGCCACAGCACAGCACTGGCCCCACACGCGCTGAAGACGGTCCGGCCACAAAGCTCCCGGACGAAAGCTTTACCTCCAATCAAAGGCGACACACTGCGGTCGATGGACTTTGTGATTGTTGCTACCAGTCCTACCGGGGTCATGGCGAGTGTTTAGACGATTTAGCTAATCACAGACCACATCCCTACACACACACACACACAAACAAGGGCACACAGCTGGGGCGTTTGATTGGCATCCTCATTGGGCTCGTCCGGATCCTCACACAATCGCCTAAAATGGAGGAACCGACAGCTCCTGGGTGTCGCAACAAGAAGCTACGGCCCAACACCGCACCCCACCCCGGTTCACGTTGACCGTGAAAGCATTTGCGAGCCTCTCCCGTATCGTATCGTATCGCTTACCACCGTATGTGCCGAATGAGGTCGGTAATTTCATGCAATGTTAAGCAGCCGGCCACCAGCAACACCACCACCAATACCACCATCAAGACGCAGACTTGCTGAGATGGTTGCTGAGAGTCTGGAGCGTATAGCAGCTCGAGGGGTTCCCCCTGTCCGGTTAAGGGAGGAACGCCAAAACCATCCAACCCGGCACGGTCTTCAGTTGAAGGCGAGGGCGATGGTTATGGCCAGTGGACTGGTGCTGCTGCTGATGTGTATCCATTCTGTAGCGTATCTGCTGTAAGAGCGCTCAACAACACCAACACACACACGTACTGATAGTGACGTCAGTGGGTGTGAAAAGCGAGGAGAAGAAGGAGGAGCGCATTAAATTTGATTTTGATGGCTTTCAGGGGATGCATTCACTCGCTCGCTCACTCGGTCGCTCGGTTGCTCACTATCACCGTTACCGCCTGTCAGCAACGGCCCCCCTCACCCCCCAAAACCGGTGGCCAACCCTTGCCACTTCCGATGATCGTTAGACGCGGCCGATACCACCGTCGGTAGCTGGTAGTCAACGTTTTCCGGGGATCGCATCCCACCGGTCGTCGCTTGCTTGCTTGCTTGCTTGCTTGCTGGTCTCTTAAGTGGAAAAGCATAAAACCAGTAAAACTAGTTTTACGGCCATGTGTGCATGTGTGTGTGTGTGTGCAGTGAGTGTGTGTGTGTGGGAGTATTGTGCTGGAAATAGAAGGTCCCAGATTGGCACTAGTGGAGCCGCTGTCG